>NC_052345.1:2043638-2356293 GCF_016432855.1 Salvelinus namaycush
AATAAGAATATAGAAATACAAAAGGTCTTGTAGTGACAAAACACTGAGAAGACAGAGAGACCCATACTATAGTATACTATAAGCTTACATCCAGTCCCATCTATCAGTGGCATGCTTACATACATACATACATACATACATACATACATACATACATACATACATACATACATACATACATACATACATACATACATACATACATTAGATCCAAGATGGCGTAGCAGTGTAGACGTGTTTTGTTTCATCCTCTCGTGTACGTTTGTATTTTTCGTATTTCTTGTATATATATATTTTTTTAAATTCTATCTCTTTTCGATTTTTATTTCGATTATACCTTCCGGTAACCTACCTCACCCAATGTGATACGGAATCGCTATTATTTTTTAACTTTGGAACACATTCAAGAACCCCCAGTAGCTAACCAGCTAATCAGCTACAAGCTATTTAGTCATTTTTAGCCGCTGCTAGCAGCTTTTACCTTCTGCACAGACACCAGCCCTGTTATTAGCCTGGATATTACTCTCCAATTTACCAGCATCGGACTGTCTTTCCACAACAACGCCGGATTCCTGCCGTAATCCCTGAGGCACTACTTCTGATGCTCACAGCTAGCTTGCAGCTAGCACCACTGCCACGAAGCTAGCACCAGTTAGCAAACACAATTCTACAATACCTCTTTCGCCATCGCCATCCGGCTTGGATTCTCTGTCGACACGACCACGTCTGGTCTGCAGACGAATACCCCATCCGCTGTGCCCTCAACCGGCCTCGGTCTGAGCAGACCCCCTCCGTCTGAGCAGACCACCCCCCGGGCTACTAACTTTAAACGCCGCGTGCTAGCGTAGTGGCGGCTTCCCTGCTCCATCTACAGCTGCCCCCTGGACACTATGATCACTTGGCTACATAGCTGATGCCTGCCGGACTGTCCATTAATTCACGGTACTCCATTCTGTTTATTTGTGTTTTATTTGTCGGCTCTGTGTTTTAACTCAGGCTCTGTGTGTAGTTAATCCGACCCTGTATGCCTAGTCGTTGCCATTTTTACCTGCTGTTGCTGTGTTAGCTGACTAGCTGCTGTTATCTCACCTGTTGTTTTAGCTAGCTCTCCCAATCAAGACCTGCAATCACTTTATGCCTTACTGAATGTCTCTCTCAAATATCAATATGCCTTGTATACTGTTGTTCAGGCTAGTTATCATTGTTTTGGTTTGCAATGGACCCCGTAGTTCCACTCTCCGTACCTCTGATACCTCCTTTGTCCCACCTCCCACACATGCGGTGACCTCACCCATTGAGACCAGCATGTCCAGAGATACAACCTCTCTTATCATCACCCAGTGCCTGGGCTTGCCTCCGCTGTACCCGTGCCCCACCATACCCCTGTCTGCACATTATGCCCAGAATCTATTCTACCACGCCCATAAATCTGCTCCTTTTATTCCTTGTCCCCAACGCTCTAGGCGACCAGTTTTGATAGCCTTTAGCCGCACCCTCATCCTACTACTCCTCTGTTCCTCGGGTGTTGTGGAGGTAAACCCAGGCCCTGCATGTCCCCAGGCACCCTCATTTGTTGACTTCTGTGATCGAAAAAGCCTTGGCCTCATGCATGTCAACATCAGAAGCCTCCTCCCTAAGTTTGTCTTACTCACCGCTTTAGCACACTCTGCCAACCCTGATGTCCTTGCCGTGTCTGAATCCTGGCTTAGGAAGGCCACCAAAAATTCTGAGATTTCCATACCCAACTATAACACTTTCCGTCAAGATAGAACTGCCTAAGGGGGAGGAGTTGCAATCTACTGCAGAGATAGCCTGCAAAGTTCTGTCATACTTTCCAGGTCTATGCCTAAACAGTTCGAACTTCTAATTTTAAAAATTAATCTCTCCAGAAATAAGTCTCTCACTGTTGCCGCCTGCTACCGACCCCCCTCAGCTCCCAGCTGTGCCCTGGACACCATCTGTGAATTGATCGCTCCCCATCTAGCTTCAGAGTTTGTTCTGTTAGGTGACCTAAACTGGGATATGCTTAACACCACGGCAGTCCTACAATCTAAGCTAGATGCCCTCAATCTCACACAAATCATCAAGGAACCCACCAGGTACAACCCTAAATCCGTAAACATGGGCACCCTAATAGACATTATCCTGACCAACTTGCCCTCCAAATACACCTCTGCTGTCTTCAATCAAGATCTCAGCGATCACTGCCTCATTGCCTGTATCCGCTACGGGTCCGCGGTCAAACGACCACCCCTCATCACTGTCAAACGCTCCCTAAAACACTTCTGCGAGCAGGCCTTTCTAATCGACCTGGCCCGGGTACCCTGGAAGGATATTGACCTCATCCCGTCAATGGAGGATGCCTGGTCATTCTTTAAAAGTTACTTCCTCACCATATTAGACAAGCATGCTCCGTTCAAAAAATGCAGAACTAAGAACAGATATAGCCCTTGGTTCACTCCAGACCTGACTGCCCTCGACCAGCACAAAAACATTCTGTGGCGAACTGCAATAGCATTGAAGAGCCCCCGCGATATGCAACTGTTCAGGGAAGTCAGGAACCAATACACGCAGTCAGTCAGGAAAGCAAAGGCCAGCTTTTTCAAGCAGAAATTTGCATCCTGTAGCTCTAACTCCAAAAAGTTCTGGGATACTGTAAAGTCCATGGAGAACAAGAGCACCTCCTCCCAGCTGCCCAAGGCACTGAGGCTAGGTAACACGGTCACCACCGATAAATCCGTGATAATCGAAAACTTCAACAAGCATTTCTCAACGGCTGGCCATGCCTTCCTCCTGGCGACTCCAACCTTGGCCAACAGCCCCGCCCCCCCCCGCTGCTACTCGCCCAAGCCTCCCCAGCTTCTCCTTTACCCAAATCCAGATAGCAGATGTTCTGAAAGAGCTGCAAAACCTGGACCCATACAAATCAGCTGGGCTTGACAATCTGGACCCCCTATTTCTGAAACTGTCCGCCGCCATTGTCGCACCCCCTATTACCAGCCTGTTCAACCTCTCCTTCGTATCATCTGAGATCCCCAAGGATTGGAAAGCTGCCGCGGTCATCCCCCTCTTCAAAGGGGGAGACACCCTGGACCCAAACTGTTACAGACCTATATCCATCCTGCCCTGCCTATCTAAGGTCTTCGAAAGCCAAGTCAACAAACAGATCACTGACCATCTCGAATCCCACCGTACCTTCTCCGCTGTGCAATCCGGTTTCCGAGCCGGTCACGGGTGCACCTCAGCCACGCTCAAGGTACTAAACGATATCATAACCGCCATCGATAAAAGACAGTACTGTGCAGCCGTCTTCATCGACCTGGCCAAGGCTTTCGACTCTGTCAATCACCATATTCTTATCGGCAGACTCAGTAGCCTCGGTTTTTCTAATGACTGCCTTGCCTGGTTCACCAACTACTTTGCAGACAGAGCTCAGTGTGTCAAATCGGAGGGCATGCTGTCCGGTCCTCTGGCAGTCTCTATGGGGGTACCTCAGGGTTCAATTCTCGGGCCGACTCTTTTCTCTGTATATATCAATGATGTTGCTCTTGCTGCGGGCGATTCCCTGATCCACCTCTACGCAGACGACACCATTCTGTATACTTCTGGCCCTTCCTTGGACATTGTGCTATCTAACCTCCAAACGAGCTTCAATGCCATACAACACTCCTTCCATGGCCTCCAACTGCTCTTAAACGCTAGTAAAACCAAATGCATGCTTTTCAACCGTTCGCTGCCTGCACCCGCACGCCCGACTAGCATCACCACCCTGGACGGTTCCGACCTAGAATATGTGGACATCTATAAGTACCTAGGTGTCTGGCTAGACTGCAAACTCTCCTTCCAGACTCATATCAAACATCTCCAATCCAAAATCAAATCTAGAGTCGGCTTTCTATTTCGCAACAAAGCCTCCTTCACTCACGCCGCCAAACTTACCCTAGTAAAACTGACTATCCTACCGATCCTCGACTTCGGCGATGTCATCTACAAAATAGCTTCCAATACTCTACTCAGCAAACTGGATGCAGTTTATCACAGTGCCATCCGTTTTGTTACTAAAGCACCTTATACGACCCACCACTGCGACCTGTATGCCCTAGTCGGCTGGCCCTCGCTACATGTTCGTCGTCAGACCCACTGGCTCCAGGTCATCTACAAGGCTATGCTAGGTAAAGTGCCGCCTTATCTCAGTTCACTGGTCACGATGGCTACACCCACCCGTAGCACGCGCTCCAGCAGGTGTATCTCACTGATCATCCCTAAAGCCAAAACCTCATTTGGACGCCTTTCCTTCCAGTTCTCTGCTGCCTGCGACTGGAACGAATTGCAAAAATCTCTGAAGTTGGAGACTTTTATCTCCCTCAACAACTTTAAACATCTGCTATCCGAGCAGCTAACCGATCGCTGCAGCTGTACATAGTCCATCGGTATATAGCCCACCCAATTTACCTACCTCACCCCCCATACTGCTTTTATTTATTTACTTTTCTGCTCTTTTGCACACCAGTATCTCTACTTGCACATGATCATCTGATGATTTATCACTCCAGTGTTAATCTGCTAAATTGTAATTATTCGATTTATTGCCTACCTCCTCATGCCTTTTGCACACATTGTATATAGATTCTCTTTTTTTTCTACCATGTTATTGACCTGTTTATTGTTTACTCCATGTGTAACTCTGTGTTGTTGTCTGTTCACACTGCTATGCTTTATCTTGGCCAGGTCGCAGTTGCAAATGAGAACTTGTTCTCAACTAGCCTACCTGGTTAAATAAAGGTGAAAAAAAATAAAAAATACATACATACATACCTTTCTAAATGTCTCTACTTTTGATATTTTTGATACTGAATGTTATCAGATCTTCAACCAAAATATAACATTAGATAAAGGGAACTCTGAGTTAACAAGTAACACAACAATGACATACTTATTTAATTTATTTAATAAACAAAGTTACGCAACACCCAATGCCCCTGTGTGAAAAAGTCATTGCCCCCTTTAGCTGCAATGGCTCCAACCAAACACTTCCTGTAGTTGTTGATCAGTCTCTCACGTCGGTGTGGAGGAATTTAAGGAATTCGCTGTGGAAGCATTTGGTTGCAGTCATTGCACATCCAGACATTGAGTGTAAGGGGGCAATTCCTTTTTCACACAAAGGAATTGGGTGTTGAGTAACTTTGTTAATTAAATAAATAAAATATGTATACATTTTTTTGTCATTTGTAAACTCATGTTCCCTTCATCTAATATTGGGTTTTGGTTGAAGATCTGATAACATTCAGTATCAAAAATATGCAAAAGTAGAGAAAAACAGAAAGGGGCAAATACTTTTTCACGGCGCTGTACATATCACTGTAAATATCAGTGTGCATATCACTGTAAATATCAGTGTGCATATCACTGTACATGTTAGTGTGCATATCACTGTAAATATCAATGTGCATATCCCTGTACATGTTAGTGTGCATATCACTGTAAATATCAGTGTGCATATCACTGTACATGTTAGTGTGCATATCACTGTAAATATCAGTGTGCATATCCCTGTACATGTTAGTGTGCATATCACTGTAAATATCAGTGTGCATATCCCTGTACATGTTAGTGTGCATATCACTGTAAATATCAGTGTGCATATCACTGTACATGTTAGTGTGCATATCACTGTAAATATCAGTGTGCATATCCCTGTACATGTTAGTGTGCATATCACTGTAAATATCAGTGTGCATATCACTGTAAATATCAGTGTGCATATCACTGTAAATATCAGTGTGCATATCACTGTAAATATCAGTGTAAATATACCTGTACATGTTAGTGTGCATATCACTGTAAATATCAGTGTGCATATCACTGTACATGTTAGTGTGCATATCACTGTAAATATCAGTGTGCATATCACTGTACATGTTAGTGTGCATATCACTGTAAATATCAGTGTGCATATCACTGTACATGTTAGTGTACATATCACTGTAAATATCAGTGTGCATATCACTGTAAATATCAGTGTGCATATCACTGTAAATATCAGTGTGCATATCACAGTAAATATCAGTGTGCATATCACTGTAAATATCAGTGTGCATATCCCTGTACATGTTAGTGTGCATATCACTGTAAATATCAGTGTGCATATCACTGTACATGTTAGTGTGCATATCAATGTAAATATCAGTGTGCATATCCCTGTACATGTTAGTGTGCATATCACTGTAAATATCAGTGTGCATATCCCTGTACATGTTAGTGTGCATATCACTTTAAATATCAGTGTGCATATCACTGTAAATATCAGTGTGCATATCACTGTACATGTTAATGTGCATATCACTGTAAATATCAGTGTGCATATCCCTGTACATGTTAGTGTGCATATCACTTTAAATATCAGTGTGCATATCACTGTAAATATCACTGTGCATATCACTGTAAATATCAGTGTGCATATCACTGTACATGTTAGTGTGCATATCACTGTAAATATCAGTGTGCATATCACTGTAAATATCAGTGTGCATATCACTGTACATGTTAGTGTGCTTATCACTGTAAATATCAGTGTGCATATCACTGTAAATATCAGTGTGCATATCCCTGTACATGTTAGTGTGCATATCACTGTAAATATCAGTGTGCATATCACTGTACATGTTAGTGTGCATATCACTGTAAATATCAGTGTGCATATCACTGTGCATGTTAGTGTGCATATCACTGTAAATATCAGTGTGCATATCACTGTACATGTTAGTGTGCATATCACTGTAAATATCAGTGTACATATCACTGTACATGTTAGTGGGCATATCACTGTAAATAGCAGTGTGCATATCACTGTACATGTTAGTGTGCATATCACTGTAAATATCAGTGTGCATATCCCTGTACATGTTAGTGTGCATATCACTGTAAATATCAGTGTGCATATCACTGTACATGTTAGTGTGCATATCACTGTAAATATCAGTGTGCATATCCCTGTACATGTTAGTGTGCATATCACTTTAAATATCAGTGTGCATATCACTGTAAATATCACTGTGCATATCACTGTAAATATCAGTGTGCATATCACTGTACATGTTAGTGTGCATATCACTGTAAATATCAGTGTGCATATCACTGTAAATATCAGTGTGCATATCACTGTAAATATCAGTGTGCATATCACTGTACATGTTAGTATGCATATCCCTGTAAATATCAGTGTGCATATCACTGTAAATATCAGTGTGCATATCACTGTAAATATCAGTGTGCATATCCCTGTACATGTTAGTGTGCATATCACTGTAAATATCAGTGTGCATATCACTGTACATGTTAGTGTGCATACTCAGTAAAGTCCAGAGTGACTGGATCCCCTGACAAAGATGTGCAAAAAGACTCTAAACGAACAATTAAAATACTGAGCTACACTGTATGCTACAAAGAAATACAGAAACAACTCTTCCACACCAAGACAATTGTTCAGAGAAAGTCCAACAAGCAGTACAATTTTAATTAAACGTTTTATTGTGGGTGTATGGTTGGTGTTTCTACACTCTTAGAAAAAAATAATTCCTTGGCTTTCCCTATAGGAGAACCCTTTGAAGAACCCTTTTTGGTTCCAGGTAGAACACTTTTTCTTCCAAGTAGAACTCTTTCGGGTTCCATGTAGAACCATTTCCACAGAGGGTTCTACATGGAACCCAAAATGGTTCTACTTGAAACAGAAAAGGGTTCTACCTGGAATCAAAAAGGGTCAGCCTATAGGGAAAGCCTAAGAACCCTTTTGGAACCCTTTTGGAACCTTTTTGGAACCCCTTTGTCTAAGTGTGTAGTGTATTGATCTATTCCCTAGCCTTTCTAATTCACTAACTGTTTTTATAACTGTCTGCTATTGACCAAGACAAGGTGTAGGAAGTGCACTACATTTGACCAGGGCCTATAGGGTCCTAAATAGTATTGCACTATAAAGGGAATAGGGTGCCTTTTGGGATGCACACAATACAGACAGTCCGTGTGACTACACTATAACGATCAAAACAGAGAGAGAGAAAAAGATGGGTTTAAGTCTGGGTTAGACCTGGTTAGATGGGCTGGTTAATGATTTCTCCTTCTCTTCTCTTTTCTCTCTCTGTTGTGTTGTCTCCTGTCCTCTTTTTCCTGTCCTCATTTCTCCTCTCCTCCTTCCTATCTATCAACAGGAACTCTCTCTTTCATTAATGAATAAACAAGGTTCTGTCTGACTTCCTGATCTAATTAATTAAGTTCAATAAGCTTCTTCCTAGTCCCATATCCTGTGTCCCCACCAGACATGGGGGGCAACAAACAGCTGTTACACCATCACAGGCTACCCCAGAGGATGTGTCTATACACTGTATATTCAGTTTGACCAGCATGTATTTGATTCAGTTTGACCAGCATGTATTTGATTCAGTTTGACCAGCATGTATTTGATTCAGTTTGACCAGCATGTATTTGATTCAGTTTGACCAGCATGTATTTGATTCAGTTTGACCAGCATGTATTTGATTCAGTTGGACCAGCCTGTATTTGATTCAGTTTGACCAGCATGTATTTGATTCAGTTGGACCAGCCTGTATTTGATTCAGTTTCAGTGTATTTGTTGGACATGTACACTGTGTGTACATTTAGTATGAGGAATGAACCAGTGAAAGCTTCTTCTGATTTGACTGCCGTTATGTCACTTCTCTTGGAAGAAGGGACAATCATCCTTAAATGGGATTCACTTCTAAAAGAGGGAGGTGGAAGCTAAGGGTTGATTTAAAGTGGAACTGACAGCATTTTAGCAACAGGAAATCTTATCTGTTCATATACACCCCCAGGAAGAATGACACTTTTTAAAAACATCTTCTGTCAAGTGAGCACTTAGATCTGGTCATTTTCACATGTTCATTCATTGTTAGAGTGGTTGGGAAATATGTGTAGTAAGGCATTTGTGAATATTCTGGTAATATAGTGGTACAGTGGCTGTGTGTCTGGACAATTAATAGACACACAGTACTGTAAATAAAACCTAGTAAAAACATCTGTCTCACCCAGGACCGGAGTCTACGCAGACCTCTGTGCCAGAGCCAATCAGAGCTACAGTAGGCATTTATGCAAACAAGCCATTTGCCACAAGGGCCTGCCATCATTCACTTTGAACTGGACTCTGTGTTTACAGGCAGTTGGTCCTGCCGTCATTCACTTTGAACTGGACTCTGTGTTTACAGGTAGTTGGTCCTGCCATCATTCACTTTGAACTGGACTCTGTGTTTACAGGTAGTTGGTCCTGCCATCATTCACTTTGAACTGGACTCTGTGTTTACAGGCAGTTGCAACAGCGCAACTTTATTTCATTAGAATGCATTCGGCAAAGCCACAAAATACACCTGATGGATATCTGCAAACATGTAAATACCACAGGAGTCTTTCTTACATTTGGGAACTTTAGGGAAAGGGGATACCTAGTCAGTTGTTCAACTAAATGCCTTCAACTGAAATGTGTCTTCCTCATTTAACCCCTCTGAATCAGAGACGTGCAGGGGGCTGCCTTAATCAACGTCCACGTCTTCGGCGCCCAGTTAGTTAACTGCCTTGCTCAGGGGCAGAACAACAGATTTTTACCTTGTCAGCTCGGGGATTCGATCCTGTCACGCCCTGACCTTAGAGAGCCTTTTTATGTCTCTATTTGGTTTGGTCAGGGTGTGATTTGGGTGGGCATTCTATGTTCTTTATTTCTAGGTTTTGTGTTTCTATGTTTTGGCCGGGTATGGTTCTCAATCAGGGACAGCTGTCTATCGTTGTCTCTGATTGGGAATCATACTTAGGCAGCCTGTTTTGCCACCTTAGGTTGTGGGATGTTGTTTTTTGTTAGCTCTGTGTAGCCTACGGAACGTGACGTTCATTGTTCTTTTGTTGTTTTGTTCGGTGTTCGGATTTAATAAAGAATCACGAACACGTACCACGCTGCACCTTGGTCCACTTCTTCCGACGAGCGTTACAGATCCAGCAACCTTCCGGTTACTGGCCCAATGCTCTAATCACTAGTACAGTCCTATTGATCAAACAACCATAAAAAGGTAGGCTATCTTTCCCTATATGCACATCAACAAGTTCAGCAACTAATGCTAGCCAGAGCAAGATTAGTTAAAATCTAACAAAGGAACATTAGATAAACCCTCTCAAATGTTTTCAGCTAGTTGGCTGTCAAAATTGCACTGATATAAGATGGGAAATAGCCTGCTCGTCCTTCTGAGGCTTGCCTACCAATGCATGCTTGTCCCAACCAAGCACCCAAGCTAACTGGCTAAAGTTGTCTAGCTTGCTAGCTAGCTACTTCCAGACACAAATGAGAGAACAACTCACTCTGATAATTTTACTGGCCGTAGCAGAGCTGGTTAGGCTGTTTACATGTTATCTAGAGCGTTTGTGACTAAGTATTGGCCTTTTTTTGCCTACGTTACTGAATGCTTTACTGTACATCATGGAATGTTGAGTCAAATAGAACCTATTTTTTTTCAATCTCTTATAAAGTTGGTTTAGTAGTATAAACTGGCCATTTGATATTTTTGACTGATATTATGATTGTCTGTTTGTTTCATATCTGCGAAGAAGTTAAAAATGTTTTCACTTCCACTTTAAATCAGGCTTAAGTAAGTGACTAGTGGGAAAATCCCATTTGTTTCTTTCCCATTCCCCATTTGGAATGGGGATTATGTATTGGATCATATTCCATATTGGGAAAAACCTGTCTCTGATTGTTTCAGTTTGGCTGCAAAGAGGAAAGAGGAAACATGGCTGACGTGGTATTGTTGCTGCTCTGTGAATCACTCCTCTGTTTCCTTCTCAAAGATTTTCTTTCTTTTTGAAAAATAATGAATGAGGGAACACTTTGGGCACGGAGAGAGGGAGAAGAGGATAGGAGGAGGGGGGAGGGAGGGAGGAGGAGGGTACATAGTAGGAGCGTTTCATAGTCACAGATGGGTGAGAGGAATCTAAGGGGGGAGAAAGGGGGAGGATAGGTGAGGAGGAGGGTGAGAGAGGAGGGTGAGCGGGGTGAAAAAGGGAGGATAGGTGAGGAGGAGGGTGAGAGAGGAGGTTGAGCGGGGTGAAACGAGGAGGATAGGTGAGGAGGAGGGTGAGAGAGGAGGTTGAGCGGGGTGAAACAGGGAGGATAGATGAGGAGGAGGGTGAGAGAGGTTGAACGGGGTGAAACGAGGAGGATAGGTGAGGAGGAGGGTGAGAGAGGAGGTTGAGTGGGGTGAAACGAGGAGGATAGGTGAGGAGGAGGGTGAGAGAGGAGGTTGAGTGGGGTGAAACGAGGAGGATAGGTGAGGAGGAGGGTGAGAGAGGAGGTTGAGTGGGGTGAAACGGGGAGGATAGGTGAGGAGGAGGGTGAGAGAGGAGGTTGAGCGGGGTGAAACGAGGAGGATAGGTGAGGAGGAGGGTGAGAGAGGAGGTTGAGCGGGGTGAAACGAGGAGGATAGGTGAGGAGGAGGGTGAGAGAGGAGGTTGAGCGGGGTGAAACGAGGAGGATAGGTGAGGAGGAGGGTGAGAGAGGAGGTTGAGCGGGGTGAAACAGGGAGGATAGATGAGGAGGAGGGTGAGAGAGGTTGAGCGGGGTGAAACGAGGAGGATAGGTGAGGAGGAGGGTGAGAGAGGAGGTTGAGTGGGGTGAAACGAGGAGGATAGGTGAGGAGGAGGGTGAGAGAGGAGGTTGAGTGGGGTGAAACGGGGAGGATAGGTGAGGAGGAGGGTGAGAGAGGAGGTTGAGCGGGGTGAAACGAGGAGGATAGGTGAGGAGGAGGGTGAGTGAGGAGGTTGAGTGGGGTGAAACAGGGAGGATAGGTGAGGAGGAGGGTGAGAGAGGAGGTTGAGCGGGGTGAAACGGGGAGGATAGGTGAGGAGGAGGGTGAGAGAGGAGGTTGAGCGGGGTGAAACAGGGAGGATAGGTGAGGAGGAGGGTGAGAGAGAGGGAGACTGTACTGTTTGTGTTTTCCAGGAAGTGAACACCGGGCAGCTTAATATACAAACAACACAATGACACTAGCTATAGCGTTACGTGTGTGTGTGTGTTCATGCATGTGTGTACCACACCACAGCATACAGTACAAGGACAGGACAGAGAGGAGGGGAAGGATGAGAGGACAAAGGGATGAGAGAAGGATAAGAGGAGGATGAGAGAGTTATGAGAGAATGGTGACAGAGAAGAAGAAATGATGGACAGATCGGAGCAGCATTATATTAAAGGTTGTCACTGAACATCTATTCATTATGTCTACTGAACACGTCTGTGTGTACTTTACTGTGTGTGACCTGTATGTGCCCTATGTTGATTCCTACAGTGAGAGTGTGTGTGTGTGTGTGTGTGTGTGTGTGTGTGTGTGTGTGTGTGTGTGTGTGTGTGTGTGTGTGTGTGTGTGTGTGTGTGTGTGTGTGTGTGTGTGTGTGTGTGTGTGTGTGTGTGTGTGTGTGTGTGTGTGTGTGTGTGTGTGTGTTCGTGCGTGTGTGTGACGAGGGACACAGCCTCTCAGCCAGGGGAAAAACAGGAAGTTTAACAGCAGCATTTTTCCTTGTTACCGTGGAGGCGGATGCCGTTGCCATGATTTTATATGGCCTTTCCCAAACACATCATCATCATCATCATCGTTATCTGGACTAGATTGGCCTGGATTGGACTCTCATCCAGTACTTATCTCCCATCCCATCCTTAAACGTAAAACTACAAAGTTATCTGTAAAACAATGTCCCACACCCCTCCAAACCACACACACGCCCGTTAGATACAGGGGCGTCATACACCCCAAAAATCAGAGAGGGCATAAAGTACGTGAGGATGGCAGGGGGGGGTCTGGAGGCGGGCTATGTCCCCCGTCCATAAATTGGATTGAATTTTTTTTTCCTGGAATCTAGATCCATAATAATTATTCTTAATTCTATGTAAAAAATATATGTTTACTTTTCTGCATATCTAAGCATACCTGCATAGCTGTCTGTATTCTCCTGATTGGTGGTTTTTATTTAAAGGAACTAAATATGCTTCTCTGCAGCTCTGCTAAAATAAGAAAAGAATGTGAGTCTTATTCAATACATTTAGTTATTGCTTGCTTTTCGAAAGTCTCCCAACCTTCCAGCAGGCATGCCAGCTAAGATAGTTCAACAAGCAACTCTTAGACAAAGGGTTCGAAAGGGTTCTTCGGCTGTCCCCATAAGAGAACCCTTTTTGGTTCCATGAAGAACCCTCTGTGGAAAAAGGGAAAAGGGAAAAGGGTTCTACCTGTAAACAAATAGGGTTATTGAAAGGGTTCTCCTATGGGGACAGCCAAATAACCCTTTTAGGTTATAAATAGCACCTTTTTCTCTAAGAGTGTAGCTACTCTTACATGAGCGACAGGTTCTTGTCAGCTAGTTATGAGGTTGGGAGATTTTAGGGAACCTATCTGGGCCACAGTGTCTCCTGACCCCTCCTGTCTCAGCCTCCAGTATTTGTTTTGATTTGATTAACTAAAGCTAACTTCTTAACATTTGCTAGGTGGCTAGTAGTATTACAGAGAAACAACAACAAAACTAAAATGTTCATTAAATGTTTCTTTCTTCTTTATTTTTGACAGGAAAAATCTGAGTGGGCACGTGCCCTTGTGGCCCTTCATGGGCCTGACGCCTCTGGTTGGATGAAGAGGGTTTTAATAGTGATTCAGTCTGTTCAATGCAGATGTTTCCATTGAAATAAACTCAGTGTTTAATGTAGCTGTCTTCATTCCCTCCCTCCCTCCCTCCCTCCCTCCCTCCCTCCCTCCCTCCCTCCCTCCTATTCAAACCTAGATACAGCACTCTTTCCATGCTCAAATATTGACTTGTTCATCTATAAATACAGCAGATCTCTCTACCAGCCTTCCTGTAGTCAATTTGAATCACAGATTCTGCTTGTCTTTCCATGTTGCTCTCCACCTGACTAACAGTCTAACTTTGGCTGACCAGAATCAGGTTTAGCCTTAGGGTCAGAACCTTGTTGGTTAACCTGTTTGGCGTGCAAGCCCAACGTCGGTACACTTATGACAACAGCCAGCTCAAAGTGCAGGGCGCGAAATTCAAAAGATATTTTTAAAAAATATTTAACTTTCACACATTAACAAGTCCAATACAGCATATGAAAGGTACACATCTTGTGAATCAAGCCAACATGTCCGATTTTTAAAATGTTTTACAGGGAAGACACAATATGTAAATCTATTAGCTAACCACGTTAGCAAAAGACACCACTTTTCTTACTCCATCAGTTTTTTACTCCATCAGTAGCTATCACAAATTCGACCAAATAAAGATATAAATAGCCACTAACCAAGAAACAACTTCATCAGATGACAGTCTGATAACATATTTATTGTATAGCATATGTTTTGTTAGAAAAATGTGCATATTTCAGGTATAAATCATAGTTTACATTGCAGCTACAGTCAGAAATTGCACCGAAAGCAGACAGAAAAATTACAGACACCAACGCCAAATAACTAAATACTCATCATAAAACATTTCTGAAAAATACATAGTGTACAGCAATTGAAAGACAGGCATCTTGTGATTCCAGACAATATTTCCGATTTATCAAGTGTTTTACAGCCCAAACACAATATAGCGTTATATTAGCTTAGCACAATAGCAAACATAACAACAGCATTGATTCAAGGCAAAAATTGCGATAACGTATAAACCACCAAAATATATTAATTTTTTCACTAACCTTCTCAGAATTCTTCAGATGACAGTCCTGTAACATCATATTACACAATGCATATAGAGTTTGTTCGAAAATGTTCATATTTAGCGGCACAAATCGTGCTTATACAATGAAAATAGTGTCCAAATACTCAAGCAATCTGTCCGGCACCATCTTGGAAAGGCCCCTATTCTTATCGAAAACTATTCATAAACTTGACTAAAAAAATACAGGTTGGACAGCAATTGAAAGACAAATTAGTTCTTAATGCAATCGCTGAATTACATTTTTAAAATTAACGTTACTGCGCAATGCAGGGTGCGATAAAGCAAGGCTACACTGCAAGTAATGGCGTCTTATGCATTTTACTTTTTCCAACAGAACAATGAATTATCAGCATAAATAGTTCTTACTTTTGGATGAACTCCCATCAGAATCTTGGGAAAGGTGTCCTTTGTCCAAAAGAATCGTTGCTAGGTTGGAGAACGTCGTCTTCAACGTTGCAATTAGCAGTAAACAATAGCCATGTGGGCCAGAGATACCCAACTTCCTACAACGTCACGAAAATAAATACCCGAAAATCGCAATATACTGACATAAACTGATATAATTCGGTTTAAAATAACAACATTACGATGTCTTTAACACCTATATCGAATAAAAACAGAGCCGGATATAACTAGGAGCTAAAACAAGAGCTTCTAACATGACATGCCAAGACCCTCCCTGCGTCAGAGCGAAGAGTGGAAAGATGGGACATTTCGGTTCCAAGCAATTTATAACCTTTGGGAACTACGTAGAAACTCCATTTCAAGTCTCCCTATTCGCTGACACCCAGGGGAAGGCGTATGCAGTGCATCTCAACCAATAGAGGACAGGCAAATTAATACACAGGTCTCAGAACAGCCAGCAAAATTCTGCATTCTGACATACACATAGGAAAATTGCTCTAAGTCCAGTTCTGTTTCACCCACAGATATAATTCAAACGGTTTTAGAAACTAGAGAGTGTTTTCTATCCAATAGTAATAATAATATGCATATTGTACGAGCAAGAATTGAGTACAAGGCCTTTTTGAAATGGGCACCTTTTATCTGGCTACTCAATACTGCCCCTTGAGCCCAAACAGGTTAATGACCGGGGCAGGTACTTGGTTACCTGTCCTAAAGCTACATTCAAAACACATTTATTGCGGTGTTTGTGTGTACTTGTGTGTACGTATGTGTATGTGTGTTTACAGTATGCATGCTATACTGTATGTGGGTATATTTGAGGAAAGCATTAATGCATCAGATTTCCAAACAATTTCTCATCACTCCCCATTCCTTCCCCTTCCTCCCCTCACACACTTCACACACTCCTTCTCCCTCATCCTCTAACCCTCCCTCTCCCCCTCCTTCCCTCCCCCTCTCCTCCCCCTCCCCTCCCACTCTTCTCCCCTAATTCTCTTCTCCCCCTCCTTCCCTCCCCCTCTCCTCCCATCCCTCTCCCCCTCTCCTTCCTCTCCTCCCCTCATCCTCAGGTGTGTCCCCAGTAAAGGTAGCACATGCCCCTCTCCCCCTCTCCTCCCCTCATCCTCAGGTGTGTCCCCAGTAAAGGTAGCACATGCCCCTCTCCCCCTCTCCTCCCTCTCCTCCCCTCATCCTCAGGTGTGTCCCCAGTAAAGGTAGCACATGCCCCTCTCCCCCTCTCCTCCCTCTCCTCCCCTCATCCTCAGGTGTGTCCCCAGTAAAGGTAGCACATGCCCCTCTCCCCCTCTCCTCCCCTCATCCTCAGGTGTGTCCCCAGTAAAGGTAGCACATGCCCCCGTTCCTCCTCCTACACTCTGACACACATTCACAACACTGTCTTTGATCGTGAGGGTGGCTCGGTTCAGTGGGAATTTCTAATGAGGGTCCCTCTCCTCCCATCTCTCTCTATCCCACCTCTCTCTCTCTCTCTCTCTCTCTCTCTCTCTCTCTCTCTCTCTCTCTCTCTCTCTCTCTCTCTCTCTCACCTCTCTCTCTCTCTCTCTCTCACCTCTCTCTCTCTCTATCCCACCTCTCTCTCTCTCTCTCTCTATCCCACCTCTCTCTCTCTCTCTCTCTGTCTCGCTTTCTCTCTCTCTCTCTTTCTCTGTCTCACTTTCTCTCTCTGTCTTTTTCTCTCTCTTTCAATTCATCATAATGAAGAAAAAAAATATTTTTCTTTTCTATTTTCCTCCTCCAAGTTTCTCTGAATGTTTGGAGAGGTCACCCTCAGGGGTTGGAATCCTCTTCCACTCCTTCAATCCTCTTCTCCTCTTCTCCCCCTCTCATCCTCTCTTCAATCCCTCTCTCTTCTCTCTCCCCAACATCAATCCATCCCTTGTCTCCTCCTCTGATCCATTCCCAACATAAATACAACGTGTCCTATAGGTTCCTATAAGGTTTGTGTGTATGAGCCTTAATGTGTGTGTCTCTCTCAACCTTTCTGCCAGAATACATAGCCCAGGGTGCCAAGAAAATCCTCATATCCTTCTCCTCTCTTCTTTCCTCCATCGTTCACTACACCCTTTCATGAGTGAGAGGAAAAGAAAGAGAACGAAAGAGGTTAACCTTGTTAACAAATTGATGCGGTTACATTTCCACAGGTTTTCTGTTGTTAAAACAAATCACTGCCTTGTGAAGAGAAAACCACCTTCCTGCTGGACCCCCTTACACACACACGCACACACACTCACACACAGGCACGCACGCACACACACACACACACACACACACACCTGTAACTGTAGCCCCCAGGACCTTGTCCATATGTTGTTCATAGCTCCCCAGACCCTGGATAGAGTTTTACTCGAAGAACCTAGAGGAAAGAGATGCCTGTTATAGAAGTTCTCTTTCTTTGTCTCGTCTGCTGTACGGTTATTTGTTCCTAAACAGATGACCATAGAAAGACAACTTTTACAGAAATAACTGAAAGTACTTTTCAGGAATTGAGTAAAAGCATAAGGGAAAGTCTAATATTTCTGCAAGGAAATGTAGGAAAATATTCCTGCAACAGAATAGAACAAATCTCCCCAAACGTAGTTTTGAGTTGAGCCCACAACTCTTTCCTGTGAGAATATTTGCTCGACTCAGAGGTAAATAGAAATGTCTTGTTGGTTTTTCGTGGTAAAATGACAGAAATGTGGTTATTTGCAGAAATGTGACTATAATATTAAGAATATAGAGATGCACAGTACATGAAATGCGTCATGGGGAGAGAATACATACACACATTGATACACACCACATACTGTACAGAACGTAAAGGCTTGTGTCAGTGGATGTGTGTGTTGATAGTTCCATGTTAGAACAAGTGTGTTTAGAGCATGTAAAAAAAGGACGGAAGAGGGGGGGGGTAACAGGGTACGACTGAAAGAGAGGGGAGGAGGGGGGTGACAGGGTACGACTGAAAGAGAGGGGAGGAGGGGGGTGACAGGGTATGACTGAAAGAGAGGGGAGGAGGGGGGTGACAGGGTATGACTGAAAGAGAGGGGAGGAGGGGGGTAACAGGGTACGACTGAAAGAGAGGGGAGGAGGGGGGTGACAGGGTATGACTGAAAGAGAGGGGAGGAGGGGGGTGACAGGGTATGACTGAAAGAGAGGGGAGGAGGGGGGTGACAGGGTATGACTGAAAGAGAGGGGAGGAGTGGGTGACAGGCTATGACTGAAAGAGAGGGGAGGAGGGGGGTGACAGGGTATGACTGAAAGAGAGGGGAGGAGGGGGGTGACAGGGTATGACTGGAGGAGGGGGTGACAGGGTATGATTGAAAGAGAGGGTAGGAGGGGGGTGACAGGGTATAACTGAAAGAGAGGGGAGGAGGGGGTGACACCGTATGACTGAAAGAGAGGGGAGGAGGGGGGTGACAGGGTATGACTGGAGGAGGGGGTGACAGGGTATGATTGAAAGAGAGGGTAGGAGGGGGGTGACAGGGTATAACTGAAAGAGAGGGGAGGAGGGGGGTGACAGGGAATGACTGAATGAGAGGGGAGGAGGGGGAGACAGGGTATGACTGGAGGAGAGGGGAGGGGGGGGTGGCAGGGTATGACTGAAAGAGAGGGGAGGAGGGGGAGACAGGGTATGACTGAATGAGAGGGGAGGCGGGATGACGGGGTATGACTGAATGAGAGGGGAGGAGGGGGCTGACAGGGTATGCCTGAAATAGAGGGGAGAAGGGGGGTGGCAGGGTATGACTGAAAGAGAGGGGAGGAAGGGGTGACAGTGTATGACTGAAAGAGAGGTGAGGAGGGGAATGACAGGGTATGACTGAATGAGAGGGGAGGAGGGGGGTGACAGGGTATGACTGAATGAGAGGGGAGGAGGGATGACAGGGTATGACTGAAAGAGAGGGGAGGAGGGGGCTGACAGGGTATGACTGGACGAGGGGGGAGACAGGGTATGACTGAAAGAGACGGGAGGAGGGGGGAGACAGGGTATGACTGAAAGAGAGGGGAGGAGGGGGGATGACAGGGTATGACTGAAAGAGAGGGGAGGAGGGGGATGACAGGGTATGACTGAAAGAGAGGGGAGGAGGGGGATGACAGGGTATGACTGAAAGAGAGGGGAGGAGGGGGATGACAGGGTATGACTGAAAGAGAGGGGAGGAGGGGGGTGACAGGGTATGACTGAAAGAGAGGGGAGGAGGGGGATGACAGGGTATGACTGAAAGAGAGGGGAGGAGGGGGGATGACAGGGTATGACTGAAAGAGAGGGGGGGAGGGGGATGACAGGGTATGACTGAAAGAGAGGGGAGGAGGGGGTGACAGTGTATGACTGAAAGAGAGGGGAGGAGGGGGGTGACAGGGTACGACTGAAAGAGAGGGGAGGAGGGGGATGACAGGGTATGACTGAAAGAGAGGGGAGGAGGGGGTGACAGTGTACGACTGAAAGAGAGAGGCTGTGAGAGAAATATTGAAAAGGGGAAACAGGTGGAGTGGCTAAAAGAGAGAGAAAAAACGAGAGATTGACTGGGAGGTATTTCTGGAATGCACCTTCACTTACATACAGACCAGGAGAGAGCAAACACACACACACACACACACACACACACACACACACACACACACACACACACACACACACACACACACACACACACACACACACACACACACACACACAACTCTGCTTTCTCTCTCTCCCTTTCTTTCTCTCTCTCTCTCCATCTCTCTCTGTCAAATTCAAATTCTGATTTCTTTATTGGCATGAAATACTGTATAATTTGTAGGTATTGCCAAAGCAGTATAGTTGTCCAGCATTTCAGTGAATACAGTACAATGCAATGAGGATAATGAAATCCATTTCATTTCAGTAGTAATAATAATAATACATATAATCATATATACAGATACAACACTACTGCTGTTGTATTGCGGAATCTACAGTCTATACATTTAATTTAAAAAAATTGATTATAAAAAGAAAAATAAGAATACACACAACACCCCATAAGGACAAAGTGAAAATAGGTTTTTAGAAATGTTTGCAAAAAAAAACAAAAAAAAACTGAAATACCTTATTTACATAAGTATTCAGACCTTTTGATATGAGACTCGGAATTGCACTCAGGTGCATCCTGTTTCCATTGATCATCCTTGAGATGTTTCTACAACTTGATTGGAGTCCACCTGACAGGGAGGATCTGCAGAGAAGAATGGGAGAAACTCCCCAGATACAGGTATAGCATCAAAACCAAGAAGACTCAAGGCTCTAATCACTGCCAAAGGTGCTTCAACAAAGTACTGAGTAAAAGCTCTGAATTCTTATGTGAATATGATATTTGTTTTTGCAAAAATGTCTACAAACCTGTGTTTGATTTGTCATTATGGGATATTGTTCCGATTGATGAGGGGAAAAAACTATTTCATCCATTTTAGAATAAGGCTGTAACATAACAAAATGTGGAAAAAGTGAAGGGGTCTGAAAACTTTCCGAATGCACTGTGTGCATGTACTGTATGTAGAGTACCAGTCAAAAGTTTGGACACACCTACTCATTCAAGGGTTTTTCTTTCGTTTTTACCATTTTCTACATTGAGAATAATAGTGAAGACATTCAAACTATGAGATAACACATATGGAATCATGTAGTGACCATTAAAGTGTTAAACAAAACAAAACATAAATTATATTGAGATTCTTCAAAGAGGCCAACCTTTGCCTTGATGACAGCTTTGCACACTATTGGTATTCTCTCAACCAGCTTCATGAGGTAGTCACCTGGAATGTATTTCAATTAACAGGTGTGCCTTGATAAAAGTTCATTTGTGGAATTTATTTCCTTCTTCCAGTTTTTTTCAATTGCTAACAAACAGTACTGAAGCCACTTTTTCAAAACTCGTCACACAGTCTGCATTACCAACATGCATTGTGGCCAAACAGTTAATCTCACATCCAAAACTCACTCAAACCACCAAAACACTTCATACATGTCTCAAAATAAGCTTGTTCGACCATAACACTGGCAACAATTCTCACTCAGAAAGCATAACTTGTCACTCACAACACACCGGCCTAAAAACACTAACAACAGGGAGCATTACATAAATGATGAACTTTTGAATGATTTTTCACATAAATGAGTATTTCATTATAGAAGAAGAATAACACCTTTTCACTTTATGACTGTACTAAAGTATATGTAACAAGAATGAATCAGAAATTCAGCAATTTGCTTCAGTAGCCTTTACTTTTTCTATATCTTTGCATATAGTAATTTACTTGTGAAAAATAAAAAGTTAAAACAAAGAGCATATTCCTGAAATTCCAGGGCTGCAATAATAATTACAAAAAACCATCATCAAGATGTATAGTATAACACTCATACTGTACAGTACTGTGAGGGTTCTAGTTCTCATCAACATGTGTAGTATAACACTCATACTGTACAGTACTGTGAGGGTTCTAGTTCTCATCAACATGTATAGTATAACACTCATACTGTACAGTACTGTGAGGGATCTAGTTCTCATCAACATGTATAGTATAACACTCATACTGTACAGTACTGTGAGGGTTCTAGTTCTCATCAACATGTATAGTATAATCAGTCATACTGTACAGTACTGTGAGGGTTCTAGTTCTCATCAACATGTATAGTATAATCAGTCATACTGTACAGTACTGTGAGGGTTCTAGTTCTCATCAACATGTATAGTATAACACTCATACTGTACAGTACTGTGAGGGTTCTAGTTCTCATCAACATGTATAGTATAATCACTCATACTGTACAGTACTGTGAGGGTTCTAGTTCTCATCAACATGTATAGTATAACACTCATACTGTACAGTACTGTGAGGATTCTAGTTCTCATCAACATGTATAGTATAACACTCATACTGTACAGTACTGTGAGGGTTCTAGTTCTCATCAACATGTATAGTATAACACTCATACTGTACAGTACTGTGAGGGTTCTAGTTCTCATCAACATGTATAGTATAGTACTCATACTGTACAGTACTGTGAGGGTTCTAGTTCTCATCAACATGTATAGTATAACACTCATACTGTACAGTACTGTGAGGGTTCTAGTGCTCATCAACATGTATAGTATAATCACTCATACTGTACAGTACTGTGAGGGTTCTAGTTCTCATCAACATGTATAGTATAATCACTCATACTGTACAGTACTGTGAGGGTTCTAGTGCTCATCAACATGTATAGTATAACACTCATACTGTACAGTACTGCGAGGGTTCTAGTTCTCATCAACATGTATAATATAATCAGTCATACTGTACAGTACTGTGAGGGTTCTAGTTCTCATCAACATGTATAGTATAACACTCATACTGTACAGTACTGTGAGGGTTCTAGTTCTCATCAACATGTATAGTATAACACTCATACTGTACAGTACTGTGAGGGGAGAGAGAGAGAGAGAGAGAGAGAGAGAGAGAGAGAGAGAGAGAGAGAGAGAGAGAGAGAGAGAGAGAGAGAGAGAGAGAGAGAGAGAGAGAGAGAGAGAGAGAGAGAGAGAGAGAGAGAGAGAGAGAGAGAGAGAGAGAGAGAGAGAGAGAGAGAGAGAGAGAGAGAGAGAGAGAGAGAGAGAGAGAGAGAGAGAGAGAGAGAGAGAGAGAGAGAGAGAGAGAGAGAGAGAGAGAGAGAGAGAGAGAGAGAGCACATTATTGACCCTGATGCATATAGACAGGCAGGCAGGCAGACAGACAGACAGATAGACAGGAAGAAAAACAGATAGATGGAAATAGACACAGACACAGACACAGGTGTGTGTGCAAGTGCATGCATGCATATATGTGTGTGCGGAAGTGTGTGTGTGTATGAATGTGAGTGTACGTATGCGTGCATGTATGTATGTGTTTGTGAGTTTGTGCATGCTTGACGCGTGTGTTCTCTGTCTGCATCCCCCCTTACACAATCACATCTCGCTGTCCTCTCAACTTCCTGTTTATACTCAGCCACTTCCTGTGGATTGTGTGCGTGTCTTCACACCACCACTCAGTCCACAGAACAGCTCACACTTGGGCTGAGGCTATTCCCTACATAGTGCACTAGTTTTTCCAGGGCCCTGGTCAAAAGTAGTGCACTAAATAGGGAATATGGTCCCATTTCAGACCCAGACTTGGGACATAACCTCCTTAGTATGATTTATGTGGTGATGACTTATAAATTCCAATGACTGTAGTGATGACACAATACAATGTGTTCCTTGAAACTGAAATTCATATGAATACAATCATTGTGTTAAATATGCAACATGCTCTCACAGTCTCACTGGAGAATTAGACATTTTTGCACTTTTCTCCAAACGTCAATTTTTTGTTGTTGTTGTTGCTCCTCCTGTTCCGCATCATTCCGTTTCTCCAAACGTCAAATTTGGAAGTTAAGGTTTTGGTTAGGGTTAAAACATTATGTTAAGGCAATCATTCTGAATGGTTAAGGTAAGGGTTAGGGTTTGGGATAGGATTTAAACAAGAACATACAAAACAAGTGTCTAACACTGGCATTGAACACGCAACCTTCAGTTCCGGAGTCAAGGGATCTTTTCATGTTTTTTTTTTAGGACACACACACACGTAACGTTGGTGTCTTGCCATGCAGGTGTCCTAGTCAGCTAAATCCTATAATACTGTAGATCCACATCATCATAAAGACACAGGCAGATCAATGGGAGGTCTGTGTGTGTACTAATACAACACACACACACACACACACACACACACACACACACACACACACACACACACACACACACACACACACACACACACACACACACACACACACACAATCCTGTGGTAATTACACACAAAAATGTAGATATACAGTGTAAATCAAATCAAATGTTATTTGTCACATGCAAATACAACAGGTGTAGTAAACTTTACAGTGAAGTGCTGAATACAACAGGTGTAGTAGACCTTACAGTGAAATACTGAATACAACAG
This sequence comes from Salvelinus namaycush, assembly GCF_016432855.1. Classification (NCBI taxonomy): domain Eukaryota; kingdom Metazoa; phylum Chordata; class Actinopteri; order Salmoniformes; family Salmonidae; genus Salvelinus; species Salvelinus namaycush. Next base: position 2,067,774 of record NC_052345.1, read on the forward strand.
GTGTAGTAAACCTTACAGTGAAATGCTGAATACAACAAGTGTAGACCTTACAGTGAAATACTGAATACAACAGCTGTAGTAGACCTTACAGTGAAATGCTGAATACAACAGGTGTAGTAAACCTTACAGTGAAATACTGAATACAACAGGTGTAGTAAACCTTACAGTGAAATGCTGAATACAACAGGTGTAGTAAACCTTACAGTGAAATGCTGAATACAACAGGTGTAGTAAACCTTACAGTGAAATACTGAATACAACAGGTGTAGTAGACCTTACAGTGAAATACTGAATACAACAGGTGTAGTAAACCTTACAGTGAAATACTGAATACAACAGGTGTAGTAAACCTTACAGTGAAATACTGAATACAACAGGTGTAGTAGACCTTACAGTGAAATGCTGAATACAACAGGTGTAGTAAACCTTACAGTGAAATACTGAATACAACAGGTGTACATTTACATTTACATTTAAGTCATTTAGCAGACGCTCTTATCCAGAGCGACTTACAAATTGGTGCATTCACCTTATGACATCCAGTGGAACAGCCACTTTACAATAGTGCATCTAAATCTTTTAAGGGGGGGTCAGAAGGATTACTTTATCCTATCCTAGGTATTCCTTAAAGAGGTGGGGTTTCAGGTGTCTCCGGAAGGTGGTGATTGACTCCGCTGTCCTGGCGTCGTGAGGGAGTTTGTTCCACCATTGGGGTGCCAGAGCGGCGAACAGTTTTGACTGGGCTGAGCGGGAACTGTACTTCCTCAGTGGTAGGGAGGCGAGCAGGCCAGAGGTGGATGAACGCAGTGCCCTTGTTTGGGTGTAGGGCCTGATCAGAGCCTGAAGGTACTGAGGTGCCGTTCCCCTCACAGCTCCGTAGGCAAGCACCATGGTCTTGTAGCGGATGCGAGCTTCAACTGGAAGCCAGTGGAGAGAGCGGAGGAGCGGGGTGACGTGAGAGAACTTGGGAAGGTTGAACACCAGACGGGCTGCGGCGTTCTGGATGAGTTGTAGGGGTTTAATGGCACAGGCAGGGAGCCCAGCCAACAGCGAGTTGCAGTAATCCAGACGGGAGATGACAAGTGCCTGGATTAGGACCTGCGCCGCTTCCTGTGTGAGGCAGGGTCGTACTCTGCGGATGTTGTAGAGCATGAACCTACAGGAACGGGCCACCGCCTTGATGTTATTTGAGAACGACAGGGTGTTGTCCAGGATCACGCCAAGGTTCTTAGCGCTCTGGGAGGAGGACACAATGGAGTTGTCAACCGTGATGGAGAGATCATGGAACGGGCAGTCCTTCCCCGGGAGGAAGAGCAGCTCCGTCTTGCCGAGGTTCAGCTTGAGGTGGTGATCCGTCATCCACACTGATATGTCTGCCAGACATGCAGAGATGCGATTCGCCACCTGGTCATCAGAAGGGGGAAAGGAGAAGATTAATTGTGTGTCGTCTGCATAGCAATGATAGGAGAGACCATGTGAGGTTATGACAGAGCCAAGTGACTTGGTGTATAGCGAGAATAGGAGAGGGCCTAGAACAGAGCCCTGGGGGACACCAGTGGTGAGAGCACGTGGTGAGGAGACAGATTCTCGCCACGCCACCTGGTAGGAGCGACCTGTCAGGTAGGACGCAATCCAGGCGTGGGCCGCGCCGGAGATGCCCAACTCGGAGAGGGTGGAGAGGAGGATCTGATGGTTCACAGTATCGAAGGCAGCCGATAGGTCTAGAAGGATGAGAGCAGAGGAGAGAGAGTTAGCTTTAGCAGTGCGGAGCGCCTCCGTGATACAGAGAAGAGCAGTCTCAGTTGAATGACTAGTCTTGAAACCTGACTGATTTGGATCAAGAAGGTCATTCTGAGAGAGATAGCAGGAGAGCTGGCCAAGGACGGCACGTTCAAGAGTTTTGGAGAGAAAAGAAAGAAGGGATACTGGTCTGTAGTTGTTGACATCGGAGGGATCGAGTGTAGGTTTTTTCAGAAGGGGTGCAACTCTCGCTCTCTTGAAGACGGAAGGGACGTAGCCAGCGGTCAGGGATGAGTTGATGAGCGAGGTGAGGTAAGGGAGAAGGTCTCCGGAAATGGTCTGGAGAAGAGAGGAGGGGATAGGGTCAAGCGGGCAGGTTGTTGGGCGGCCGGCCGTCACAAGACGCGAGATTTCATCTGGAGAGAGAGGGGAGAAAGAGGTCAGAGCACAGGGTAGGGCAGTGTGAGCAGAACCAGCGGTGTCGTTTGACTTAGCAAACGAGGATCGGATGTCGTCGACCTTCTTTTCAAAATGGTTGACGAAGTCATCTGCAGAGAGGGAGGAGGGGGGGGAGGGGGAGGAGGATTCAGGAGGGAGGAGAAGGTGACAAAGAGCTTCCTAGGGTTAGAGGCAGAGGCTTGGAATTTAGAGTGGTAGAAAGTGGCTTTAGCAGCAGAGACAGAAGAGGAAAATGTAGAGAGGAGGGAGTGAAAGGATGCCAGGTCCGCAGGGAGGCGAGTTTTCCTCCATTTCCGCTCGGCTGCCCGGAGCCCTGTTCTGTGAGCTCGCAATGAGTCGTCGAGCCATGGAGCAGGAGGGGAGGACCGAGCCGGCCTGGAGGATAGGGGACATAGAGAGTCAAAGGATGCAGAAAGGGAGGAGAGGAGGGTTGAGGAGGCAGAGTCAGGAGATAGGTTAGAGAAGGTTTGAGCAGAGGGAAGAGATGATAGGATGGAAGAGGAGAGAGTAGCGGGGGAGAGAGAGTGAAGGTTGGGACGGCGCGATACCATCCGAGTAGGGGCAGTGTGGGAAGTGTTGGATGAGAGCGAGAGGGAAAAGGATACAAGGTAGTGGTCGGAGACTTGGAGGGGAGTTGCAATGAGGTTAGTGGAAGAACAGCATCTAGTAAAGATGAGGTCAAGCGTATTGCCTGCCTTGTGAGTAGGGGGGGAAGGTGAGAGGGTGAGGTCAAAAGAGGAGAGGAGTGGAAAGAAGGAGGCAGAGAGGAATGAGTCAAAGGTAGACGTGGGGAGGTTAAAGTCACCCAGAACTGTGAGAGGTGAGCCGTCCTCAGGAAAGGAGCTTATCAAGGCATCAAGCTCATTGATGAACTCTCCGAGGGAACCTGGAGGGCGATAAATGATAAGGATGTTAAGCTTGAAAGGGCTGGTAACTGTGACAGCATGGAATTCAAAGGAGGCGATAGACAGATGGGTAAGGGGAGAAGGAGAGAATGACCACTTGGGAGAGATGAGGATCCCGGTGCCACCACCCCGCTGACCAGAATCTCTCGGGGTGTGCGAGAACACGTGGGCAGACGAGGAGAGAGCAGTAGGAGTTGCAGTGTTATCTGTGGTGATCCATGTTTCCGTCAGTGCCAAGAAGTCGAGGGACTGGAGGGAAGCATAGGCTGAGATGAACTCTGCCTTGTTGGCCGCAGATCGGCAGTTCCAGAGGCTGCCGGAGACCTGGAACTCCACGTGGGTCGTGCGCGCTGGGACCACCAGGTTAGGGTGGCCGCGGCCACGCGGTGTGAAGCGTTTGTATGGTCTGTGCAGAGAGGAGAGAACAGGGATAGACAGACACATAGTTGACAGGCTACAGAAGAGGCTACGCTAATGCAAAGGAGATTGGAATGACAAGTGGACTACACGTCTCGAATGTTCAGAAAGTTAAGCTGACGTTGCAAAAATCTTATTGACTAAAATGATTAAAATGATACAGTACTGCTGAAGTAGGCTAGCTAGCAGTGGCTGCGTTGTTGACTTTGTTTGAAAGTGTAGCTGGCTAGGTAACCTCGATAGCTAGCTAGGTAACCTCGGTAACTGGCTAGATAATTAGTCTAAACTACACAATTGTCTTAGATACAAGGACAGCAAAGACAACTATGTAGCTAGCTAACACTACACTAATCAAATCGTTCCGTTGTAATGTAATAGTTTCTACAGTGCTGCTATTCGGTAGAAGTTGGCTAGCTAGCAGTGTTGACTAGGTAGGAGAACGGCAGCGCGGCGGACGAAAATAGCTGGCTAGCTAACCGATAATTACTCTAGACTACACAATTATCTTAGATACAAAGACAGCAAAGACAACTATGTAGCTAGTTAACACTACACTAATCAAGTCGTTCCGTTGTTCCGTTGAATGTAATAGTTTCTACAGTGCTGCTATTCGGTGGCTAGCTGGCTAGCTAGCAGTGTTGACTACGTTACGTTACGTTAAAAGGACGAAAATAGCTGGCTAGCTAACCGATAATTAGTCTAAACTACACAATTATCTTAGATACAAAGACAGCAAAGACAACTATGTAGCTAGCTAACACTACACTAATCAAGTTGTTCCGTTGAATGTAATAGTTTCTACAGTGCTGCTATTCGGTGGCTAGCTGGCTAGCTAGCAGTGTTGACTACGTTACGTTACGTTAAAAGAACGAAAATAGCTGGCTAGCTAACCGATAATTAGTCTAAACTACACAATTATCTTTGATACAAAGACGGCTATGTAGCTAGCTAAGATCAAGCAAATCAAACCGTTGTACTGTAATGAAATGAAATGAAATGTGATACTACCTGTGGAGCGAAGCGGAATGCGACCGGACAGCATGCGACCGTTCAACAGTGTAGACCTTACAGTGAAATACTGAATACAACAGGTGTAGTAAACCTTACAGTGAAATACTGAATACAACAGGTGTAGTAAACCTTACAGTGAAATACTGAATACAACAGGTGTAGTAAACCTTACAGTGAAATACTGAATACAACAGGTGTAGTAAACCTTACAGTGAAATACTGAATACAACAGGTGTAGTAAATCTTACAGTAAAATACTGACTTACAAGCCCTTAAAACCTCTACCGCTTCTCTCTCCCGGATCCGGGATCCTCCTCATCAAAAAAGCTGACTAGCATAGCCTAGCCTAACGGGACAGGGATATCATATAATATAATTTCATGAAATCACAAGTCCAATACAGCAAATGAAAGATAAACATCTTGTGAATCCAGCCATCATTTCAGATTTTTAAAATGTTTTACAGCGAAAACACAATATGTATTTATATTAGCTCACCACAATAGCCAAACACACAATGCCATGTTTTCACCATGTTTCCCCCGCATAGGTAGCTTTCACAAAACCCACAAATAGAGATAAAATGAATCACTAACCTTGAACAACTTCATCAGATGACAGTCTTATAACATGATGTTATACAATACATTTATGTTTTGTTCGAAAATGTGCATATTTGAGTTATAAATCGTAGTTTTACATTGCAGCCACCATCACAAATAGCACCAAAACAGCCAGAATAATTACAGAGAGCAACGTGAAATACATAAATACTCATCATAAAACATTTATGAAAAATACATGGTGTACAGCAAATGAAAGATAAACATCTTGTGAATCCAGCCAATATTTCCGATTTTTTAAGTGTTTTACAGCGAAAACACAATACATATTTCTATTAGCTCACCACAATAGCCAAACACACAACGCCATTTATTCACCGCCAAGGTAGCTTTCACAAATCCCAGAAATAGAGATAAAATTAATCACTAACCTTTGGACAACTTCATCAGATGACAGTCTTATAACATCATGTTATACAATACATTTATGTTTTGTTCGAAAATGTGCATATTTAGAACTGCACATCGTGGTTTTACATTGTGAATACGTAGCCACAATGCACCAAAATGTCCGGAGATATTTTGGACAGTCACCTAATCTAACCAAAGAACTCTTTACTAAAAAATACATGTTGTACAGCAAATGAAAGATACACTGGTTCTTAATGCAACCGCTGTGTTAGATTTTTTAAAAGAACTTTAGTACAACATACAGCATGCAATATTGTGAGACAGCGCTCACCTATTCTCTGCCTTCTGGAGCCAACATATTCCACAAAAATACGAAATAACATCATAAATATTCTCTTACCTTTGTTGATCTTTCATCAGAATGTAGTGCAAGGAGTCCTAGTTCCAGAATAAATCGTTGTTTGGTTTTAGAATGTCCATTTCTTCTGTCGAATTAGCAACTTTGGCTAGCCATGTGGAGCTCATGTGTCCAAGAAATGTTTGCGCCTGGAACGAAAAATTCCAAAAGTCCCAATAAACGTTGAATAAACTGGTCAAACTCGGTTGAAAAATCCTACTTTATGATGTTTTTCTCATATGTATCCAATAAAATCAGAGCTGGAGCATTTCGTCGTGTAAACCGAATGCATTTCAGAAGACAATGTTAGGTTCCCTTGTGCGCAGCTGACTACTGACAAAAGAGCGGACCTGTCACTCCAAAAGCTCTCATTCGTCCTCACATCAAGCTAGACACCCCATTCAACCTTCTACTGCCTGTTGACATCTAGTGGAAGGCGTATGAAGTGCATACAGATCCATAAATATAAGCCAGTTGAATAGGCAGGCCCTGACACAGAGCCTCATTTTCAGAATTTTCACTTCCTGTCTGGAAGTTTGGTGCCAAATGAGTTCTGTTTTACTCACAGATATAATTCAAACAGTTTTAGAAACTTCAGAGTGTTTTCTATCCAATAGTAATAATAATATGCATATTGTATGATCTAGAACAGAGGACGAGGCCGTTTAATTTGGGCACGATTTTTTCCCAAAGTGACAACAGCGCACCCTATTAAGAAGAATTAACCAACAGTGAAGTTCTAAGAAAAATACCTCAAGAAATAAAAATAATGAAGGAGTAGCAGTAAAATAACATTAGTGAGGCTATATACAGGGGGTACCGGTACAGAGAATCAATGTGCGGGGGCACCGGTTAGTCGAGGTAATTGAGGTAATATGTACATGTAGGTAGAGTTAAAGTGACTATGCATAGATAATAACAGAGAGTAGCAGCAGCATAAAAAGAGGGGGGCAATGCAAATAGTCTGGGTAGCCATTTGATTAAATGTTCGGTAGTCTTATGGCTTGGGGGTAGAAGCTGTTTAGAAGCCTCTTGGACCTAGACTTGGCACTCCTGTACCGCTTGCCGTGCGGTAGCAGAGAGAACAGTCTATGACTAGTGTGACTGGAGTCTGACAATACAGTAACATAGATCTGTTTGTAACTGAAGACATGACTAGATATATGTCTGAGTCATTAGTGGCTCTACCTAACAGACTGGCTGCATCCCACATGGAACTCTATCCCCTACAAAATGCACTACGATTGGTCAGGCTCCATAGGGCTCTGGTGAAAACTAGTACACTGTGTAGGGAATAGGTTGGGACGCATCCACTGAGACAATGGAACAAGGGAACAATCTAACTCCAATGAAATAACATCACAGTAAGGCCTCTTGAGGAACGAGGGCGTGTTTAAAACAGCGGTGCGGAGGAGAGGAGTGCTGGAAAAGAGAGGTAAAGATAATGACACACATAGAGGGGATAATGAGATCATTGGATCATGCGAGAGCTGGAGGAGGATACTGGTGGTTTAGGTGTTGGTATGGAAGTCCCGGGGCTGTGGTTGGAGAAAGAGAGGGAGGAGAAGGAGAGAGAAAGAGAGAGAGGAGAAAGAGAGAGACAGAGAGGGAGGGAGGAGAAGGAGAGAGAGAGGGAGGAGGAAGAGAGTGAGGAGAAGGAGAGAGAAAGATAGAGAGGAGAAGGAGAGAGAGAGGAGAAGGAGAGCGAGAGAGGGAGGAGAAGGAGAGAGAAATGGGGGAGGAGAAGGAGAGAGAAAGAGAGAGGAGAAGGAGAGAGATAGAGAGAGAGTGGAGGAGAGAAAGAGAGAGGAGAAGAGGTAGGGAAAGGGAAAATCCAGGCTTCCTACTCAAACCACAGTTGAGAAAGTGGACCTGGAGGCTATACCTGGGATCAGTGGGTGTGTGTGTTGTGTGTGTGCATGCATGAGCAGACATGACAATTAGTCACTCAGTCATTCATCCCTTCAGGCAGAGTGGTTGACACACACACAATCTCTCTCTCTCTCTCTCTCTCTCTCTCTCTCTCTCTCTCTCTCTCTCTCTCTCTCTCTCTCTCTCTCTCTCTCTCTCTCTCTCTCTCTCTCTCTCTCTCTCTCTCTCTCTCTCACACTCACTCACTCACTCACTCACTCACTCACTCACTCACTCACTCACTCACTCACTCACTCACTCACTCACTCACTCACTCACTCACTCACTCACTCACTCACTCACACACACACACACATGGCAGAGATGACGTAATCCAGGATGATCCCTGTCCTGTTTTCAGAGAGATAAACATCAACACGTTTAGATTACTCTCCTCTCATCTGAACCATCTCTCGCTCCTACTACCTAATCCCTGACCTCCGCTCACATGTCTCGCTCCTACTACCTAATCCCTGACCTCCGCTCACATCTCTCGCTCCTACTACCTAATCCCTGACCTCCGCTCACATGTCTCGCTCCTACTACCTAATCCCTGACCTCCGCTCACATCTCTCGCTCCTACTACCTAATCCCTGACCTCCGCTCACATGTCTCGCTCCTACTACCTAATCCCTGACCTCCGCTCACATGTCTGGCTCCTATTACCTAATCCCTGACCTCCGCTCACATGTCCCGCTTCTACTACCTAATCCCTGACCTCCGCTCACATGTCTCGCTCCTATTACCTAATCCCTGACCTCCGCTCACATGTCTCGCTCCTACTACCTAATCCCTGACCTCCGCTCACATCTCTCACTCCTATTACCTAATCCCTGACCTCCGCTCACATGTCTCGCTCCTACTACCTAATCCCTGACCTCCGCTCACATGTCTCACTCCTACTACCTAATCCCTGACCTCCGCTCACATGTCTCACTCCTACTACCTAATCCCTGACCTCCGCTCACATGTCTCGCTCCTACTACCTAATCCCTGACCTCCGCTCACATGTCTCGCTCCTACTACCTAATCCCTGACCTCCGCTCACATGTCTCGCTCCTACTACCTAATCCCTGACCTCCGCTCACATGTCTCGCTCCTACTACCTAATCCCTGACCTCCGCTCACATGTCTCGCTCCTACTACCTAATCCCTGACCTCCGCTCACATGTCTCGCTCCTACTACCTAATCCCTGACCTCCGCTCACATGTCTCGCTCCTACTACCTAATCCCTGACCTCCGCTCACATGTCTCGCTCCTACTACCTAATCCCTGACCTCCGCTCACATGTCTCGCTCCTACTACCTAATCCCTGACCTACGCTCACATGTCTCGCTCCTACTACCTAATCCCTGACCTCCGCTCACATGTCTCGCTCCTACTACCTAATCCCTGACCTCCGCTCACATGTCTCGCTCCTACTACCTAATCCCTGACCTCCACTCACATGTCTCGCTCCTACTACCTAATCCCTGACCTCCGCTCACATGTCTCGCTCCTACTACCTAATCCCTGACCTCCGCTCACATCTCTCACTCCTATTACCTAATCCCTGACCTCCGCTCACATGTCTCGCTCCTACTACCTAATCCCTGACCTCCGCTCACATGTCTCGCTCCTACTACCTAATCCCTGACCTCCGCTCACATCTCTCGCTCCTACTACCTAATCCCTGACCTCCGCTCACATGTCTCGCTCCTACTACCTAATCCCTGACCTCCGCTCACATGTCTCGCTCCTACTACCTAATCCCTGACCTCCGCTCACATGTCTCGCTCCTACTACCTAATCCCTGACCTCCGCTCACATGTCTCGCTCCTATTACCTAATCCCTGACCTCCGCTCACATGTCTCGCTCCTATTACCTAATCCCTGACCTCCGCTCACATGTCTCACTCCTACTACCTAATCCCTGACCTCCGCTCACATGTCTCGCTCCTATTACCTAATCCCTGACCTCCGCTCACATGTCTCGCGCCTACTACCTAATCCCTGACCTCCGCTCACATGTCTCGCTCCTACTACCTAATCCCTGACCTCCGCTCACATGTCTCGCTCCTACTACCTAATCCCTGACCTCCGCTCACATGTCTCGCTCCTACTACCTAATCCCTGACCTCCGCTCACATGTCTCGCTCCTACTACCTAATCCCTGACCTCCGCTCACATGTCTCGCTCCTACTACCTAATCCCTGACCTCCGCTCACATGTCCCGCTTCTACTACCTAATCCCTGACCTCCGCTCACATGTCTCGCTTCTATTACCTAATCCCTGACCTCCGTTCACATCCCTCACTCCCTCTATCGTTGTATTCCCACGCCACACCAGCCATGGCCAGCCATTCAAATCCCTCCCTACCTCCCTACCTCCCTACCTCCCTACCTCAAATCAAATTTGATTAGTCACATGCGCCGAATACAACAGGTGTAGTGAAATGCTTACTTACGAGCCCCTAACCAACAATGCATATTAAAAAAAATATGAAAAAGAATAAGAAATAAAAGTAACAAGTAATTTCTGGCTGCAAGCCCGAGGCCGGCCACAATATGACAACAGCCACTTCAAGTGCAGGGCGCGAAATTCAAAATATATTTTTTAGAAATATTTAACTTTCACACATTAACAAGTCCAATACAGCAAATGAAAGGTACACATCTTGTGAATCCAGCCAACATGTCCGATTTTTAAAATGTTTTACAGCGAAAACAGCACGTATATTTATGTTAGCTCACCACCAAATACATAAAAGGACAGACATTTTTCACAGCACAGGTAGCATGCACAAAGCCAACCTAACTAACCAAGAACCAACCAAACTAACCAACAAACAACTTCATCAGATGACAGTCTTATAACATGTTATTCAATAAATCTATGTTTTGTTCGAAATATGTGCATATTTCAGGTATAAATCATAGTTTACATTGCAGCTACAATCAGAAATTGCACCGAAAGCAGCCAGAATAATTACAGACACCAACGTCAAATACCTAAATACTCATCATAAAACATTTCTGAAAAATACATAGTGTACAGCAAATGAAAGACAAGCATCTTGTGAATCCAGCCAATATTTCCGATTTCTTAAGTGTTTTACAGCGAAAACACAATATAGCGTTATATTAGCTTACCACAATAGCCAGAAACACAAGCCCTTCCCCAGTAGCAAAAGTTAGCGATCGTAACAAACCAGCAAAAGATATATAATTTTTGACTAACCTTGATAAGCTTCATCAGATGACAGTCCTATAACATCAGGTTATACATACCCTTATATTTTGTTCGAAAATGTGCATATTTAGAGCTGAAATCAGTGGTTATACATTGTGCTAACGTAGCTACTTTTTCCCACAACGTCCGGATATTTTTCTGACACTTTTTCTGACACACATATTCTGACCAAATAACTATTCATAAACATAACTAAAAAATACATGTTGTATAGGAAATGATAGATACACTAGTTCTTAATGCAATCGCCGTGTTATAATTCTAAAAATAACTTCATTACGACATCCAGCTTAGGTATTGCGAGAGAGTACCCAAAAGCTGGGCGCAAACGACTAGCACAACATGTTCGACAGATATATGAAATAGCATCATAAAATGGGTCCTACTTTTGCTGATCTTTCATCAGAATGTTGTACAAGGGGTCCTTTGTCGGGAACAATCGTTGTTTGGATTTAGAACGGCCTTTTTCCCTCTCGATTTAGCAAGCACACTTGCCAAGTGGCGCGAATCTCTCCATCGTCGACAAACAAAGAGAACGGAACACGGCAAAACTCCCGAAAAAATTTCAATAATCTGATTAAACTATATTGAAAAAACATACTTTACGATGATATTGTCACATGTATCAAATAAAATCAAAGCCGGAGATATTAGTCGTCCATAACGACAGCTTATCAGAAGGCAAATCCAGGTCCCTTGACGCGCTCTCCAGAAAACAGGAAACTGGTGACACGTCATACAAAGAGCATTTATACGAGCCTAGATCAAGTTACACACTCCATTTCTTCTCACACTGCTTGTCGACATCTAGTGGAAGACGTATGAAGTGCATCTAAACGAATAAATATCAAGGACTTTAATAGGCAGGCCCTAGAAGAGAGCATCGATTTCAGATTTTCCACTTCCTGTCAGGAAGTTTGCTGCAAAAGGAGTTCTGTTTTACTCACAGATATAATTCAAATGGTTTTAGAAACTAGAGAGTGTTTTCTATCCATTAGTAATAATAATATGCATATTGTACGAGCAAGAATTGAGTACGAGGCCGTTTGAAATGGGCACCTTTTATCCGGCTACTCAATACTGCCCCTGCAGCCCAAACAGGTTAAAGAGCAGCAGTAAAATAACAATAGCGAGACTATATACAGGGGGTACCGGTACAGAGTCAATGTGTCGGGGCACCAGTTAGTCGAGGTAATTGAGGTAATATGTGCATGTAGGTAGAGTTTTTAAAGTGACTATGCATAGATGATAACAACAGAGAGTAGCAGTGGTGTAAAAGAGGGGGGGGCAATGCAAATAGTCAGGGCAGCCATTTGTTTAGATGTTCAGGAGTCTTATGGCTTGGGGTTAGAAGCTGTTTAGAAGCCTCTTGGATCTAGACTTGGCACTCCGGTACCGCTTGCCGTGCGCTAGCAAAGAGAACAGTCTATGACTAGGGTGGCTGGAGTCTTTGACAATTTGTATGGCCTTCCTCTGACACCGTCTGGTGAAGAGGTCCTGGATGGCAGGAAGCGTGGCCCCAATGATGTACTGGGCCGTTCCCACCTTGCGGTCGGAGGCCGAGCAGTTGCCAAACCAGGCAGTGATGCAACCAGTCAGGATGCTCTCGATGGTGCAGCTGTTGAACCTTTTGAGGATCTGAGGACCCATGACAAATGTTTTAGTCTCCTAAGGGGGAATAGGTTTTGTCGTGCCCTCTTCACGACTGTCTTGGTATGCTTGGACTATGTTAGTTTGTTGGTGATGTGGACACCAAAGAACTTGAAGCTCTCAACCTGCTCCACTACAGCCCCGTCGATGAGAATGGGGGCGTGCTCAGTCCTCTTTTTCCTGTAATCCACAATCATCTCCTTTGTCTTGATCACATTAAGATGGAGGTTGTTGTCCTGGCACCACACGGCCAGGTCTCTGAACTCCTCCCTATAGGCTGTCTCGTCGTTGTCGGTGATCAGGCCTAACTGTTGTGTCATCGGTAAACTTAATGATGTTGGAGTCGTGCCTGGCCATGCAGTCATGAGTGAGCAGGGAGTACAGGAGGGGACTGAGCACTCGCACCTGAGGGGCCCCTGGGTTGAGGATCAGCGTGGTGGATGTGTTGTTACCTACCCTTACCACCTGGGGGCTGCCCGTCAGGAAGTCCAGGATCCAGTTGTCCCAGGGTCCTTAGCTTATTGATAAGCTCTGAGGGCACTATGGTGTTGAACGCTGAGCTGTAGTCAATGAATATCATGCTCACATAGATGTTCCTTTTGTCCAGGTGGGAAAGGGCAGTGTGGAGTCCAATATAGATTGCATCACCTGTGGATCTGTTGTGGGTCTAGGGTTTCTGGGATAATGGTGATGATGTGAGCCATGACCAGCCTTTCAAAGCACTTCATGCCTACAGACGTGAGTGCTACGGGTCGGTTGTCATTTAGACAGGTTACCTTAGTGTTTTTGGGCACAAGGACTATGGTGGTCTGCTTGAAACATGTTGGTATTACAGACTCAGACAAGGAGAGGTTGAAAATATCAGTGAAGACACTTGCGAGTTGGTCAGTGCATGCTCGGAGTACACGTCCTGGTAATCCGTCAACCCTGCGGCCTTGTGAATGTTGACCTGTTAACAAGGTCTTACTCACATCGGCTGCGGAGAGCGTGATCACACAGTCTTCCGGAACAGCTGGTGCTCTCATGCATGTTTCAGTGTTATTTACCTCGAAGCAAGCAATAGAAGTAGTTTAGCTCATCTGGTAGGCTCTTGTCACTGGGCAGCTCTTGTCTGTGCTTCCCTTTGTAGTCTGTAATGGTTTCCAAGCCCTGCCACATCCGACGAGCGTCAGAGCCGGTGTAGTACAATTTGATCTTAGTCCTGTATTGTCGCTTTGCCTGTTTGATGGTTCGTGATTTATTATAAGCTTCCGGGTTAGAGTCCCGCTCCTTGAAAGTGGCAGCTCTAGCCTTTAGCTCAGTGCGGTTGTTGCCTGTAATCCATGGCTTTCGGTTGGGGTATATATGTACGGTCACTGTGGGGACGACGTCAAAAGTGCACTTATTGATGAAGCCAATGACTGATGTGGTGTACTCCTCAATGCCATCGGAGGAATCCCGGAACATATTCCAGTCTGTGCTAGCAAAACAGTCCTGTAGCTGTAGTCTCTGTGTGTGGAGTAAAGGTGGTCCAGAGTTGTTTTCCCTCTGGTTGCACATTTAACATGCTGATAGAAATTTGGTAAGACAGACTTAAGTTTCCCTGCATTAAAGTCCATGGCCATTAGGAGCGCCTCCTCTGGGTGAGCGTTTTCCTGTTTGCTTATGGCGAAATGCAGCTCATTCAGTGTGGTCTTAGTGCCAGCATCAGTCTGTGGTGGTATGTAGACAGCTACGAAAAATACAGATGAAAACTCTCTAGGTAGATAGTGTGGTCTACAGCTTATCATGAGATACTCTACCTCAGGAGAGCACAACCTAGAGACTTCCTTAGATATCGTGTTATTTACAAATAATACATAGTCCGCTGCCCCTTGTCTTACCAGACGCCGCTGTTCTATCCTGCCGATAAAGCGTATAACCAGCCAGCTGTATGTTGATAATGTCGTTGCATAAGATATTACAGTTTTGAATGTTCCGTTGGTAGTTTAATCTTCCGCGTAGGTCATCAAATTTGTTTTCCAAAGATTTCACGTTTGCTAGCAGAATGGAAAGCAGTGGGGGTTTATTCGATCGCCTACGAATTCTCGGAAGGCAGCCACACCAGCCATGGCCAGCCATTCAAATCCCTCCACATCTCCCTCCATCCCTCCATCTCTCCCTACCTGCACATATATGTAATGAAAACCTCTGGTTCCTAGTTATAGACCAGTTATATGTAATGAAAACCTCTGGTTCCTAGTTATAGACCAGTTATATGTAATGAAAACCTCTGGTTCCTAGTTATAGACCAGTTATATGTAATGAAAACCTCTGGTTCCTAGTTATAGACCAGTTATATGTAATGAAAACCTCTGGTTCCTAGTTATAGACCAGTTATATGTAATGAAAACCTCTGGTTCCTAGTTATAGACCAGTTATATGTAATGAAAACCTCTGGTTCCTAGTTATAGACCAGTTATATGTAATGAAAACCTCTGGTTCCTAGTTATAGACCAGTTATATGTAATGAAAACCTCTGGTTCCTAGTTATAGACCAGTTATATGTAATGAAAACCTCTGGTTCCTAGTTATAGACCAGTTATATGTAATGAAAACCTCTGGTTCCTAGTTATAGACCAGTTATATGTAATGAAAACCTCTGGTTCCTAGTTATAGACCAGTTATATGTAATGAAAACCTCTGGTTCCTAGTTATAGACCAGTTATATGTAATGAAAACCTCTGGTTCCTAGTTATAGACCAGTTATATGTAATGAAAACCTCTGGTTCCTAGTTATAGACCAGTTATATGTAATGAAAACCTCTGGTTCCTAGTTATAGACCAGTTATATGTAATGAAAACCTCTGGTTCCTAGTTATAGACCAGTTAAATGTAATGAAAACCTCTGGTTCCTAGTTATATACCAGTTATATGTAATGAAAACCTCTGGTTCCTAGTTATAGACCAGTTATATGTAATGAAAACCTCTGGTTCCTAGTTATAGACCAGTTATATGTAATGAAAACCTCTGGTTCCTAGTTATAGACCAGTTATATGTAATGAAAACCTCTGGTTCCTAGTTATAGACCAGTTATATGTAATGAAAACCTCTGGTTCCTAGTTATAGACCAGTTATATGTAATGAAAACCTCTGGTTCCTAGTTATAGACCAGTTACATGTAATGAAAACCTCTGGTTCCTAGTTATAGACCAGTTAAATGTAATGAAAACCTCTGGTTCCTAGTTATAGACCAGTTACATGTAATGAAAACCTCTGGTTCCTAGTTATAGACCAGTTACATGTAATGAAAACCTCTGGTTCCTAGTTATAGACCAGTTACATGTAATGAAAACCTCTGGTTCCTAGTTATAGACCAGTTACATGTAATGAAAACCTCTGGTTCCTAGTTATAGACCAGTTACATGTAATGAAAACCTCTGGTTCCTAGTTATAGACCAGCTACATGTAATGAAAACCTCTGGTTCCTAGTTATAGACCAGTTATATGTAATGAAAACCTCTGGTTCCTAGTTATAGACCAGTTATATGTAATGAAAACCTCTGGTTCCTAGTTATAGACCAGTTATATGTAATGAAAACCTCTGGTTCCTAGTTATAGACCAGTTATATGTAATGAAAACCTCTGGTTCCTAGTTATAGACCAGTTATATGTAATGAAAACCTCTGGTTCCTAGTTATAGACCAGTTATATGTAATGAAAACCTCTGGTTCCTAGTTAGTTATATGTAATGAAAACCTCTGGTTCCTAGTTATAGACCAGTTATATGTAATGAAAACCTCTGGTTCCTAGTTATAGACCAGTTATATGTAATGAAAACCTCTGGTTCCTAGTTATAGACCAGTTATATGTAATGAAAACCTCTGGTTTCTAGTTATAGACCAGTTATATGTAATGAAAACCTCTGGGCTATGCTTGTTTAAATGTCCTCTCTCTCCTGTTGTACATCTTGGTAGTGGGTTATGGTTAGGGTTGGGAATTTCCCCCACAGTCTCAACTGGGATAGTATTGAAGCCTGTGTTATCATTCCAGACCACATCACACCAGATAGAGAGTTGTATCCGCCACTGTATGGAATAGAAAGAAAGAATACTAATACACACACACACACACACACACACACACACACACACACACACACACACACACATACACACACACACACACTCCCACACACACACACACACACACACACACACACACACACACACACACACTCACACTCACACTCACACACACACGTGCTGCCGGAACTACATTCGTTAATTCCACACACACACACACACACACACACGCACACGCACACGCACACGCACACGCACACACACGCACACACACCTCCACATCTCCACACCTCCGGTCTGTATCCCATGTCTTAAGTGATCACCCTTTCCTCTCCTCTCCCTCCTTCCCTCTGTTTTCATTCTCATTCCCAGGTGTCTTCCCTTTCCTGTTCCGACCGGCATGTTCTGACATTCTGGCTTCGGAGAAGAATCAACTAAGTCTCTCTTCCGATGTGACTCAGGTACTGGCAGTATCCCCACAACCCCCCTCCTCCCTCATCCAACCCACCATCATCCCCCTCTCTCTCCCTCCATCCTTCTCTCTATCCGGACTTGAAAACCTAACGCAGTACGACTTCTGTTTCTCCTCAGAACAAGGAACAATAGAGAGGTTAAGGCTTTGATGGTTGGAACCAAGAGGATGTTGTAGAATCTAGAGACTCTCACACACTACCTGATCTGGGTACAGCCACACCTAGAGAAACACACTGAATGCTTTCACAACTCTGACCACAGTATCTTTTTAATCTGTCTTTAATCTGATTGCAGGGGTATTCAACTCACTGCTTTAGAAGTACATACACACAGTACACACACACACACACACACACACACACACACACACACACACACACACACACACACACACACACACACACACACACACACACACACACACACACACACGGTTATCTGTGTGGTCTTGTTTGATAAAGTGTCATTTGAAACAGAGTCAACAGAGAGTAACAAGAGAAAATGGAAACAATAACAACAGCTGCTCGGCATCATGGGTAGGTGAGTTTACTGTATGATGTTTCCACAGAGACCTGGGAGCCATATTGTAGAAGGGGAAGAGATAAGAGAGATAAGCAGAGGTGAGAGACAGGGAAGACTTGGGACGTGGAGAGAGAAGGAGAGGTGAGAGACAGGGCAAGACTTGGGACGTAGAGAGAGAAGGAGAGGTGAGAGACAGGGAAGACTTGGGACATGGAGAGAAAAGGAGAGGTGAGAGACAGGGAAGACTTGGGACATGGAGAGAGAAGGAGAGGTGAGAGACAGGGAAGACTTGGGACATGGAGAGAGAAGGAGAGGTGAGAGACAGGGAAGACTTGGGACATGGAGAGAGAAGGAGAGGTGAGAGACAGGGCAAGACTTGGGACATGGAGAGAAAAGGAGAGGTGAGCGACAGGGAAGACTTGGGACATGGAGAGAAAAGGAGAGGTGAGAGACGGGGCAAGACTTGGGATATGGAGAGAAAAGGAGAGGTGAGCGACAGGGAAGACTTGGGACATGGAGAGAAAAGGAGAGGTGAGAGACAGGGCAAGACTTGGGACATGGAGAGAAAAGGAGAGGTGAGCGACAGGGAAGACTTGGGACATGGAGAGAAAAGGAGAGGTGAGCGACAGGGAAGACTTGGGACATGGAGAGAAAAGGAGAGGTGAGAGACGGGGAAGACTTGGGACATGGAGAGAAAAGGAGAGGTGAGAGACAGGGAAGACTTGGGACATGGAGAGAAAAGGAGAGGTGAGCGACGGGGCAATACTTGGGACATAGAGAGAGAAGGAGAGAGAGAGACAGGGGAAGCGGGGATATAGAGAGAGAAGGAGAGAGAGAGACAGGGGAAGCGGGGATATAGAGAGAGAAGGCGAGAGAGAGACAGGACAAGAGGGGATATAGAGAGAGAAGGAGAGAGAGAGAGACAGGACAGGACTTGGGACAAAGAGAGAGAAGGAGAGATAGAGATGTAGAAAGTAAAGAAAGAAAATGATAGACAGAAAGACAACAAGAGAGAAATGATAGAGGGAAAAAGGAGACAGAAAGAGGAGAGAGAATTGAGAGGAGAGATAGATGTGTTGTAAAAGGTTGCCTGTAGAGAAATGGAAACAACTCTGATATCATCCTATTTAAGTTGACATTTTAACAGTTAAGTCTATGGGTCAAGGCTAGGGTTTAGGGTTTAGGGATGTCCCAGGGATCCCGGATTGCGCTAACCATTGAGAAATCTCTCTCTTTGGGAGGTCGCAACCTTTGAACACTGACGAACATGACTCTGTGAACATTGTCTGTCTGTACGTCTGTCTGAAGTGTTCTCATAAATCTCTTGCACGCGCGCACACACACACACACACACACACACACACACACACACACACACACACACACACACACACACACACACACACACACACACACACACACACACACACACACACACACACACACACACACACTTCTCATCTATCAATGAATCCTTTGATTGTATGGCGTGATACTCTTCAGTCTCCTCTGTTGTAATTTAAGTCTCACCTAGCAAGTAGCCTAGTGGTTAGAGCGTTGAACTAGTAACTGAAAGGTTGCAAGATCAAATCCCAAGCTGACAAGGTACAAATCTGTCATTCTGCCCCTGAACAAGGCAGAAAACCCACTGTTTCTAGGCTGTCATTGAAAATAAGAATTTGTTCTTAACTGACTTGCTTAGTTAAATAAAGGTAAAAAATAAATAAATAGCAATTCTGACCCACTCTGTCTGCAGTGTGTGTGAGAGCTGTCTGTTTTCCTTGTGTCACACATTAACCACCCCCCCTGCTCTCTCGCCGGAGGGGAATTCCTTATCTGTGACATCACAGGTGTCCAGAGTCCCTGAGCAAGGCAGTTCACCCTCAGTTCCCCCGGGCGCTGAGGATGCACCTCTCTGATTCAGAGAGGTTGGGTTAAATGCGTAATGAATGCATTGAGTTGTACAGCTGACTAGGTATCCCCCTTTACGTGGAGGATGTTTTTGACGGAACACCGCCAGATAAGGATATTGGTGATGCGCCTGCTTTAACGCTCACGCATGTTTGTAGCCACTTCCTCATCCTCACATTGTATCAGATGAGTAGTCAGCCGGTGGTTATTCTGAGAGCAGAAACTATGTTACGCTGATGTATATAAAGCTGCAACATGTAACCTTTTGGACCAAATTCACATAGAAATGTGAGTTATAGATCTGTCATTCTCATTGAAAGCAAGTCTAAGAAGCGCTAGATCTGATGTATTTGCACTATTTCTATTACGTGTTGTCATCTTTTACACCAGATTCAAACAGTAGAAAATACAATATTAGTTCTGGAAAATATATTTCACCGCAGTTTAGATGGTACAATGATTTTCTACACTATAATTTCTTGTTTTGTCACATCAACTGAAATTAGGCCGACTTTGGCGACCAGGAAATGACGGAGCGATTCCTGCATAGTGGATCTAATGAAACCATAACTCATACTGTCCAGTCCACTGATAAAATTATCACTGGTCTGAGATCAGCAGTTACACTGATACACAATAACCCTCACACTGGTCTACGGTCAGCAGTAACACTGATACTATTAACCCTCACACTGGTCTGAGGTCAGCAGTTACACTGATACACAATAACCCTCACACTGGTCTACGGTCAGCAGTAACACTGATACACAATAACCCTCACACTGGTCTGAGATCAGCAGTAACACTGATACACAATAACCCTCACACTGGTCTGAGATCAGCAGTTACACTGATACACAATAACCCTCACACTGGTCTGAGATCAGCAGTAACACTGATACACAATAACCCTCACACTGGTCTGAGATCAGCAGTTACACTGATACACAATAACCCTCACACTGGTCTGAGATCAGCAGTAACACTGATACACAATAACCCTCACACTGGTCTGAGATCAGCAGTAACACTGATACACAATAACCCTCACACTGGTCTGAGATCAGCAGTAACACTGATACACAATAACCCTCACACTGGTCTGAGATCAGCAGTAACACTGATACACAATAACCCTCACACTGGTCTGAGATCAGCAGTTACACTGATACACAATAACCCTCACACTGGTCTGAGATCAGCAGTAACACTGATACACAATAACCCTCACACTGGTCTGAGTTCAGCAGTAACACTGATACACAATAACCCTCACACTGGTCTGAGATCAGCAGTAACACTGATACACAATAACCCTCACACTGGTCTGAGATCAGCAGTAACACTGATACACAATAACCCTCACACTGGTCTGAGATCAGCAGTTACACTGATACACAATAACCCTCACACTGGTCTGAGTTCAGCAGTAACACTGATACACAATAACCCTCACACTGGTCTGAGATCAGCAGTAACACTGATACACAATAACCCTCACACTGGTCTGAGATCAGCAGTAACACTGATACACAATAACCCTCACACTGGTCTGAGATCAGCAGTAACACTGATACACAATAACCCTCACACTGGTCTGAGATCAGCAGTAACACTGATACACAATAACCCTCACACTGGTCTGAGATCAGCAGTAACACTGATACACAATAACCCTCACACTGGTCTGAGTTCAGCAGTAACACTGATACACAATAACCCTCACACTGGTCTGAGGTCAGCAGTAACACTGATACACAATAACCCTCACACTGGTCTGAGATCAGCAGTAACACTGATACACAATAACCCTCACACTGGTCTGAGGTCAGCAGTAACACTGATACACAATAACCCTCACACTGGTCTGAGATCAGCAGTAACACTGATACACAATAACCCTCACACTGGTCTGAGATCAGCAGTAACACTGATACACAATAACCCTCACACTGGTCTGAGATCAGCAGTAACACTGATACTATTAACCCTCACACTGGTCTGAGGTCAGCAGTAACACTGATACACAATAACCCTCACACTGGTCTGAGATCAGCAGTAACACTGATACACAATAACCCTCACACTGGTCTGAGATCAGCAGTAACACTGATACACAATAACCCTCACACTGGTCTGAGGTCAGTGACGTAATGTGTTTGACAGTGGCTTTGGTCTAAGTCGGTGCCCTATTCCCTATATAGAGCACTACTCTTGGCTAGCCCCCTGTAGGTCTGGTGAAAAGTAGTGCACTATATAGGGAATGGGGTACTGTTAGGGACTCAGCCTTAGTCTGAGGTATAGTCGAGTGTATAAGTAGATAATTAACACTGTGGATCAGTGAATGGTTGTAGAATGACTCACTAGGAGTGTTATGATTGTGTGTGTCACCGTCTGTGTGCTTGTGTCACTGTGTCTGAACGTGCACGCGCATGTGTTTGTGTGCCAGGGTGTGTGTGTGTGTGTGTGTCAATGTGTGCCAGTGTGTGTGAGTCAAGCACGTAGTGTGTCTGAAATAACAGTCTGTCTATTTCACCATGTCTGTGTTTCTCTATTTTCACTCTCTCTGTCCCCCTTCCTGATTTTAAAAACAAACAAACAAACAAACACTCCTCTCCTCTCCTCTCCTCTCCTCTCCTCTCCTCTCCTCTCCTCTCCTCTCCTCTCCTCTCCTCTCCTCTCCTCTCCTCTCCTCTCCTCTCCTCTCCTCTCCTCTCCTCTCCTCTCCTCTCCTCTGCCCCTCCCCTCATCCCGTCCTACTCCTCTCCTCCCCTCCTCTCCCCCCTCCTCCCTATGACATCACGTGTTTGTGTTTGCTGGCATTTTGTCTGGGTCAACTAACAGCAACCGACAACAACATTGACTTTGTAGATAACTGACTTGCCCGTAGATAAAAAATATAAAAACATTTTTAAGTTATGTTAATTTCATAAAAACTTTGTAAAGTCAATTTACAGGTAACTGCCAAAATAAAGGAAACCCCAACATAAAGTGTCTTAATAGGTCATTGGGCCACCACGAGACAGAACAGCTTCAATGCACCTTGGCATGGATTCTACAAGTGTCTGGACCTCTATTGGAGGGATGCGACACCTTCTTCCACAAGAAATGTGGTGTTTTGTTCATGGGGGTGGATAACAGTGTCTCAGGCACTGCTCCAGAGTCTCCCATAGGTGTTCAGTTGGGTTGAGATCTGGTGATTGAGACGGTCCTGGCATATGGTTTACAAACCATTCAGTGACCACTCGTGTCCATGAGAATGGGGGCATTGTCATCCTATGGTGGCATAGCCATGGTAGCCAAAATTATGGGCAAAATAATGACATTTTTATACATGACCCTAAGCATGATGGGATGTTAATTGTTGAATTAACTCAGGAACCACACCTGTGTGGAAGCATCTGCTTTTTATACACTGTGTCCCTCCCTCATTTACTCAAGTTTATTTTATTTTGTCAGTTGCCTGTATATGCAATCTGTTTATCTAAAATGTGTATTCCAAAGGTCTACAATTTTGTTACTATTCTTATTAATCTCTCAGTCTTTCTTTCTCTCTCTCTCTCTCTCTCTCTCTCTCTCTCTCTCTCTCTCTCTCTCTCTCTCTCTCTCTCTCTCTCTCTCTCTCGCTCTCTCTCTCTCTCTCTCTCTCTTTCTTTCTCTCTCTCCCTCTCTCTCCCTCTCTCTCTCTCTCTTTCTTTCTCTCTCTCCCTCTATCTCTCTCTCTCTCTCTCTCTCTCCCCCCCTCTCTCTCTCTCTCTCTCTCTCTCCCCCTCTCTCTCTCTCTCTCTCTCTCAAGGCTGCCAGAGGAAACTGCTGTATAATGATAACAGATTCCGAGACAATGGGCTCGAGACACACACACACACCGAGGACCAGTTTAGCTCATAGGTCATGGGGTCTGGTCTGCACGGCTGATAGGCCTTTATTTATCAAACAACCAGGAAATACCAAGCACTTTTCTGAGCGCTTAAAAAAAAATGGCTCCCAGAAAATCCCCTGACGTCTTAGTCCTGTAGTCTGGACGTATTCTGGACAGCTGGGTAGTCAGTGGGATTTTACTGTAATGTCTTTGTTATGATTTCATAACTGCTAACATTGATAATCCTAACTCCAGATTGATTAATGGAATCAGGTGTGTTGGTACTGGGCTGGAACAATAGCATATTGTGGGTCTCTAAGACCAGGATCAAAGAACAGTGGGTTGGATTATCTTACATAATATACCAGTCTTCACATATCCCAAAGTTCAAAGGTCACCTCCTGAAGGTAAAAGGGAACCATAATAGAAGGTCATCTGAAGTTCATCTGAAGGTCATCTGAAGGCTGCGACCGTTGGGCTTTCGAAGGACTAGAGTGTTTGGCCCACCAATGGAATGAGCCCAGTACAATAGAAACTGGACGACTAAAGTGCATTGTTGGATTGTCTAGCCCAAGGTTTGTGTCCCAAACCTTAGTTATGGAAACTTCACTTTGTAGACTGTCCCACAATCTGCCTTCATGTACATATCTGCCTTAAATACCTTGTACCTCTGCACACAGATCTGGCACTGGTACTTCCTGTATATAGCTCCATTCTTGTGTATGTTACTATTTGTATTTGTATTATAATTGTTTAACTCTGCATCGCTGGGAAGGGCTCGTAAGCAAGCATTTCACGGTTAAGTCTACACCTGTTGTGTTCGACGCATGTCAGAAATAAAATACGATTTTGAGCGATTTTGACTTGATTTGATCTAGAAGACATAAAATGCTCTCTAGTAAGACATTTGTAGACAACATCGATGTGGTCTACACAGGATGGAAATTGCTGGGGAAGTGCCTTTATGTAGTGAGACCTCAGGTGCATTGTGCAGTGTGGCTTCTGTGTATCAACCTTGTGTTGCTGGAGCAACACATGAAGGGTAGAAGAACGAGGTACTTATCACAATCCAACGCAGGGCAAGGCACTTAACCCTAATTGCTCCTGTAAATCACTCTGGATAAGAGCGTCTGTTAAATTACTAACAGGGAAATGTAATTCAGCCAGGTCCTGGACTAAAAACCATGTTCTACAGAGATTTACTTTTAAATCTTGGACTAGGCAAAATGTGTGTCCGGGAAACTGGCCCTTTGAGTTTGTTTTGAGTTGGAGGTCTACTGTAGTCACATAGATTATGGTACGTATGTATTGAGGACTACTGCACAGTAGGTGACATAGATGATTGTATGTATTGAGGCCTACTGTAGTAATATAGATTATTGTATGAATTGAGGCCTACTGTAGTAATATAGATTATTGTATGTATTGAAGACTACTGCACAGTAGGTGACATAGATTATTTTATGTATTGAGGCCTACTGTAGTAATATAGATGATTGTATGTATTGAGGCCTACTGTAGTAATATAGATTATTGTATGTATTGAGGACTACTGCACAGTAGGTGACATAGATGATTGTATGTATTGAGGCCTACTGTAGTAATATAGATTATTGTATGAATTGAGGCCTACTGTAGTAATATAGATTATTGTATGTATTGAGGACTACTGCACAGTAGGTGACATAGATTATTGTATGTATTGAGGCCTACTGTAGTAATATAGATGATTGTATGTATTGAGACCTACTGTAGTAATATAGATTATTGTATGTATTGAGGCCTACTGTAGTAATATAGATTATTGTATGTATTGAGGCCTACTGTAGTAATATAGATTATTGTATGTGTTGAAGCCTACTGTAGTAATATATATTATTGTATGTATTGAGGCCTTCTGTAGGTGACATAGATGATTGTATGTATTGAGGCCTACTGTAGTAATATAGATTATTGTATGTATTGAGGAATACTGTAGTAATATAGATTTTTGTATGTATTGAGGAATACTGTACAGTAGGTGACATAGCTTATTGTATGAATTGAGGCCTACTGTAGTAATATAGATTATGGTATGTATTGAGGCCTACTGTAGTCACATAGATGATTGTATGTATTGAGGACTACTGTAGTAATATAGATTATGGTATGTATTGAGGCCTACTGTAGTCACATAGATGATTGTATGTATTGAGGACTACTGTAGTAATATAGATTATTGTATGTATTGAGGCCTACTGTGGGTGACATAGATTATTGTATGTGTTGAGGCCTACTGTAGTAAAATGTGAGTAATCAAGGTGACAAACAGTGACACATTCAATTGAGCTAGGGTGGTATAATTTAACAAGAGTTTCTATTCGACAAATTCAGGTAGTACCATCCCTGTTTCATTCCGTTTACTTTCATTTAAGAAACGTTTTACAGCAGAATCACCGGAATGAATACACCCCTTGTATAATTCCTTCTCGTATCTACGCACTCTATTCCTCTCACCTTTCCCCTTCGCTTGTGAACTTCAGTGTACAATACAACAGCTGTCTGTGACCATGCGAAATAACCTCTCCAAACCAAACCTTCATACCATAACCGCTAACCGCTACACAGCCTCCATTGTTGTCACCATATTAGCTAATGTCATAGTCAACATAGCTACTCAAACTAACCAAGAATCCGTGTGTACAATCACACAGTATAGTGTACAGCAAGCAGGTAAGCAGTTAAGGGCCCCGGTGGTAAAACATTTTTTAAACTGAAAGCTTACCTTGACGTGGAAGAGTTGCAGTGTTGGATAGCTTTAGCCAGCTAACTAAGATAAATAGCATTCATTTCTGTTTGAGTCAGGTAGGTTGAGTAGGCTAAATTAGCTGCATTAGCTTGCTAAGTAAGTGAAAGGTAAACTAAGAAGAAGGAAAAAATATAACAAAATATAGCTATCTGAATGTCTACAGTATTCTTTTTTCTGAAAGGGATAACATGTTACACTCATTTAAAAATTAAAAATATTCACTGAAGCCCCCCCCCCCACACACACACACACAGATGCTCCACTGCCCCCCCCATGATCTTTGATGGGGATAGGA
Source organism: Salvelinus namaycush (assembly GCF_016432855.1). NCBI lineage: Eukaryota > Metazoa > Chordata > Actinopteri > Salmoniformes > Salmonidae > Salvelinus > Salvelinus namaycush. The sequence goes on from NC_052345.1 coordinate 2,094,364, forward strand.
GCCTTAGAAGCCCTAGAAGAGGATGTCTACCACAACAGTAGCAGAAATTGGTTGGGTTGTTCTGTAGTTCCGACCAGAGAAACCTCTTCAAGGGTAGAGGTTTGTATCTGGATGGCCCTAATTGTAGTTTATACACATATGAAAGATTTAAACTTCTCTTTCAAGATCAAAAGTAAGTCTCACTACTGTTTTGTTATTCTTTTGTTTGAGAATTGAGATGCCCATGTAGATTGGGCAGTGGGAGATAAAGAGGGAGAGCAGGGGAGGAGGTGGAGGAGGAGAAGAAAGAGGGGAGGAAGGAGAGGAAGAGGAGCAAGAGGAAGAGGGGAAAAAGGAGAAGGGGGGGGAGGAGGAAGAAGTGGGGAGGAAGGGGAGGAGGAAGTTGGGGAGGGGGATGAGGGGGATGAGGGGGGGGGGGAGGAGGAGGAAGAGCGGAGGAAGAGGAGGAGGAGGAGGAGGTAGTTTGGGAAGGAGGAGGAGGAAGAGGGGTGGAAGTGGAGGAGGAAGAGGAGCAAGAGGAAGAGGGGAGGAAGATGAGGAGGAGGAAGAGGGGAGTAAGGGGATGAGGAAGTTGGGGAGGGGGATGAGGGGGATGAGGGGGGGAGGAGGAGGAGGAGGAGAAAGAGAGGAGGAGGAGGAGGTAGTTTGGGAAGGAGAAGGAGGAAGAGGGGTGGAAGTGGAGGAGGAAGAGGAGCAAGAGGAAGAGGGGAGGAAGATGAGGAGGAGGAGGTGGAAGAGGGGAGGAAGGGGAGGAGGAGGAGGGGGTGAGGAGGGGGAGGAGGAGGAAGAGCGGAGGAGGAGGAAGAGGGGAGGAAGGGGAGGAGGGTGGGGGGAGGAAGAGTGGAGGGGGAGGAGGATGAGGAGGAGGAGAAGGACGAGGGGAGGAAGGGGAGGAGGAAGAGGAGGAGGGTGGGAGGAGGAAGAGGATGAGGATGAGGAGGAGGACAAGGACGAGGGGAGGAAGGGGAGGAGGAAGAGAAGCAAAGAGACAGACAGTCAGACAGACATTCATTCATTCTTGGCTCTGATAGACTGCTAACAAGTGACTAACAAGTCCTGAACAATGAAAGTCATCAACTTAATTCTCTATATTTTTCACCTATTACCAAGCTTTTACACTTTGTGTCAGTGTGTATGTGTGTGTGCGCGCGTGTGTGTTGGGGGACTTTTCAAATTGTTTTTAGTTTCTCTGTCATCTGAGTCTAACTATAGCCTATGATGTGCTGCCCTGGCAGCGGGGCGGCACACCCATTACACACACATGGACGCACATGTGTGTGTGTGCTGATGAACAGTTCTTGGTAAGGGCAGTGGCGTATCCCTGGCTAGCATATAGCCTAGCCACTCATGCTTATATGGTTCAATGGTGACATCATGTGTCCAATAGACAGAAATACAAGAAACAACAGCAGAGTGGAAATAGTTATGAATCAATGTATTAATAATTGATCAAATAACCAATGTATTGTTTGGTTCATTTATTGTCTTACTTTGAGCCTTTTTACAACATTATGTTTATACTCTATTGACAATTAACCACAATGTAAGAAATGCACATGTAAAATTGTCTTTAATGTATCCATATTAGTCACTGAGAATGTGATCACAAATCATGAAATTGTTCAAATCACACAGAAAAAGAGCAGAAGCATAAACCAACCCATTTTCCACCAATATACATAATTATAATTACAAATTACAAAATATGAGCCTGGAAGGGATGAGAGAGCCAAGCCTATGGGTTTGCAGCTTCAACCCCACAGCAAACACGCACGCACGCACGCACGCACGCACGCACGCACGCACGCACGCACGCACGCACGCACACACACACACACACACACACACACACACACACACACACACACACACACACACACGTCTCTGATAAGCTACCCAGGAAAGGGCTGAAAATAGCCCATATTAATATATGCAGCCTTAGAAATAAGGTTCATGAAATTTGAACTTGCTAACATCAGATAACACTAATATATTAGCCATTTCTGAGACTCACTTAGATAATTAATTTGATGATACAGCAGTAGCAATACAAGTATATAACATCTATAGAAGAGACATGAATGCTTATGGGGGAGGTGTTGCTGTATATATTCATAGTCATATCCCTGTAATGCTTAGAGAATATCTTATGTCAAGTGTTATTGAAATGTTGTGTCCGAAGTGTCTTCGGATGGGGCCACAGTGTCTCCTGACCCCTCCTGTCTCAGCCTCCAGTATTTATGCTGCAGTAGTTTATGTGTCGGGAGGCTAGGGTCAGTTGGTTATACCTGGAGTACTTCTCCTGTCTTATCCAGTGTCCTGTGTAAATTTAAGTATGCTCTCTCTAATTCTCTCGTTCTCTCTTTCTTTCTCTCTCTCTGAGAACCTGAGCCCTAGGACCATACGTCACGGCAAACCGGGCATGATGACTCCTTGCTGTCCCCAGTCCACCTGGCCTTGCTGCTGTTCCAGTTTCAACTGCTCTGCCTGCGGTTATGGAACCCCTACCTGTCCCAGACCAGCTGCTTTCAACTCCTAATGATCGGCTATGAAAAGCCAACTGACTTTTATTCCTGATTATTACTTGACCATGCTTGTCATTTATGAACATTTTGAAAATCTTGGCTCTCTCTAATTCTCTCCTTCTCTCTTTCTTTCTCTCTCTCGGAGGACCTGAGCCCTAGGACCATACGTCAGGACTACCGGGCATGATGACTCCTTGCTGTCCCCAGTCCGCCTGGCCTTGATGCTATTCCAGTTTCAACTTTTCTGCCTGCGGTTACGGAACCCCTACCTGTCCCAGACCTGCTGTTTTCAACTCTTAATGATCGGCTATGAAAAGCCAACTGACATTTATTCCTGATTATTATTTGACCATGCTTGTCATTTATGAACATTTTGAAAATCTTGGCTCTCTCTAATTCTCTCCTTCTCTCTTTCTTTCTCTCTCTCGGAGAACCTGAGCCCTAGGACCATACGTCAGGACTACCGGGCATGATGACTCCTTGCTGTCCCCAGTCCACCTGGCCTTGCTGCTATTCCAGTTTCAACTGTTCTGCCTGCGGTTATGGAACCGCCACCTGTCCCAGACCTGCTGTTTTCAACTCTTAATGATCGGCTATGAAAAGCCAACTGAAAATTATTCATGATTATTATTTGACCATGCTTGTCACTTATGAACATTTTGAACATCTTGGCATAGTTCTGTTATAATCTCCACCCGGCACAGCCAGAAGAGGACTGGCCACCCCTCATAGCCTGGTTCCTCTCTAGGTTTCTTCCTAGGTTTTGGCCTTCCTAGGGAGTTTTTCCTAGCCACCGTGCTTCTACACCTGCATTGCTTGCTGTTTGGGGTTTTAGGCTGGGTTTCTGTACAGCACTTCGAGATATTAGCTGATGTACGAAGGGCTATATAAAATAAACTTGATTGATTGATTGTGGTTGCAGGTTCACTTGGCACATCTAAAGCCTTTTCCTTTGGGGTGTTGCTATAGACCATCAAGTGCTAACAGTATCCAAATTATATGTGTGAAATGTTTGATAGTGTATTTGATGTAAACAGAGAGGTCTACTTTCTTGTGGACCTGAATATTGACTGGTTTTCATCAAGCTGTCCACTCAAGAGGAAGCTTCTCACTGTAATCAGTGCCTGTAATCTGGTTCAGGTTATTAATCAACCTACCAGGGTGTTTACAAACACTACAGGAACAAGATCATCCACATGTATCGATCACATTTTTACTAATACTGTAGAACCATTGGATGCAGTGTATCCGTACCCTTTGGATACAGTGATCCCAATATAATGGCTATATCCAGGAAAGCCAAAGTTCCAACAGTTGGGCCTAAAATAGTGTATAAAAGATCATTGTCACGATCGTCGTAACTTTGAAGAGAGGACCAAGGCGCAGCGTGATATGAATACATCTTCTTTAATGAAGACAAACAAACGTGAAGCTAAACAAACTACGTGCACACATGCAACATAGACATAGACAATTACCCACAACCAACCTAATGCCTATGGCTGACTTAAATATGGCTCCCAATCAGAGACAACAATAGACAGCTGTCTCTGATTGAGAACCAAACCAGGCAACCATAGACTTTCCTAAACACCTACACTGAACACAACCCCATACACTCTACAAAACCCCCTATACAATACAACCACCCAAGACGAGACAAAACACACAAACATCCCCCATGTCACACCCTGACCTAACTAAAATAATACAGAAAACAAAGATAACTAAGGCCAGAGCGTGACAATCATACAAAAGATTTTGCTGTGACTCTTATAAGTGTAATTAACATAATACCAAAATCCCCGTCAAAATCCGTCTGTTAACAATAGAGATATCTTTTTTTTTTTATGGGCTGCGTCTCAATCCACCACATCCGCCGATATCGCCCTTCGGCATCTGCGCTGAAAGGTGGCAGAGCTAGAGTGGGGTGTTTGTCAGATCATAGGACATCCCGAAAATCGGTCTTCTCACAAAATCATATGCACAGTAGCGTCCGAAGGGTTTGGCCTAAAACCTATTATGACCCTCTGGGGCTTAGACTCTAGAGGGTTTTATTAACCTGGTTGATCATCTCATAAATCCCTATACATGTCTTCTGTGTTAGTCTTCAGTCTAGGTTCTGTGGAGGTTCTGTTATGGCCAGGTTCTGTGGTGGTTCCCTTGATCGGAGGGGTTAGTGCATATCTGAGGGGCGGTGTCCCTCACTTTCTGTAAGTAGACACACTGAATGAGCACTTTACACACCACACCATAACATGTTTATGGACACATACATGTACATACACACACACACACACACACACACACACACACACACACACACACACACACACACACACACACACACACACACACACACACACACACACACACACACACACACACACACACACACACACACACACACCTACTGCCAGAGCGTCGTAGTCAGGGGACATGGTCCTCATGTTCAGACCTGTGTATGTGTCACTGTTAGGGTCAGGATGGACACTCTGTGGAGAGAGAGAGTGAGAGTGAGAGTGAGAGAGAGATTATAGTCAAGGTAACAGTGAAAAAAATATAGAAGCCACTGTCATGACAAAGTAAATGAATGTCTCCCGGAGTGGAGGTGTAACTGAAGGAATTTGCTTGCTGTCTGTGTTATTTGTTTTTTACATTATTACCTGTGTGTCTGCTGTGGCATCACTTCCTGCTCTCGATCTCCTGTAAAGAAGGACAGAGTTCTCCGACACATTGGTGCGGCTGGCTTCCGGGTTGGAGGTGCGCTGTGTTAAGAAGCAGTGCGGCTTGGTTGGGTTGTGCTTCGGAGGACGCATGGCTTTCGACCTTCGTCTCTCCCGAGCCCGTACGGGAGTTGTAGCGATGAGACAAGATAGTAATTACTAGCGATTGGATACCACAAAAATTGGGGAGAAAAGGGGGTAAAAAAATAAATAAAAAAATAAATAAAGAAGAACAGAGTTCTGCTCTCTAGAGACCTCTAGGGGAAGTTGATATATTAGACATGTAAATCTGGTGTGGAAATGCTGACCTCTTCATATAGCAGTAGATGGTGACTAGAAGAGCTCCAGCAGTCAGGACAGCCCCCACCCCCACCACAGGAAACCAGGGGAACACTATGGGTTGAAGTGTCAAGAGGTTAGAACATATATCTGTCACAGAGCACCCGACATAGACAGAACATGACATACTTAGCCATAACATTAATGTGGACAGGGATGGAAGTCTCTGTTCCTTTAATGTTGCTAGCTTCACAGTAGTATTCTACATTAATATGGACAGGGATGGAAGTCTCTGTTCCTTTAATGTTGCTAGCTTCACAGTAGTATTCTACACAGTCCACAGCGTTGATGTTGTTTTTATATAACATTGCTAATTTGACTCATTATTATTGTTACACTGTCTGTGTGTTTCTCCAATGAGCATGCAAAGGTTAGGTAGGTGTACTTACATTGAAAGTCTACAGGCGCAGAAGAAGAGTTGAGACGTCCATATTTATTCTCAGCCTCACAGTAATATTCTCCTCTGTCCTCAGAGCTGATGGTCGTGAAATTGTATGTCTTTTCAGATCCTGTCAGTGAAGCTCCATTCTTCTTGTACCAGGTGTATTTGTCCACAGGTGGGTTGGCATCACTGCTGCAGGTCAGAGTCACTGAACTGCTCTCCACTATTTCACCAGAGGGACTGACTGACGCCACGATGTTCTTCGGTTTAACTGATGTTAAAGACAGTGGATGTAGTCAAAGTTATGATTTAAAAACAGTTTTGCTAATTCATGATTGATGAAGAAAGACTATTTTGCTTGAATGCTACTACTGTACTGTACTGTACTGTACTGTACTGTACTCACACACTGCAGGAGAGTGGTGATCCTCATGGCCTTTTACAGCACAGGAGTAACTGTCTGAATAATAACTATTGACAGAGTATTGCATGGAAGTGGGCTCATCTAGACGTTGTCCGATCTTGTACCAGATGTAGGTGGGGTTGTCAGTCAGAGTACAGGTGGTGCTACAGGTCAGTGTCTTCTATCCCTCTGCAGCAGGAGTCACCTTCACCTGCAGACCTGAAACAATATGTATAAAACCACATACACCTCTGTGTTAACAGGATGGTTCATTTATTTTCTCCTGTAATTCATTATGATTTACAGTTGTATCATACAGTGTAGTATTACCTGTGACAGACAGAGTTGTTCCTGGGAAACTATGACCCCATTCAAAGTTGTCTGTTTTAAAAGTGAAGCGATACTCAGCTGAGTCCTCCTCTCTCAGATCTGTGATTCTCAGGATGGAGGGACCTTCGTTTCTCCATGTCTCTTTGTCAGTGTACTTCACACGACCTGCATATCCTGGGTCTGTGGTTAGGTCCTCAGGTGTCGACTTATCTCTCCACCTAGATCTCTGTTTAGGACTAAACCAGAGTGATGATTTGACTGTATCATAACCACTGTCATAAGTACAGGATATGTCCACTGTTGACCCCTTCAATACACAGATTCTCTTCCTGGTGTAAGTCACTAGGATGCAGCTCTGACCCTGGACACCTGTAATATAATGACATGCCATGAGGACCTTGTCTTAGCTCTTTCTAGAAATGCTAATAGTTGTCAAATTACACAGAGGTTATAGAGTATATAAAATTCTGAATTAAATAAACACTCACACACTGCAGGAGAGTGAAGATCCGCGTGACCTTTTACAGCACAGGAGTAACTGTCTTCATAGTTACTGGAGACTGGGTCTTTGTACTGGGGGGAGGTGCTCTCATCTAGATGTTGTCCGTTCTTGTACCAGATGTAGGTGGGGTTGTCAGTCAGAGTACAGGTGGTGCTACAGGTCAGTGTCTTATCCTGATGTTCACCAGTCACCTTCACCTGAAGACCTGGAGAATAAACAATATCACTGTAAATTCCTTTATCACTGACTTATCACTCTAATACAAAGATGGAGGAAATCCTATGTTATACAGACATAACTACAAACCAAGACAAATTTCCAGAACTAAATGGAATTCAACAGTTTAACTATATTGAATGTAACTGTACCTGTGACAGACAGAGTGATTCCAGGATCACCACTATATTTCCCTACTGTCTGATTTGTTATAAATCTGAACTCTCTACGATACTCCACACGAACATTGTAGTCTGAGTCACCACTCAGTCACACGAACATTGTAGTCTTCATCACTCAGACTCACATGATTCCCCGCAGCATCATTTTTAGTGAACCAGAAGGTAGTTGTTACTGTACCACTGGGATATGTGTAAGAGCAGGACAGCTCCACTGTTGACCCCTTCAAGGTACAGATACTCTGAGTGGTGTATGTAACACTCCAGCCAATCTGCCCCAGTACCACTATAACACAGTTAGACATCACAAGGACGTTACATTAGGTTCAAGGTCTTTTGACTCACATTAACACTTTGTTCCATAGTTTATGAGTTGAGACATAGATACTCTTTGGTTGAGTTTGAATGGAAACCACAGATAAGCTTCACTCAGTGAGGCGTGAAAGACAAATGTTTAAAGTGAAGTGGAGACGCCAAATGTGTCGCCAGTAGAACATAAACATGGTTATGCTTTTAGAAATATCTGAATTTTGACAAACCGGGCAACTAAAAGATAAGAATGAGACCATACCTGTCACAGACCAGAGAAAGACCACCAACACACTTCCTGCTGTTCTCAAGGCCATTGTTGCATCTCCCACCCTGCAGTCTTAGAAACATAAACAACAACTCACTCTATAGCTGGTGAATAACTCCACCTGATACATTGAAGTAGAAACTGTAAATGGGGTACAGGGCCTCATTACTGAAAATGAACCAGGCTCATATTGTGTTGTGTTGTATTGTGCTGTATGGTTGTCTATGTGAATACTGTCTGTCTGTAAGTCTATTGCACTATGTATGTAATGTGTGTGATGTGTTGCATGTCTGTCTACATCTGTCTATTTAAGATGATATGTATGATGCAAAAATTATTTCCTAATGGATACAGTAAAGTCATCATCAACAACAGCAATAACTTATTGAACAGATCTGTTATACCGTAAAGACATATTTCTACATTGAATGTTCTGAAGCTGTTTCATTCTCAGAACCCCAAATATAGGAGGATAAATGTTCAATCCTCTACAGTCCCTCAAGCTGTACAGCAGCCGAAAGACTGACCACCAGGTTCAATGATAGCTCCTATCCCCAAGCGGTGAGGCTAAACAGTAAGTGACACACACACACACACACACACACACACACACACACACACACACACACACACACACACACACACACACACACACACACACACACACACACAGAGAGACCATCTGCGTAGCATCCTTGTCATTTGACCACTTCCGTATTGAGCGAGTCACGGGTACTTCCTGCTTTAGTTTTTGCTTGTAAGCAGGAATCAGGAGGATAGAATTATGGTCAGATTTGCCAAATGGAGGGCAGGGTGAGCTTGTTATAATAACTCTACTGTATTGTGGGATACTTGTATAAATTCATAGTTTTAAGACTTTCAAGTTAACAGATGATAAAGAATGACAGACTAGGCTGTAATATTTAAAGCAACATTTTATTTGTATTTATTGTCTTAAACTTTGAGCTCATTTACAACAAAATGCATAATTTACACTGAATCACACTGTATTGGAAATAATCATAAAAAATGTCACCATAAAACAAGTGTGATTATGATATTAATATTCATAAATGCCATGGCACAATAATGTCTGACAGCAATACAAAGTACATCTATTTACACATCAGGAGCAACAAGGTCAGAGAGCAAAACATTTTAAAAGCTGTTTTCAATATTATACATATTTTACAATGGGGAAATGTCCCATTGTAAAAGAGTAGAAGTATAATCCATCCTATTTATCTTCAATATATATAATTAACATTACAAGGAAAAACCATTCAACTTCAATGTTTGCGGAGAAGTTAAAGTTCATTGCCTGGAAAACCTTCTAGGTCCAGGTTCTGCATAGATTACTTTAATGCAAGGTTCTGTGGTGGTTCTCTTCAGTCCAGGTTCTGTGGTGGTTCTCTTCAATCCAGGTTCTGTGGTGTTTTTCTTCAGACCAAGTTCTGTCATGGTTCTCTTCAGTCTAGGTTCTGTGTTGAATCAGTATCTATCTGAGGGGATGTGTCACTGGGTGAGTCTCTCACATTCTGAACAAGGACACACTGAATGAGCACTTTATACACCACTTCATAAAATGTTTAGGAACAAACAAACACACACACCTACTGCCAGGATGTCACTCTGGTGACCTGGTATTCTTCTTCAAAGATGTGCACATGTCACTGTTAGGGTCAGGATGGACACTCTGTGGAGAGAACGAGAGAGTGAGGGAGAGGCAAAGAGAGAGCGTGAGAGGGAGGGAGGGAGGGATGGAGTGAGGGATGGAGTAGAGAGAGAGAAATGCATGAGCACTTTGTGACACCAATCTATAATTTTCTCTAAACACATTCAAATACTGTATAAAACACAAACACATAATAAGATACTTACCTCCAGAGTGTCATAGTCAGGTGACCAGGTCTTCATGTTCAGACCTGTGTACGTGTCCCAGTTAGGGTCAGAATGGACACTCTGGAGAGAGAGGGAACATGGTAACAGTGAAAATAGTGTGAAAGAGACTGTCGTGATACAGTAGATTAATGTCACCAGGTGTGGAGGTGGAGGTGTAACTGATATAATCACATGTGTGTCTGCTGTGGCATCACTTCCTCCTGTGGAACTCCTGTAAAGAGGAACAGAGTGAGTTCAGCTCTCTGCTGATCTCTAGTGGAGGTTTATAAAATCATTATATTTAAATCTGTCTAGGAAATCCTCACCTCTTCATATAGGAGTAGATGGTGAGTAGAAGAGCTCCAGCAGTCAGGACAGCCCCCACCCCCACCACAGGAACCCAGGGAAACACTGCTGCAGGGTCATGGGTTTAGGTGTCAAGAGGTTAGAACATATATCTGTTAAACAGTTATATCACAGAGCACCCGAAATAGACAGAACATGACATACTTACACATGACATTAATATGGACAGGGATGGAAGTCTCTGTCCCTTTACTGTTACTAGCTTCACAGTAGTATTCTCCTCTGTCCTCAGAGCTGATGTTAGTGATGCTGTAACTCTGTTCTGATGCTTTTGCTGAGGCTACATTCTTCTTGTACCAGGTGTATTTGTCCACAGGTGGGTTGGCATCACTGCTGCAGGTCAGAGTCATTGAACTGCCCTCCACTATTTCACCAGAGGGACTGACTGACACTGAGGTGCTCCTTGGTTTATCTGGTGTAAAAGACAGTGGATATAGTAAAAGTACAAATTAGGTCAGTTAAATATTATATTAACTTGCCACAAATGTACAGTTGAAGTCGGAACTTTACATACACCTTAGCCAAATACATTTTAACTCCGTTTTTCACAATTCCTGACATTTAATCCTAGTAAAAATTCCCTGTTTTAGGTCAGTTAGGATCACCACTTTATTTTAAGTGTCAGAATAATGTCAGAATAATAGTAGAGAGAATGATTTATTTCAGCTTTTATTTATTTCATCACATTCCCAGTGGGTCAGAAGTTTACATACACTCAATTAGTATTTGGTAGCATTGCCTTTAAATTGTTTAACTTGGGTCAAACATTTCAGGTAGCCTTCCACAAGCTTCCCACAATAAGTTGGGTGAATTCTGGCCTATTTCTCCTGACAGAGCTCGTGTAACTGGGTCAGGTTTGTAGGCCTCCTTGCTCACACACACTTTTTCAGTTCTGCCCACACATTTTCTATATGATTGAGGTCAGGGCTTTGTGATGGCCACTCCAATACCTTGAATTTGTTGTCCTTAAGCCATTTTGCCACAACTTTGGAAGTACGCTTGGGGTCACTGTCCATTTGGAAGACCGATTTGCGACCAAGCATTAACTTCCTGACTGATGTCTTTTTCCTCCAAACATAACAATGGTCATTTTGGCCAAACAGTTCTATTTTTGTGTCATCAGACCAGAGGACATTTCTCCAAAAAGTATGATCTTTGTCTCCATGTGCAGTTGCAAACCGTAGTCTGGCTTTTTTATGGCGGTTGTGGAGCAGTGGTTTCTTCCTTGCTGAGCGGCCTTTCAGGTTATGTCAATATAGGACTCGTTTTACTGTGGATATAGATACTTTTGTACCAGTTTCCTCCAGCATCTTCACAAGGTCCTTTGCTGTTGTTCTGGGATTGATTTGCACTTTTCGCACCAAAGTACGTTCATCTCTAGGAGACAGAACGCGTCTCCTTCCTGAGCGGTATGAAGGCTGCGTGGTCCCATGGTGTATATATTTGCATACTATTGTTTGTACAGATGAACGTGGTACCTTCAGGAGTTTGGAAATTGCTCCCAAGGATGAACCAAACTTGTGGAGGTCTACAATTTTTTTTCTGAGGTATTGGCTGATTTCTTTTGTTTTTCCAATGATGACAAGCAAAGAGGCACTGCGTTTGAAGGTAGGCCTTGAAATACATCCACAGGTACACCTCCAATTGACTCAAATGATGTCAATTAGCCTATCAGAAGCTTCTAAAGCCATGACATTTATTTTCTAAATTTTCCAAGCTGTTTAAAGGCACAGTCAACTTAGTGCATGTAAACTTCTGACCCACTGGAATTGTGATACAGTGAAATAATCGGTCTGTAAACAATTGTTGGAAAAATGACTTGTGTCATGCACAAAGTAGATGTCCTAACAGACTTGCCAAAACTATACAGTGCCTTGCAAAAGTATTCATCCCCCTTGGCGTTTTCCTATTTTGTTGCACTACAACCTGTAATTTAAATGGATTTTAGTCAATAGTAGTCAAAATAGTCAAAATTGGTGAAGTGAAATGAAAAAAATGACTTGTTTAAAAATATTTAAAAAAAAATGTAAACGGAAAAGTGGTGCGTGCATATGTATTCACCCCCTTTGCTATGATGACCCTAAATAAGATCTGGTGCAACCAATTACCTTCAGAAGTCACATAATTAGTTAAATCTAAGTGTCAGATGATATGTCACATGATCTCAGTGTATATACACCTGTTCTGAAAGGCCCCAGAGTCTGCAACACCACTAAGCAAGGGGCACCACCAAGCAAGCGACACTATGAAGACCAAGGAGCTTTCCAAACAGGTCAGGGACAAAGTTGTGGAGAAGTACAGATCAGGGTTGGGTTATTTAAAAAAAATCTGAAACTTTGAACATCCCACAGAGGACCATTAAATCCATTATTAACAAATGGAAGGAATATGGCACCACAACAAACCTGCCAAGAGAGGGCCGCCCACCAAAACTCACAGACCAGGCAAGGAGGGCATTAACCAGAGAGGCAACAAAGAGATAACCTAGAAGGAGCTCCAAAGTGGAGATTGGAGTATCTGTCCATAGGACCACTTTAAGCTGTATACTCCACAGAGCTGGGCTTTTGGGAAGAGTGGACTGAAAAAAGCCATTGCTTAAAGAAAAAAATAAGCAAACAAGCTTGGTGTTGGCCAAAAGGCATGTGTGCATAGTTATGCACGCTCAAGTTTTCAGTTTTTTTGTATTATTTCTTGTTTGTTTCACAAGAAAAATATTTTGCATCTCCAAAGTGGTAGGCATGTTGTGTAAATCAAAATTTACAAACCCCCCAAAAATCGATTTTAATTCCAGGCTGTTAGGCAACAAAATAGGAAAATTGCCAAGGGGGGTGAATACTTTTGCAAGCCACTGTAGTTTGTTAACAAGACATTTGTGGAGTGGTTGAAAAGCAAGTTTTACTGACTCCAACCTAAGTGTATGTAAACTTCTGACTTCAACTGTACTTCTCCAAACAATGACTCTTAGATTCACCCTTTTATTGAGGATGATCAATTCAAGTATCATGTGGAGCTAATGTCTGTCAACACAATGTTATAATGCCAAACTAAAGGTTTAAACTTACATGTGACCGTGAGAGTCTCTTCAGCAGAGGGGAGATCCTCATGGCCTTCTACAGCACAGGAGTATCTGCCTGCATCCTCACTGCTGACTGAGAATAGGATATAGACAGGAGAGTAGGTGTTGCTGTTTGGTATAGGCTGTCCATTCTTATACCAAATAAATGCTTTGATTGGGTCCAGTGTACATTTGGTTCTACATGTCAGTGTGACTCTCTCCCTCTCTGACACAGATGTAGGATCCATCTTCAACACAACATCTAGAGTAAAAATAAAACAATTAATATTGTCTTCCTATACAGTGCATTCGAAAAGTATTCAGACCCCTTGACTTTTTCCACATTTTGTTACGTTACAGCCTTATTCTAAAATGTATTCAAATAATTGTTTCCCTAATCAATCTTCACACAATACCCCATAATGACAAAGCAAAAACAGGTTTTTAGATTATTTGTTTTTACAAATAAAAATAAATAAAATGATTTACATAAGTATTCAGACCCTTTGAAATGAGACTTGAAATTGAGCTGAGGTGCATCCTGTTTCCATTGATCATCCTTGATGTTTCAACAACTTGATTGGAGTACACCTGTGGTAAATTCAATTGACTGGACACGATTTGGAAAGGCACACACCTGTCTATATACGGTCCCAGTGCATAGTGTATGTCAGAGCAAAAACCAAGACACAAGGTCAGCGGAATTGCACGTCGAGGTCCGAGACAGGATTGTGTCGAGGCAAAAATCTGCAGAAGGGTACCAAAAAAATTCTGCAGAAGTTTGGAACCACCAAGACTCTTCCTAGAGCTGGTCGCCTGGCCAAAGTGATCAATCGGGGAAGAAATTTTAAAAATAAAGAAAATAATCATAAACTTATTTAGATAAGTATTCAGATATTTTTCTATGAGCCTCGAAATTGAGCTCCGTTGCATCCTGTTTCCATGAATCATCCTTGAGATGTTTCTACAACTTGATTGGAGTCCACATGTGGTAAATTCAATTGATTGGACAAGGTTTGGAAAGGCACACGCCTGTGTACATGAGGTCCCACGCCCGGCCAAAGTGATCAATCGGTGGAGAAGGGCCTTGGTCAGGGAGGTGACCAAGAACCCGATGGTCACTCTGACAGAGCTCCAGAGTTCCTCTGTGGAGATGGGAGATCCTTCCAGAAGGACAACCATCTCTGCAGCACTCCATCAATAAGGCCTTTATGGTGGAGTGGCCAGACAGAAGCCACTCTTCAGTAAAAGGCACATGACAGCCCGCTTGGAGTTTGCCAAAAGGCATCTTCCAACAGGACAACAACCCTAAGCACACAGCCAAGACAACGCAGAAGATGCTTCGGGACAAGTCTCTGAATGTCCTTGAGTGGCGCACCCAGAGCCCGGACATGAACCTGATCGAACATCTCTGGAGAGACCTGAAAATAGCTGTGCAGCAACTCTCCATATCCAACCTGACAGAGCTTGAGAGGATCTGCAGAGAAGAATGGAAGAAACTCCCCAAATACAGGTGTGCTAAGCTTGTAGCGCCATACCCAGGAAGACTCGAGGCTGTAATTGCTGCTAAAGGTGCTTTAACAAAGTACTGAGTATTGGTTATGAATACTTACGTAAATGTATTATAAAAATATATATTCTTATACATTTGCAAAAAAATTATATAAAGTGTTTTTGTATTGTGTGTAGATTGATGGGGGGGGGGGGAATGATTTAATCCATTATAGAATAAGGCTGTAACGTAACAGAATTTTGAAAAAGTTAAGGGGTCTGAATACTTTCCGCATGAATTGTATATTATGTCCTCTTATGTGCAATACTAAATTAGGTACTTTTCTGTGACATACCACTACTGTGTCTGTATGACTGCCCTTAATCTTCTTAATAGGGGGCGCTATTTTCACTTTGGAAAAAATCGTGCCCAAATTAAACGGCCTCGTACTCTGTTCTAGATCATACAATATGCATATTATTATTACTATTGGATAGAAAACACTGAAGTTTCTAAAACTGTTTGAATTATATCTGTGAGTAAAACAGAACTCATTTGGCAGCAAACTTCCAAACAGGAAGTGAACATTCTGAAAATGGGGCTCTGTGTCAGGGCCTGCCTATTCAACTGGCTTATATTTATGGATCTGTATGCACTTCATACGCCTTACACTAGATGTCAACAGGCAGTAGAATGTTGAATGGGGTGTCTAGCTTGATGTGAGACCGAATGAGAGCTTTTGGAGTGACAGGTCTGCCTTATTGGCAGTATTCAACTGCGCACCAGGGAACCCCACATTGTCTTCTGAAATGCGTTAGGTATACACGACGAAATGCTCCGGCTCGGACTTTATTGGATACATATGAGAAAAACATCATAAAGATGGATTTTCAACCGAGTTTGACCAGTTTATTCGACGTTTATTGTGAATTTTGGAATTTTTCGTTCCATGCATCCAGAGTTCTTGGACATGTGCGCTCCACATGGCTAGCCAAAGTTGCTAATTCGACAGAAGAAATGGACATTCTAAAACAAAACAACGATTTATTCTGGAACTAGGACTCCTTGCACTACATTCTGATGGAAGATCATCAAAGGTAAGAGAATATTTATGATGTTATTTCGTATTTTTGTGGTTTATGTTGGCTCCAACAAGGCGGAAAATTGCTGGGCGCTGTCTCACAATATTGCATGCTGTACGTTGTACTAAAGTAATTTTTTAAAATCTAACACAGCGGTTGCATTAAGAACCTGTGTATCTTTCATTTGCTGTACAATATGTATTTTTTAGTAAAGTTTATGATGAGTTCTTTGGTTAGATTACGTGACTGTCCAAAATTTCTCCGGACAATATGGTGCATTATGGCTACGTATTCACAATGTAAAACTACGATTTGTAGCTCTAAATATGCACATTTTCGAACAAAACATAAATGTATTGTATAACATGATGTTATAAGACTGTCATCTGATGAAGTTGTTCAAAGGTTAGTGATTAATTTGATCTCTATTTGTGGGTTTTGTGAAAGCTATGTTGGCGGTGAAAACATGGTGAAAA
Organism: Salvelinus namaycush; assembly: GCF_016432855.1. Lineage (NCBI taxonomy): Eukaryota > Metazoa > Chordata > Actinopteri > Salmoniformes > Salmonidae > Salvelinus > Salvelinus namaycush. Next base: position 2,110,895 of record NC_052345.1, read on the forward strand.
CATGGCGTTGTGTGTTTGGCTATTGTGGTGAGCTAATATAAATATATATTGTGTTTTCGCTGTAAAACATTTTAAAAATCGGAAATGATGGCTGGATTCACAAGATGTTTATCTTTCATTTGCTGTATTGGACTTGTGATTTCATGAAATTATATTATATGATATCCCTGTGGCGCTAGGCTAGGCTATGCTAGTCAGCTTTTTTGATGAGGAGGATCCCGGATCCGGGAGGGTGAAGCGGTAGAGGTTAATAAGGTAATTACAGTAATAGCATCTTGTCAGGCTGTATCACTGCCTGGTACAGCAACTGCTCCGCCTGCAACTGCAGGGCTCTCCAGGGGGTGGTGTGGTCTGCCAAATGCATCACCGGGGGCACACTGCCTGCCCTCAAGGACAACAACAGCACTGATGTCACAGGAAGGCCAAAAGTTCATCATGGTCTTCAACCACCCGAGCCACAGCCTGTTCACCCCGCTATCATGCAGAAGCTGAGGTCAGTACAGGTGGGTCAAAGCTAGGACCAAGAGACTGAAAAACTGCTTTTATCTCAAGGCCATCAGACTGTTAAATAGCCATCACTTCAGTTTTCTTGATCTTCTGATATTGTGTGAAGATAATGTTCTATGCACTGATCTTTACAGGAAACCTACTGATCGTAAACGTTTGTTCCCTTGAAAAACAGTTTGCCCTACAGCCAATTCTGCCGAATCAAAATAATTTGTATGGTCCGATCAATACTGCCATTGAGAAAATTCAAAACAACACGAGACATGACCTTTTTCAAGGTCAGTCTCGCAAAAATAAGCATTCTTATGTTCTAAATACCCACTATTCAAAGTGCTCTGAACAAATTAAGGGAATCGTTCACAAACATTGGCACATTCTAAGATCCAATGATAGTATCGGTAATATGTTTTCGGACCTTCCCTTGGTCGTATTCTCATGGGGCAGAAACTTCAGAGATCAATTGGTAAACTCTGATTTACCACCCCAAGATATCCCTGCACAATGTCTATTTGCGCCCCTACTGGATGGAAATTATAAATGTTATGGCTGTGCTCAATGCAATGGCACTTATAAATGTAGATCCTTCAAACACCCCCAAACAGGGAAACAGATCCCAATCAAAGGTGTTATCACATGCTCCACTAAGGCAGTTTTTTATCTTATTACTTGTCCTTGTGGTAAAAATGATGTGAGTAAAACAAAGCGCGAATTAAAAGTACGTATCTCGGAGCATCGTAGCACCACTAGCGGCAAAAACTCGACTTACCCAGTTGCGGCACACTTTTTGGAAGAAAACCACTCGATTTTGTCTCTGCGTTATATTGGCATCAAACATGTCACCCTCCCTAGGAGGGGTGGTGACCTCGACAATTTATTGTTAAAACGAGAGGCTGCCTGGATCTTTAATTTGATGACCCCCGCTCCCTTCGGTCTCAATGTGGACTTTGATCTGAAGCCATTCTTGGGATTATTGTGATTTTGCTATTGTAAATGTTTGTGGGCTTATGTAGCCAAATTGTATCTCTGATTGTACGTTATCCATTTATGTTTTTTGTATGCTATTTTAATATATGAGAGTTGACCAATGATATCAGGCCACACCCGGTCATGATTACAGACACCTGGGTGTGTCTTTTGACACTATATACATTTGGAAAGTTCAGAAATAAATATAGTAGGCCTAGCCTATAGAAAGCTGATGGGATCCTCCTCTTTTTAATAGAGGCCATCACTCAGTTTTCTCACACAATTGTATAGCCTATAGAAATGTTGCACAACATGAGCTCATGTTTGATTAGATTTTCGATTACATTTGCATTGATGTCAGAGTTATTAGAGGGACAATAAATTGCTGAGTACCAGGCAGTTAGCAAGTTTGTTAGGCTACTAACGACCATCAGAAGCATCTGAGCTTGGAGAAGGCTATTTACCGTGACTAAACGGTCACGTGGAATTTGACAGGCCTCATGACTCATGACTGGCTGTGTGGCGGTAATATGGTCACCGTAACAGCCCTATGTGTGACAGATTACCTGTGACAGTCAGGGAGACAGATGAGCCAGCAAACTTTCCTCTGGATGTTATCAATCTGAACCTGTACCCAGCAGAGTCACTCAATCTCAGGTCTGTGATTCTCAGGGTACCCTCACTCTTCATATCCCCAAGGTACTCTATATGACCCTCATACCCTGGCACTGAGCTCAGATCTTCAGGATCCATATCGGACTCCCATTTAGTAAACCAGAAAGTTTTTTTGACCTCATGAGCACTGGGATATGTGTAAGAGCAGGATATGTTCACTGTTGATCCCTTCAAGGTACAGATACTCTGATGGGTGTAAGTCACAATCCAACAGTTCATACCTGAAATACAAAAAGACAACAAAACACCTTACATAAATATTTCATTGCAATACCTACCAGTATACACTCAGGTTGTTAATAAAGTAGGAAACCAATAATTACAGTAGTGAAAACCATAATGATATGCTGTGAAAGTAACCATGAAGTGACTACCCTTTCAGGGTAAGTAAAAATAAGTAAAAATGAATGGGTGTTCAATGTGCTAACACATTGAGCAAAGGTCTTCATAAAAGGCATCTGGTAGAAGTAAATTCACACACAAACATGACTATAATTGAATATAACTTATGAATTTGATATACAGTCTTGAAGCCCTTCCAACACGGCGGGGGAAGAGATACGTAACTAAAGCAGAAGTGGACGGCACATTAACAGCAAATAAAATTATAATCATCTCACAACCGGAAACAACATTTTATTTGTATGAAAATTGTATTTTAAAGTCCACACTCACACACTGCAGGAGAGTGGAGATCCTCATGTCCTTTTACAGCACAGGAGTAACTGTCTGCATCACTAAAGGAGTCTGAGTTCAGGCTGGAAGTGTCCTCCTTTACTTTGTGTCCGTTCTTGTACCAGATGTAGGTGGGGTTGTCAGTCAGAGTACAGGTGGTGCTGCAGGTCAGTGTCTTACCAGTCAACTTCACCTGAAGACCTGGAGAAAAAACAATATCACTGTAAATCACTTTAACACTGACTTATCACTCTGATACAAAGGTGGAAGAAATCCTATGTTATACAGACATAAATACAAACCAAGACAATGTTCCTGAACTAATTGGAATTCAACAGTTTAGCTTTATTGAATGTAACTGTACCTGTGACCGACAGAGTGACTCCAGGACTGCCCATATATTTCCCTCCGGTCTGATCTGTTAATAATCTGAACTTGTACTCAGCAGAGTCGCTCTCTCTCAGGTCTGTGATTTTCAGGCGTTGACCATTCTTCTTGTCTCCATGATACTCCAGACGACCTGTATTCTCTGGGTCCTGACCTAGATCTTCAGGTTCGTTACCAGTCTCCATTTTAGTGAACCAGAAGGTTGTTGTGACTGTACCACTGGGATATGTGTAAGAGCAGGTCAGCTCCACTGAAGACCCCTTCAAGGTACAGATTCTATTCTTGGTGTAAGTTACACTCCAGCCATCCTGACCCAGTACCACTGAAAAAGTCACGCAACACAATTGTATCAGAATTAAGCCAAGGTCTGTTGGCACAGATTAAGGGACGGATCGAGAGACAACAGATCAAGGTGTGCCGTGCTACTATAGTTAGTGAAGCCTGGTCTACTGTAAAACTTCAATTAGTTTGGGCGTTTATTTGCTTACCGGTAAATAACTGAACACACCAGCACTTATTACAGACAGGCTTCTACTTGAGCCAGGCATCTATTTCCTTAATGCACACAGCTTTTGCTCATTTGCATAGTTAATAGTTAAATTCCAGCGTTCACTTCCAGCATTTTAATACATTTCTTCATTTCCTTCACTAACGTGTTAGGGACAGATCACAATTTACTGGGGGGTCCAAAATAGGGGTGGGTTGTCAAACCTTTTTTGTTGCTTTGGGGAGGGTTGTGTGTTTTTTATTGGCCACAGGGGAGGGTAGTCAGTTGTTTCTCTGGATAAAATGTGTTATTTTGCAGGTTTACTTTGTAATGTGCTTCTACACCTGCATTGCTTGCTGTTTGGGGTTTTAGGCGTGGTTTCTGTACAGCACTTCGAGATATTAGCTGATGTACGAAGGGCTATATAAAATAAACTTGATTTGATTTAATGTGTTCTATGCTAGCCAAATGTCCTCATCTTGTATGGCCCTCCCCTATATCAAGGTGTTTTGGTACTTCCATTATGCACTATGGTTTTACACACACTAACTTTTACTATACCACAGGTCACTATAGTCTACCTACCACAGGTCAGTATAGTCTACCTACCACAGGTCAGTATAGTCTACCAGTCTTACTGTCTATCCTGCCCTAAATCCACCATTCATAGTGACAATAGTGGTAGGTGGATCATTTGTCCAGATCTGTAATAGGCTAATTAGCAATCATACCACACATAAAATCATTCAAAGCTGCACACATTTTCAATATGAATTCACAAGAACAAATATGAATAGCTGATAGGCAGCAGAGAGACCAGGTGCATCATTGCACAAGTAAGAACATGAGACACACAGTTTAAAAAGCCCCCCTAATGATCTTGTTTAGGGACAATACAATGATCCTACCTAGAGTAGACTACCAAACAACAATGCAATGAATAGTTGTAATATTGTGTTTAAGTGAGTACACAATTCTATTGTACTGTAGACTGTGTGAAAATGTAATTTGAATAACGGCGCAAAAGCCCTGTGATTTGAATGTTTCCTTCCATTTGGATCAGTTGTGGGTCTACGACAGTTTAAGGTCTAGAAAGGCACAGTAGCAGGCCAGTCTGGCTGTAGTTCTGATACTGAGGTCCCCTGTCTGTTTCAGAGCATCATTCTCCCAAGTCCTCCTATAATAATGTGGCCATATATTCTCCTGCAGGCCCAGTTATTCAGGAAAGCTTAACAGGATCTGCCTCCTCTCCAATCCCGAGCCAGCTATTCCTCTCGTACATTAGACGTAAGGCTTCAATATAGCCTAAATAATCATTTAAAATGTATTACCTTTTATATGTGGCATTAACACAATCAGTCACAATGTTTTAATCTGATTAGGCAACTTCAAACGTCTCCTTTAGTCATGAGCACGTTCATCCAAAATGTAATTCCAGGATCCTCAAAATGGCTTGACATTAACCCGGCTTCCAACCAACTTTTTTATGCGAATAAAGTACATGTTGGATAGAAAATGGCACAACATCATGGGAAACCATTTATTAGGCTACAGATGAAATAAGTCATGATGAACTTTACAGGGTGGGGAAAGTGCACAGTGATGAGCTTGATGCTCCTTTCAATAAATATTGAGGGTCTTAATCTGGTGACATGATGATTGATGTTTGGCTGCTGTTTGACATAAAATTAATCGTACACTTTTGTCCATAATAATCTCATCATGTAGGCTACACCTGCACTGTCTCTGCAAGCTGTTGGCTGGAGAGCACATGCCAATAACAGAGTTGGCACATTCGCTGTATAACACAACATGTTGTTGTGACAAAACCATCAGTAGGCCTGTAGTTTAAAATATTTATAGAGTTGAAAATGAGATGGAAACCCATTTACCTTGTATTTTTTATTTGGTACATGGAAAGTTAATCCCAAAAGTTATTTATATGTGCACTACGTATTTACACAGACTTCTATGCGAAAAAAGTTAATTTGTTGGAAACACAACTCTGATGGGAAAATGTGCATACTATTTTTACGCAGATTTTAAAATATTTGTTTCACCAGCAGCCCCAAACATCTAAAGAATAAGCTACAGACCAGCCAAAGGCTTGTAAGAATTGTACTTAAACTCCCCCTTCATACTCATCTGTAGGTCAAGCATTTTTGTCTGAATTTCTGTAATGTGTCTGTATCTATGTAATTGTATATGCATTTATGTTAAAGATAGTGACCACAATGGAAATACGTCCCTGACTGTATTGTGCAATACTGGTCACTTTTAAATAACTGTGTGTGTGTATATATATATATATATATATATATATGTATGTATGTGTGTTTTTTTACTGACAAATAAAATCAATCAATCAATCAATCAGTTTAAACTGTGTAGCAGCCATTTGATGAAAGGAAAGAGACATCTGTTACAAAACACCAAAAAGTTAAACGACATTCAGAGATTGTCAAGCCTTCGATACTGGGTAAGACTACAAGATAAGGAGGGATGTATTTCCTGTTTGTCCAGACTGAGATCGAGTATTGATTGTGGTTTTAATTAAAAACGCAAACCATGATATTGAAGTGCTTAAAGTCATTATGCTTTTGTTTATTGGTTGTGTGGTGCATTGGCACAGAAACCTGTTGGTGGAAAATTTGTTGCATATATTATACTGTATATACTGTATAAATAAATATGGCACCGAAATGTTGAAAATCAGATTTCCCCCTAGCTGATCATTGTCTGCAGCCGGCTCTGATTGTAGTGTAAAGAAACAGGCGGGGAGAGGGATCTCGTCGGTGGTGATCGGCGAACCCTCAACCTTCTGGCCAATAACTCTGCGTGGAATTAACTGTGCCGCAAAATCATGCTGAAGTGGCAAAGTCAAATTTCACATTTATAAACACACTGTCGCTATATAATGAATATGAACTTGTCACGCCTTGATCTCTTTCACCTGTCCCTGTGATTGTCTCCACCCCCTCCAGGTGTCGCTTATTTTCCCCAGTGTATTTATCCCTGTATTTCCTGTCTCTCTGTGCCAGTTCGTCTTGTATGTTTAAGTCAAGTCAACCAGCGGTTTTCCTGTTCTCCTGCCTTTGCTATTCTCCTTTTTCTCCCGGTGTTGAAGCTTGCATGTTTCTGGACTATGTATCTGCCTGACCTTTCTGTCTGCCTTGACCACGAGCCTGTCTGCCGCTCTGTCCCTCCTGGACTCCTGAATTGGTTTTGACCTTTTTCCTGTCCACGACCATTCTCTTGCCTACTACTTTTGGATTAATAAACATTGTGAGACTCCAACCATCTGCCTCCTGTGTCTGCATCTGGGTCTCGCCTTGTGTCATGATAGAACTGGGTGAGTTCGGACTAAATATAAAAGCACTAAAACTCTCTGAAAGCTTCACTTATACAAAAGTTTTACTTGAACCCAAAATGGTTGTCAAATGGATTACTAAGAAATGCTCAACCATTGTTTAAAAATTGCCTATTTGTCTTTGTAAAGATTGCCATGTCTAATTTTCAATTCATTGAAAATGAAACATTCTTCAAAGTATCTCTTCTTCAAATAAAGCATTGCAGAACTGGTTTCAATTTCATCCCCAGAAAAGACAGAACAAATATTACAACACATATTATGGCTGGCCTCAAAAGTGCTGGTTGATAAAATACCTGTATTTATGGAAAATGTTTAAAAAGGGAATTTAGTTTTTAAATTATATTGTTAATTGGTATGGTAGAATTATGTATTTCATGGAGTTATCTGAATTGTATGGAAAGGTCTGCTCAGTCCAAGATTAAAACCAATTGATTACAGCATTACACAAATGGAGGAGGCAGGTGGCAGCGGCGGCAGATAGGGAACTGGTGTGTCTGCCCAATATAAAGGATCACAACTGCCAGAGGGAGAAAAACAGCATAAATAGGAAAGTATACCAGTTTCGTTTGAGGACCAGGATGTTGACAGCTGTGCCATACAGATTGAAAAAAAGCTGGGAAGAATTTTTTTTATGTACCGATTCCATGGCACAGGGTGTATGAGTTGATATATATACAGTTGAAGTCGGAGGTTTACATACACTTAAGTTGGAATCATTAAAACTTGTTTTTCAACCACTCCACTAATGTCTTGTTAACAAACTAGTTTTGGTAAGTCGGTCAGGACATCTACTTTGTGCATGACACAAGTAATTTTTCAAACAATTGTTTAGAGACAGATTATTTCACTTAAAATTCACTGTATCACAATTCCAGTGGGTCAGAAGTTTACATACACGGATGTAATGTGTCTGTGTGTAGCTGGTGAGATGAGTCAGGCACAGGACAGCAGATATGAGTAATGAAAGCAATTTTACTAACAACACATGTCGTATAAATACAAGGCCACAAATACGGGCCGCAATACAATAAACAATTACTCACAAACAATCATGGGGGAACAGAGTGTTAAATAATGAACAAGTAATTGGGGAATTGAAACCAGGTGTGTAAGACAAAGACAAAACAAATGGAAAATGAAAAGTGTATCGGCAATGGCTAAAAGGCCGGTGACGTCGACCGCCGAACGCCGCCCGAACAAGGAGAGGGACCGACTTCGGCGGAAGTCGTGACAACTAAGTTGCCTGTGCCTTTAAACAGCTTGGGAAATTCCAGAAAATGATGTCATGGCTTTAGAACCTTCTGATAGGCTAATTTACATAATTTGAGTCAATTGGAGGTGTACCTGTGGATGTATTTCAAAGCCTACCTTTTAAACTCAGTGCCTCTTTGCTTGACACCATGGGAAAATCAAAAGAAATCAGCCAAGACCTCAGAAAAAGAATTGTAGACCTCCACAAGTCTGGTTCATCCTTGGGAGCAATTTCCAAACTCCTGAAGGTACCACGTTCATCTGTACAAACAATAGTACGCAAGTATAAACACCATGGGACCACGCAGCCATCATACCGCTCAGGAAGGAGACGTGTTCTGTCTCCTAGAGATGAACGTACTTTGGTACGAAAAGTGCAAATCAATCCCAGAACAACAGCAAAGGACCCTGTGAAGATGCTGGATGAAACAGGCACAAAGTAATCTATATCCACAGTAAAACGAGTCCTATATCGACATGTCCTGAAAGGCCGCTCAGCAAGGAAGAAGCCACTGCTCCAAAACCGCTATAAAAACGCCAAACTATGGTTTGCAACTGCACATGGGGACAAAGATCATACTTTTAGGAGAAATGTCCTCTGGTCTGACGAAACAAAAACAGAACTGTTTGGCCATAATGACCATTGTTATGTTTGGAGGAAAAAGGGGGAGGCTTGCAAGCCGTAGAACACCATCCCAACCGTGAAGCACGGGGGTGGCAGCATCATGTTGTGGGGGTGCTTTGCTGCAGGAGGGACTGGTGCACTTCACAAAATAGAAGTCATCATGAGGGAGGAAAATTATGTGGATATATTGAAGCTACATCTCAGGACATCAGTCAGGAAGTTAAAGCTTGGTCGCAAATGGGTCTTCCAAATGGACAATGACCCAAAGCATGCTTCCAAAGTTTTGGCAAAATGGCTTAAGGACAACAAAGTCAAGGTATTGGAGTGTCCGTCACAAAGCTCTGACCTCAATCCCATAGAAAATTTGTGAGCAGAACTGAAAAAGTGTGTGCGAGCAAGGAGGCCTACAAACTTGACTCAGTTACACCAGCTCTGTCAGGAGGAATGTGCCAAAATTCAGCCAACTTATTGTGGGAAGCTTGTGGAAGGCTACCCGAAACGTCTGACCCAAGTTAAACAATTTAAAGGCAATGCTACCAAATACTAATTGAGTGTATGTAAACTTCTGACCCACTTGGAATGTGATGAAAGAAATAAAAGCTGAAATAAATCATTCTCTCTACTATTATTCTGACATTTCACATTCTAAAAATAAAGTGGTGAGACTAACTGACCTACGACAGGGAATTTTTACTAGGATTAAATGTCAGGAATTGTTAAAAACTGAGTTTTAATGTATTTAACTAAGGTGTATGTAAACTTCCGACTTCAACTATATGTGAAATGTGTGACAGGTTACCTGTGACAGTCAGGGAGACAGGTGAGCCAGCAAACTTTTCTCCAGATGTTATGAAGGCGAAGTCAGTACAGGTGCATCAAAGCAGGGACCGAGAGACTGAAAAACAGCTTCTATCTTAAACAGCCACCACTAACATTTAGTGGCCGCCGCCAACATACTGACTCAACTCCAGCCACTTTAATAATGGGAATTGCTGGAAATTATGTAAAAATGTATCACTAGCCACTTTAAACAATGCCACTTAATATAATGTTTACATACCCTACATTACTCATCTCATATGTATATACTGTACTCTATATAATCTACTGCATCTTGCCATCTTTATGTAATACATGTATCACTGGCCACTTTAAACTATGCCACTTTATGTTTATATACCCTACATTTCTCATCTCATATGTATATACTGTACTCTATACCATCTACTGCATCTTGCCTATGCCGTTCTGTACCATCACTCATTCATATATCTTTATGTACATATTCTTTATCCCTTTACACTTGTGTGTATAAGGTAGTAGTTGTGGAATTGTTAGGTTAGATTACTTGTTGGTTATTACTGCATTGTCGGAACTAGAAGCACAAGCATTTCGCTACACTCGCATTAACATCTGCTAACCATGTGTATGTGACAAATAAAATGTTATTTGATTTGATTTATGAACTGAGTTGAAATGTATTTGTGTCACGATCGTCAAAGGGACTGAGAGAGGACCAAGGCGCAGCGCGTGGAAAATACATCTTCTCTTTATTAAAGAAGGAAAAACGAAACAAAACAACAAACAGACGAACGTGAAGCTATACAAGAACTAAGTGCAACACATGCAACATAGAACCTCGACATAGACAATTCCCCACAAACAGCTAAAGCCTATGGTTGCCTTAAATATGGCTCCCAATCAGAGACAACAATAACCAGCTGTCTCTAATTGAGACCCAATTCAGGCAACCATAGACTTTCCTAGAACCTACACTCAACCATAGACACAGCTAGACACATTCACTCAACACAAACCCATACACTACACCCAACACCCCCTTTACCATATAACCACCCAAAACCGACAAAACACAAACATTCCCCATGTCACACCCTGACCTAACTAAAATAATAAAGAAAACAAAGAATACTAAGGCCAGGGCGTGACATAACCCCCCCCCCTTAAGGTGCGAACTCCGGGCGCACCAGCACAAAGTCTAGGGGAGGGTCTGGGTGGGCTTCCTTCCACGGCGGCGGCTCCGGCACTGGTCGTGGTCCCCACCCCACCACAGTCACTACCCGCCTCCGTAGCCTCCTCCAAATGGCCACCCTCCACCTCAACCCCACTGGATTAAGGGGCAGCACCGGACTAAGGGGCAGCACCGGACTAAGGGGCAGCACCGGACTAAGGGGCAGCACCGGACTAAGGGGCAGCACCGGACTGAGGGACGGCAGCTCCGGACTGAGGGACGGCAGCTCCGGACTGAGGGACGGCAGCTCCGGACTGAGGGACGGCAGCTCCGGACTGAGGGACGGCAGCTCCGGACTGAGGGACGGCAGCTCCGGACTGAGGGACGGCAGCTCCGGACTGAGGGACGGATCCTGGCTGGACGGCTCTGGCGGATCCTGGCTGGACGGCTCTGGCGGATCCTGGCTGGACGGCTCTGGCGGATCCTGGCTGGACGGCTCTGGCGGATCCTGGCTGGACGGCTCATGGTTGGCTGACGGATCTGGCTGCTCATGGCTGGCTGACGGATCTGGCTGCTCATGGCTGGCTGACGGATCTGGCTGCTCATGGCTGGCTGACGGATCTGGCTGCTCATGGCTGGCTGACGGATCTGGCTGCTCATGGCTGGCTGACGGATCTGGCTGCTCATGGCTGGCTGACGGATCTGGCTGCTCATGGCTGGCTGACGGATCTGGCAGATCCTGTCTGGTAGGCGGCTCTGGCAGATCCTGTCTGGTAGGCGGCTCTGGCAGATCCTGTCTGGTAGGCGGCTCTGGCAGATCCTGTCTGGTTGGCGGCTCTGGCAGATCCTGTCTGGTTGGCGGCTCTGGCAGATCCTGACTGACGAATGGCTCTAGCGGCTCCTGACTGATGAACGGCTCTAATGGCTCGGGGCAGACGGATGGCTCAGATGGCGCTGGGTAGACGGATGGCTCAGATGGCGCTGGGTAGACGGATGGCTCAGATGGCGCTTGGCAGACGGGTGGTTCAGGCACCGCTGTGCAGACGGCAGACTCTGGCCGGCTGAGGCGCACTGTATGCCTGGTGCGTGGTGCCGGAACTGGTGTTACCGGGCTGGGGACACGCACCTTCAGGCTAGTGCGGGGAGAAGGAACAGGGCATACTGGACCCTGGAGACGCACATTAGGCCTAGTGCGTGGTGCCGGAACTGGTGGTACCGGGCTGGGGACACGCATCTCAGGGCTAGTGCGGGGAGCAGCAACAGGATGCACAGGACTCTGGAGACGCACAAGAGGCTTGGTGCGTGGCGCCGGAATTGGTGGTACCGGGCTGGAGACACGCACCATAGGACGAGTACGTGGAGGAGGAACAGGGCTCTGGAGACACACTGGAAGCCTGGTGCGTGGTGTAGGCACTGGTGGAACTGGACTGGGGCGGGGAGGTGGCGCCGGAAATACCGGACTGTGCAGGCGTACTGGTTCCCTTGAGCACCGAGCCTGCCCAACCTTACCTGGTTGAATGCTCCCCGTCGCCCGACCAGTGCGGGGAGGTGGAATAACCCGCACCGGGCTATGTAGGCGAACCGGGGACACCATGCGTAAGGCTGGTGCCATGTATGCCGGCCCGAGGAGACGCACTGGAGACCAGACGCGTTGAGCCGGCTTCATGACACCTGGCTCAATGCCCAATCTAGCCCTACCAGTGCGGGGAGGTGGAATAACCCGCACCGGGCTATGAACACGTACAGGAGACACCGTGCGCTCTACTGCGTAACACGGTGTTCGCCCGTACTCCCGCTCTCCACGGTTAGCCTGTGAAGTGGGCGCAGGTCTCCTACCTGCCCTCGGCCCACTACCTCTAAGCCTCCCCCCAAGAAATTTTTTGGGCTGACTCACAGACTTCCTACCGCGTCGTCGTGCTGCCTCCATTCGCCGGTATCCCTCCTCACACTGCGCCAGAGAATCCCAGGCTGGCTCCGGCACTCGCCCTGGGTCGATCGCCCACCTGTCGATCTCCTCCCACGTAGTGTAGTCCAGATTACGCTCCCATTTCCATTCCTCCTTGCGCTGCTCCTGTTGCCGCTTTTCACGCTGCTTGATCCCGCATAAGTGGTGGGGAATTCTGTCACGATCGTCAAAGGGACTGAGAGAGGACCAAGGCGCAGCGCGTGGAAAATACATCTTCTCTTTATTAAAGAAGGAAAAACGAAACAAAACAACAAACAGACGAACGTGAAGCTATACAAGAACTAAGTGCAACACATGCAACATAGAACCTCGACATAGACAATTCCCCACAAACAGCTAAAGCCTATGGTTGCCTTAAATATGGCTCCCAATCAGAGACAACAATAACCAGCTGTCTCTAATTGAGACCCAATTCAGGCAACCATAGACTTTCCTAGAACCTACACTCAACCATAGACACAGCTAGACACATTCACTCAACACAAACCCATACACTACACCCAACACCCCCTTTACCATATAACCACCCAAAACCGACAAAACACAAACATTCCCCATGTCACACCCTGACCTAACTAAAATAATAAAGAAAACAAAGAATACTAAGGCCAGGGCGTGACAATTTGGCTAAGGTGTATGTAAACTTCTGACTTTAACTGTATATTTAAAACGTCTCAAGATTCAAGACTTCTTGCTTATCAGCTAAAATTATTCTACAAGATTCTTGCCACCAACAAACTGTTGAATATTTGGGGCATTCAATTATCGTAGCTATTCAGATTTTGTTGTGTGGATACAAAATCAATAGACCATTTGTTCAGGTATTGCCCTCAGGTAGCCTGTTGCTGGTCTCAGGTTCAGGAATGGCCGAAAAAGCATAACATGAATCTAAAATTGACTCTAGATATAGCATTGTTGGGAGATCTGGAGAGGCCTGGTCAGTCAATTACTAATATAATAATACTCTTACGAATCAACTCGCAATCTGTGGATTCTATTTGATTACATACTGTATATTCAAATTGTATGTTAAACATCACAGCATAGTTGAAAGATACATGGTGTGTAGAAATCCAAAGAGTGTGGCCAGCAGAGAAAGGTGGGATGGAAACTGAGAGTTGGGATGTGGGAGTGGAGTTGCTGGGTGGGGGATAGAATGACGGTCAAAGATAAAAGTAAAAAATTAAGTCAAAATAAACAAACAAAATGTTTTTGAATGACACTGAGGGGCAACGCTGTTACATCCAATTCCTGTTTTGAGTGAGGATGGCTGAGGGGCAGCTCTCGGGGAACTGTGGGGGGGGGGGGTCTTTGATGGTTGAGGGGCAGCTCTCGGGGAACTGTGGGGGGGGGGGGTCTTTGATGGTTGAGGGGCAGCTCTCGGGGAACTGTGGGGGGGGGGGGGGGTCTTTGATGGTTGGTGGCCTGGCGGTTGGGAGCTTGGGCCGGTGGCCGAAAGGTGGTTGGTTCTGGGCCCTGATTTGACTTGGTGTCAACGTGGGCGTGGCGCTTGACCTTTGTTGCTCTGCATAGGATTGTCTGCTAGATGACTGACTGTAAATGTTTTGTCCACTTTGTCACCATAGCTGCTGAGTTGAGTGTGAATGGAAATCACAGATAAGCATCACTCAGTGAGGTGTGAAAGATATAACTATTTAAGTGAAGTGGAAACTCCTAACAGAACACACCAGAATAACATTATGATTCTTATCCTTTTAGAAATGTCTGTAGATTGATAAACAGAGCAACTGAAAGATAAGAATGAGACCATACCTGCTACAGACCAGAGAAAGACCACCAACACACTTCCTGCTGTTCTCAAGAACATTGTTGCATCTCCCACCCTGCAGTCTTAGAAACATAAACAACAACTCACTCTATAGCTGGTGAATAACTCCACCTGATACATTGAAGTATAAACTGTAAATGGAGTACAGGGCCTCATTACTGAAAATGAACCAGGCTCATATTGTGTTGTGTTGTATTGTGCTATATGGTTGTCTATGTGAATACTGTCTGTATGTAAGTCTATTGCACTATGTATGTAATGTGTGTGACGTGTTGCATGTCTGTCTATTTAATCTGACATGAAGTATGATACAAAAATAAATTCCTAATGTATACAATAGTCGTCATCATTATCATCACCAACATCATCACCATCATCATCACCATTATAAACAACAACAACAATCACTTATTGAACAGATGTGTAGAACTGCAAACACATATTTATACATTGATTGTTCTGAAGCTGTTTTATTCTCAGAACCCCAAATATAGAAGGATAAATGTTCAATCCTCTACTGTCCATCAAGCTGTACAGCAGCCTAAAGACTGACCACCAGGTTCAATGATAGCTCCTATCCCCAAGCTGTGAGGATAAACAGCCAGTGACTCACACACACACACACACACACACACACACACACACACACACACACACACACACACACACACACACACACACACACACACACACACACACACAAATACAGAGACCATCTGTAGGGAAGTCCCATAAGGCCCATGGAGTCTGTATCAAAGTCTAGAGAGCTGGTTGTTATGGATGTAGAAAAGTTAGAACACACATCCTACACAGTATAGATGTCAACCCTACTCCCTATCACTCTGGTCCTAAAGGACCCTCAGATAAATCCACTGTTTCATTCACATACGCACACTGAGCAGAGATTCAAATGTTTGTTTTTCATGTATATTTTACCCTGGTTAATCATCTCATCACTATGTAGATCAACACTCCTACACTGAGACACTTTATGAATACTGGCCCTGATGTAACAACCAAAACACAGCTCAAAACATAACAAGAAGTAAAATGATACATTACCCTCAAGTATATGACTTATTACTAAAAACAAATAACCAAAAACTATATTTCAAAATATTGTCAAGAGTACTTACAGAGTGAAGTGAAGGGGAGAGGTCTTGTACAGTGAGTCAACTGGTTGATACATATTTAAAGTAGTCAGGACACAAGTAGCTAATGCAGAACTGTCCTTTCCTCTTTAAGTCATTAATATGCAAGAGGACCAGCATGTCAGAGAAGGAAGGTTACCGTATTAGAGTGGGTCCTACATTTCTAAAAGGGGCAAAATGTCCCCCATTTCCACTTTTATTTAAATACAGAACCATCTTAAAATGTTGACTATTCTATATGGAATGTTTATAATATCTTAGAATGTGTTGCCTTGTCCCTCTGAGTTCTACATGGAACAGGTCAAAGTTCCATTTACATTTGGTCAGTTCTATGATGTCATTCATTCTATTCTACAAACACATTCAATATACACTCCTCATCAGCTGCATCAAAGTGATACTCAAGGTTCCACTGTTCTAGACTAGAGTTCTCCCTACTGGCATCTCAATATTATTGCACTGTTCTAGACTAGAGCTTCACCTACTGGCATCTCAACATTACTGCACCATCCTCATAATAATGTCCTCAATAATGTTGGGCTAATAAAACATTACAAACTGACAATACATCAGATAGAATGGTGAAACACAACACTGGCTACTTGACTAAGTCACATGTAAACACAAAAACACTGATGTCTGTAGTATTACAACATGCCACTATCATATTATGTTACACTGTTGACCCTTGTGTACAGTACTGGTTGTAGCATTAGTTAGCAGAGGAATCAGTATCATCATCACCATAACCTGCTGTATTGACTGCTGCTGTCCATATACTGTATAGTCTAATGTAGCCTGTTATCCATATAGTATAATGTAGCCTGCTGTATTGACTGCTGCTGTCCATATACTGTATAGTCTAATGTAGCCTGTTATCCACATACAGTCTAATGTAGCCTGTTATCAATATATGGTCTAATATAGCCTGTTACCAATATATAGTCGAATGTAGCCTGTTATCCATATCTAGACTAATGTAGCCTGTTATCCATATTTAGTCTAATTTAGTCTGTTATCCATATCTAGACTAATGTAGCCTGTTATCCATATCTAGACTAATGTAGCCTGTTATCCATAAGTAGTCTAATGTAGCCTGCTATCCATATGTAGTCTAATGTAGCCTGTTATCCATATATGTGACCGACCGGCTCAAATCGTTCTGACGTAGCAAAATTTGAAATTGTGTTTTTTTTACATTGGATAAAAGTATAGACTCGGAGCTACACAATGGTACAGTTGAGGTCGATAGTTTACATACACCTTAGCCAAATACATTTAAACTCGGATTTTACAATTCCTGACATTTAATCCTAGCAAAAATTCCCTGTCTTAGGTCAGTTAGGATCACCACTTTATTTTAAGAATGTGAAATGTCAGAATAATAGCAGAGAGAATTATTTATTTCAGCTTTTATTTCTTTCATCACATTCTCAGTGGGTCAGAAGTTTACATACACTCAATTAGTATTTGGTAGCATTTCCTTTAAATTGTAACTGGTTCAAACGTTTCGGGTAGCCTTCCACAAGCTTCCCACAATAAGTTGGGTGAATTTTGGCCCATTCCTCCTGACAGAGCTGGTGTAACTGAGTCAGGTTTGAAGGCATCCTTGCTCGCACACACTTTTTCAGTTCTGACCACACATTTTCTATGGGATTTGTGATGGCCACTCCAATACCTTGACTTTGTTGTCCTTAAGCCATTTTGCCACAACTTTGGAAGCACGCTTGGGGTCAATGTCCATTTGGAAGACCCATTTGCGACCAAGCTTTAACTTCCTGACTGATGTCTTGAGATGTAGCTTCAATATATCCACATAATTTTCCACCCTCATGAAGCCATCAATTTTGTGAAGTGCACCAGTCCCTCCTGCAGCAAAGCACCCCCACAACATGATGCTGCCACCCCCGCGCTTCACGGTTGAGATGGTGTTCTACGGCTTGCAAGCCCCCCCTTTTTCCTCCAAACACAACGATGGTCATTATGGACAAACAGTTCTGTTTTTGTTTCGTCAGACCAGAGGATATTTCTCCAAAAAGAACGATCTTTGTCCCCATGTGCAGTTGCAAACCGTAGTCTGGCTTTTTGTATGGCGGTTTTGGAGCATTGGCTTCTTCCTTGCTGAGCGGCCTTTCAGGATATGTCGATATAGGACTTGTTTTACTGTGGATATAGATACTTTTGTACCTGTTTCCTCCAGCATCTTCACAAGGTCCTTTGCTGTTGTTCTGGGAATGATTTGCACTTTTAGCACCAAAGTACATTTATCTCTAGGAGACAGAACGCGTCTCCTTCCTGAGCGGTATGACGGCTGCGTGGTCCCATGGTGTTTATAC
Source organism: Salvelinus namaycush (assembly GCF_016432855.1). Classification (NCBI taxonomy): domain Eukaryota; kingdom Metazoa; phylum Chordata; class Actinopteri; order Salmoniformes; family Salmonidae; genus Salvelinus; species Salvelinus namaycush. The sequence continues at coordinate 2,129,055 of NC_052345.1, forward strand.
TTGCGTACTATTGTTTGTACAGATGAACGTGGTACCTTCAGGCATTTGGGAATTGCTCCCAAGCATGAACCAGACTTGCGGAGGTCTACAATTCTTTTTCTGAGGTCATGGCTGATTTATTTTGATTTTCCCATGATGTCAAGCAGAGAGGCACAGAGATTGAAAGTAGGCCTTGAAATACATCCACAGGTACACCTCCAATTGACTCAAATTATGTAATTTAGCCTATCAGAAGCTTCTAAAGCCATTACATAATTTTCTAAAATTTCCCAAGCTGTTTAAAGGCACAGTCAATAATCTGTCTGTCAACAATTGTTGGAAAAATTACTTGTGTCATGCACAAAGTAGATGTCCTAACCGATTTGCCAAAACTATAGTTTGTTAACAATAAATTTGCTTTGAAGGTTGATAAACTTGTAAACTCATTTTTGAGTAAATGTCCTTTGAATGTTTTGGTGCCTACTGAAGAGCTCTTCTTTGTCTACACCAATTCAGCATTCACACCCTATTAAGCTTTAGCCCCACCCATCTCTGGGTTGAGCTGAGTGTTCTGTACTAACAACAGCAGTCAAGCACCCAAGCTAACTAGCTAACATTGGCTAGCTTGCTAGCTACTTCCAGACACAAATGAGAGAACACCCCACTCTGACCATTTTACTCGACCAAGCAGAGCTGGTTAGGCTGTTTACATGCTATTCAGACCGTTGGTGACTGTAACTGTGCTGCTGGCAACAACTGAATTATAATTTTTTGCCGATCTTACTGACACCGGCAATATTCAACGGACATTGAGCGTTCGTAAATTCATCAGTTATTCTGCGCTCTGGCACACTCAGATGAGAGTGCTCTGAAATCGGATTAAATGGCCAGACTGAATTTACGAACGCACCCAAAATGGTTACCTGCATAGTGGAGTCTTTTGTTAAGACATGTAGCTAGCTAGCTAGGTAACCAATGAACCATAATCCCAACTCATGACTTTACTACCCTGCATGAATCTGCAGGTAGCTAACCAACCAGGTCCAATGTTAGCTAGCTAACATTCGGCTATAGCTGGCCAAGCAAATGTCTCTGAGATACAAATAATAAGATCATACACCTAAAGTTAGCTTGCGAGCTAGGTTCAATGTTAGCTAGCTAATATTATTTCATTTATTTATTTTATTTAACCTTCATTTAATAAGGCAAGTCAGTTAAGAACAAATTCTTATTTTACAATGACGACCTACCCCTTCCAAACCCTGCCCGGACCAATTGTGCGCCACCCTATGAGGCTCCCGATCACAGCTGGTTGTGATACAGCCTGGGATCAAACCAGGGTCTGTAGTGATGCCTCTAGCACTGAGATGCAGTGCCTTAGACCCCTGCACCACTCAGGAGATTAAGCTATAGCTAGCCAAGCAAATAGCTCTGCGATACAAACACGTAACGTTAGCTAGCGAGCCAACCAGCTAATGTTAGCTAGCTAGCTAACAGTACACTTTAATTTGAAATGAAACCACTTCCTGTCAAAATTAAAAATGTGTAATCTGAAATTGAAGCGAGCTAGACTATCTTAACAGCGTACGTCATTCATGGATGGACTTGTCTCCTGTCGGATGCCATGGTTGCCCTTAGTTTGAAGATGTAATGCGCTTGCCGTGCGGTAGCAGAGAAAACAGTCTATGACTTGGGTGACTGGAGTCTCTAACAATTTTATGGGCTTTCCTCTGACACCGCCTATTAAATAGGTCCTGATTGCAGGAAGCTTGGTCCCAGTGATGTACTGGGCTGTACGCACTACCCTATGTAGCCCCTTACGGTCAAATACCGAGCAGTTGCCATACCAGGCGGTTATGCAACCGGTCAGGATGCTCTAGACAGGATTACCTACACATACTTACCAGCTCAAATAGACTGAAGAGGACTATGTGGCAGACCAATCCAAACTCATCTCTCGGCATGTCCAGCCCCCTCATTATCTCAGCCAATCATGGCTAGCAGGAAGATTGCTGTCTTTTTCTGTGGCTAAACCAACTAGGCTAGAAATGTAACCATTTTATTCATATTTACAGTTGGCATACAAGTTTGTTATTAAGGCACATGAAAGTTCACATGTTCAAGAAGGCATTTCTGCCAAAAAACGCATTTTGAATAAAAAAGTTTACGTTCAAATGGCTCTCCTGTGAAGTAGTGACCCGCGACACAGGTCTAGTTTCCTGAAACGGGTCACATATAGTCTAATATGGCATGTTGTTCATATACTATTCTGTGAATATAAAGTGTTAATGAAGTACATACAGTATAATGTCCATATAAAGAACTCTGATATGGTTCAGGCTGTAGAGGTCTATGGACAACAGGAAGGTGATGCTGAGTCAGTTCATTTAAAGCAACAACACATACTGGCAGTACATAGAAACAAGAAGTATCCTACTGTAAGTGTGAGGTCTGTGGTTGAGACATTTTAGAAGTAGCCCAGTCAAGGCGTTAAGACATTAACATGCATAAACAACATGTCAGAAAACAGTTGCCTTTGAGGAGTGGGCCATACATTTTTTGGAGGCAAAATGTGACCAAATCCATTCACTCCTCATCAGCTGCTACTGAAGGTTCCAGTGTTGTTGCAGGCACCGTGCTCTACCAACTAAGTTACAGAGGACCATACTCTGCATAGTCTAATGTTTCACAATGTGTCTCGTGTTAATACTACTCCTAAACACAACCCACCATCACTGTGTCTCATGTTAATACTACTCTTAAACACAACCCACCATCACTGTGTCTCATGTTAATACTACTCCTAAACACAACCCACCATCACTGTGTCTCATGTTAATACTACTCCTAAACACAACCCACATATACACACACAAAAAAAAACATGCACATGAATAAACTGAACTTAACACATCAACATAGTCCAGGGCCGGTATTCAGAAAGTGTATCAGTGTAGGAGTGCTGTTCTAGGATCAGTTTTGCCTTTTAGATCATAATTATTTGGATGAGGTGAACCTGATCCTAGATCAGCACTCCTATTCTGATACACTTTATGAATACTGGCCCTGATGTAACAACCATAACACCAGCTCAAAACATTACGAAAAGTAAACGATACAATAAGTCTTACCCTCAAATATATGATATATTACAAGAAAAACATATGACATAAACAATATTTCAAGATATCATCAAGTATACTTACAGAGTGAAGTGAAGGGGAAGGTCTTGTACAATGAGTCAACTTACTGGTAGTGCGTGGGAACAAGAAGTAGTCTACTGTAAGAGTTAGTAGAAGTAGGCGTAGCCTAAGTGTGAGTTCTGTGGTTGACAAATTTTTAAAGTAGCCTATTCAGGGTGTTAACATGTGTGAACAGCATGTCACTAAAGCGATATTACTGTATCTAAATAGAAAATGGACAAAAGTCAGCATAGTTGCATTTCTTTCTTTGAGGAGTGGGCCTACATTTTTAAAAGACCCATCATTCCCATCACTCCTCATCAGCTGCATCAATGTGCAACTGAAAGTAGACTATGTAGTATGTTTGGCTCCAGTGGTCTAGAGCGCTCCCTACTGGCATCTCAACATTACTGCAGACTACAGTCTTCATATGTCTCTATTAGTCTAGGAAATTCCAGACCTAGTGAAACAGCAAGAACATTGTTAACATTGTGGGAGGCAACCTGTCTGCCTAGGGAGACTAATATGTCCCAATCATATCCTCATTCACTAGGTTCAATAACAAAATAACAAACTGGCAATAAGGTGCCTGAGAGTTCCCCATTCTCCACCCTTTCCCAAGTGTGCAAGTGCACACTTCCCATCATGGAATTGGTGTGAACATTGGCTGGCTTGAGTTTCCATCTTTGCTGGCTAAATCCATGCAAAAAAAGTATGCAAGTGCACGCTTCAGGAAGGGTGGAGAATCGGGATGCTGTCAGAAAGGGCTGTGGCCAGGAGGCAGAGAACAAGAGATGAAGCTGAAATCTTTGCCAAGGAACAAGGAACAGGAAACCGGGTGAGGGATTCACATTTTCCAAAAAGTATTTAACTTCTTATGGCTGCAGGGGCAGTATTGAGTAACTTGGAAAAAGGTGCCCATTTCAAACGGCCTCGTACTCAATTCTTGCTCGTACAATATGCATATTATTATTACTATTGGATAGAAAACACTCTAGTTTCTAAAACCGTTTGAATTATATCTGTGAGTAAAACAGAACTCATTCTGCAGCAAACTTCCTGATAAGGAAGTGGAAAATCTGAAAACGACGCTCTGTTCTAGGGCATGCCTATAAATGGGCTTGATATGTATTAGTATACATGCACGTCATACACCTTCCACTAGATGTCAAGAGGCAGTGAGAGAAGAAATGGAGTGTTTATCTTGGTCTGAGGTGGAATAAAACCTCTTGGCATGACGTGTCACCCATTTCCTGTTTTCTGGAAAGCGCGAGGAGGGACCTGGGATTGCCTTCTGAAAAGCTGCCGTTATAGACGACTAATATCTCAGGCTTTGATTTTATTTGATAAATGTGACAATATCATCGTAAAGTATGTTTTTTCAATATAGTTTTATTAGATTATTGAAATTTATTCGGGACGTTAGGCGTGTTGCGTTGTGTGCCTTTGTTCAGGAAGGAGAGCTTCGCGCCACTTGGCTAGTGTGCTTGCTAATTCAAGAGGGAAAAAGGACGTTCTAAAACCAAACAACGATTGTTCTGTACAAAGGACCCCTTGTACAACATTCTGATGGAAGATCATCAAAAGTAGGACCCACTTTATGATGCTATTTCATATATCTGTCGAACTTGTGAACTATTAGTTTTGCGCCCAGGTTTTGGGCACTCTCTCGCCATAACGTAAGCCTTATGTCGTAATGAAGTTATTTTTAGAATTCTAACACGGCGATTGCATTAAGAACTAATGTATCTATCGTTTCCTATACAACATGTATTTTTTAGTCATGTTTATGAATAGTTATTTGGTCAGAATATGTGAGTTTTAGAAAATATCCACACATTCTGGGAAAAAGATGCTACGTTAGCACAATGTATAACCACTGATTTCAGCTCTAAATATGCACATTATCGAACAAAACATAAGTGTATGTATAACCTGATGTTCTAGGACTGTCATCTGATGAAGCTTATCAAGGTTAGTCAAAAATTATATATCTTTTGCTGGTTTGTTACGATCGCTAACTTTTGCCTTGAATCAATGCTGTTGTGTGTTTGGCTATTGTAGTAAGCTAATATAACGCTATATTGTGTTTTCGCTGTAAAACACTTAAAAAAATCGGAAATATTGGCTGTATTCACAAGATCTTTGTCTTTCATTTGCTATACAACATGTATTTTTCAGAAATGTTTTATGATGAGTATTTAGGTATTTCACATTGGTGTCTGTAATTACTCTGGCTGCTTCGGTGCTTTTTGTGACGGTAGCTGTGATGGTAGCTGCAATGTAAAACTGATTTATACCTGAAATATGCACATTTTTCGAACAAAACATAGATTTATTGTATAACATGTTATAAAACTGTCATCTGATGAAGTTGTTTCTTGGTTAGTTTGGTTGGTTCTAGGTTAGTTTGGTTGGTTTTGTGCATGCTACCTGTGCTGTGAAAAATGTCTGTGCTTTTTTCTATTTGGAGGTGAGCTAACATAAATATACGTGGTGTTTTCCCTGTAAAACATTAAAAAAATCGGACATGTTGGCTGGATTCACAAGATGTGTATCTTTCATTAGCTGTATTGGTGTCAGGACCCGGTGAGAGAAACAGTCACTAATAGTCGGCAGAACCCAGAAGATGAGGCAGACTCAGCAGTACTAGAGATGGTGGTTTAATAAAAGGACAAGATCTTCAGGCAAAGAATATAAATCCACCACGTCCAAAAATAAAGCCAAGAGGCACAAAATGAATATCCTCCAAAATACAAAGAAACTCCACAAAGTGGTAAAAACAGCAGGGAAAAACAAACCTCAAAAGACTACTCAAAAATACACAAGAACTAAACCAGAGAACCTCTGGAAAATCCAACAAGAGAAAATATGTTCACAACAAGGCTGGGGCTGGGTGCTAACATACAAACACTGAGCAAAGAACTGAGGAACACACAGGGATTAAATACTAACAAGGGAACGACACACAGGTGCAAACAATAATTAGAGCAAGCAAAAAAACAAAAGGTACAAAAAAGGTGCAATGGGGACATCTAGTGACCAAAACCTGAACAGTCCTGGCCAAAACCTGACAGAATCCCCCTCCTAGGAACGGCTCCTGACGTTCCTACCAGCCTTCTCAGGGTGGAGGGCCCTGAACTGACGAATGAGGTCAGGGTCCAGTATGTCCTTGGCAGGAACCCAGGAGCGCTCCTCGGGACCGTAGCCTTCCCAGTCCACCAGATACTGCCAGGACCGCTGCACCCGGCGGGAATCCAGTATCCGGTGGACGGTATAAGCCGACTGGCCTCCGATGACACGGGGCGGAGGGGGAGGTCTGCCTGCCGGGATAAGTGGAGAAAAAACAACAGGTTTTAATAAAGAAATGTGAAATGTTGGATTGATCTTAAGGGATCTGGGTAAGTGCAGGCGAAAAGTAACGGGATTGACTCTCCTGGCAATCTTAAAGGGAACGATGAATCTCTGGGACAGCTTGCGAGACTCCACCCGTAGCGGTAAGTTCTTTGTTGAGAGCCATACTCTCTGGCCGGGGTACAGGGTAGGACCGGGACGGCGACGTCTGTTGGCTTGTCGCTGGTACTGCTTTGAGGAACGCAGAAGATTAAGACGGGCCTTCTTCCACGTAAGCCGACAGCGTCTGATGAACCTCGAGGCTGAAGGCACTCTGACTTCTGCCTCCTGGTCCGGGAACAATAGAGGAGCATAGCCAAACTGACACTCGTGCGGGGATATACCAGTGGAGGAGGAGCACAAGGTGTTGTGCGCGTACTCGGCCCAAACAATGAAGGATGACCATGTGGACGGGTTGTTGGAAACCATACATCTGAGGGTGGTTTCCAACTCCTGATTCATCCTCTCGGTTTGGCCGTTGGACTCCGGATGGTACCCTGAAGATAAACTGGCCGTGGCCCCTATGAGTTGGCAGAAGGCCTTCCAAAACCTTGAGGCGAACTGGGGACCTCTGTCGGAAACCATATCTTGCGGAATGCCAAAGACTCGGAACACATGGTTAATCACCAACTCAGCTGTTTCCTTGGCAGAAGGTAGTTTGGTCAAGGGAACAAACCTGGCCGCCTTAGAAAACCTGTCGATGATGACTAGGATAGTAGTATTACCATGGGACGGAGGAAGGCCAGTAATGAAGTCCAACGAGATATGGGACCAGGGTCGGTGGGGAATAGATAAAGGGTGAAGGAGTCCTTGAGGGCGGAGGTGAGAAGATTTGCCCTGGCAGCACACGGGACAGGCCTTGACGAAAGTGGCAACGTCTTCTCTTATGGTGGGCCACCAGAACTTACCCTGAATGAACTCCAAGGTGCGACCTACACCCGGGTGACAGGTGAGGCGAGAGGAGTGCCCCCACAGAAGAACTTGGGATCTTGCTGCCTTGGGAACAAACAACCGATTGGCAGGACCTCCCTTAGGACCCGGTTCGATGGCTTGAGCTTGTCTCACGGTATCCTCAACTTGCCACGAGATTGGAGCCACGATCTTAGCGGCCGGAAGAACAGTCATGTCAGTATCTTCTCGAATGGCAGGAGAGTAGACTCGTGACAAGGCGTCCGGTTTGAGATTCTTCGACCCGGGTCTATAGGTGAGGATAAACTGGAATCGGCTGAAGAAAAGAGACCATCGAGCTTGTCTGGAGTTCAACCGCTTCGCCTGCTGGATATACTCCAGATTTTTGTGGTCCGTAAGCACTTGAAATGGTTGAGAAGCCCCCTCGAGCCAGTGTCTCCATTCCTTCAATGCCATCTTAACCGCTAGGAGTTCACGATCCCCCACATCGTAATTCCTCTCGGCCGGGGTAAGCCGGTGAGAGAAGAAGGCGCAAGGATGAAGCCTCTTGTCTTCACCCCTCTGAGACAGGACAGCTCCAACACCAACCTCTGATGCGTCTACCTCCACCACAAAAGGTTCATCCGCCGTCGGTAGTGTCAGGATGGAAGCAGAGAGGATGCGCTGCTTGAGTCCTTGGAAGGCCGTCTCAGCTTCTCTTCCCCACAGAAACCTTGTGTTGCCACCCTTGGTTACAGCTGAGAGAGGGGCTGCCACCGAGCTGAAGTTCTTGATGAACTTGCGGTAAAAGTTAGTGAAGCCCAGGAAACGCTGAACTTCCTTAACGGACTTGGGGGTGGGCCAATCCGCTACCGCCCCTACCTTCTTGGGGTCCATCTGGACTCGACCGGGTTCCACTACAAATCCCAGGAATTGTACTCGAGAGGAATGGAATTCACACTTTTCCGGCTTAACGTACAAATGGCTGTCTAGGAGGCGTTTGAGCACTTGTCTGACATGCTTAGTGTGTTCTTGAAGGGAGCTCGAAAAGATGAGGATGTCATCCAAGTAAACAAACACGAAAATGTTAAGCATATCCCTAAGCACATCGTTTATGAGCGCTTGGAACACAGCCGGGGCGTTGGTCAGGCCGAAGGGCATCACCAAGTATTCGTAGTGACCAGTAGGCGTGTTGAAAGCGGTCTTCCACTCGTCACCGGGTTTGATCCGCACAAGATGGTATGCGTTCCGTAGGTCAAGCTTAGTGAAGACCACTGCTTCCTGGAGCAGCTCAAAGGCTGTGGCCATAAGGGGTAGCGGGTAGCGGTTACGGACGGTTATGGCATTAAGTCCCCGGTAGTCGATGCAAGGACGTAATCCACCGTCTTTTTTGGCCACAAAGAAAAACCCTGCTCCCGCCGGCGAGGTGGATGGACGCATGAGGCCTGCTGCCAGAGCGTCCTTGATGTAGGTATCCATAGCAGCTCGTTCGGGAGGAGATAGGGAAAAGATCCGACCCCTGGGGGGGCAGGTGCCCGGAAACAGGTCGATGGGGCAATCGTAAGGTCTATGGGGTGGTAGTTTGGTGGCCCTCTGTTTGCTAAACACCGGTTTGAGGTCATGGTAACACTCGGGAACTCGGGACATGTCGATGGATTCTAGAGACTCGGGAGGGGAACTCGGGGAACTAGGGAAGATACAAGTGGCTTGGCACGTAGGACCCCACTGCTTGATAGTGCCCACAGACCAGTCGATGTGAGGGTTATGGCTGTGAAGCCAGGGGTATCCAAGGACGAGAGGGAACTCGGAACACGAGGTCAGATGAAAGTTCATCACTTCCTGGTGTTGGGAAACTGAAAGTCGCAAGGGGGTAGTGACACGAGTGACAAGTCCAGATCCCAAAGGGCTTCCATCCAACGTAGTAACCCTTATGGGGTCACTTAGAGGTTGAGGGAACGCCATTCTCCTTCGCCCAGACACCATCCATGAAGTTACCTGCGGCTCCAGAGTCTACCAAGGCTTGAAGGGGAAGCTCGTGGTTGTCCCAGGAAAGGGTAACTGGAATAAGCAGGCGGGAGTTGGATGGATGGGAGGAGGTTATGTTTCCCGTTACAGTCCTCCCAGGCCTGCACGGGAGAGTGCCTTTTCCCTGGAGCCCGGGACACGTGGAGAGGAAATGGCCCGGTTTGCCGCAATATAGACAGCATCGCTCCCTTATCCGGCGGTCTCTCTCAGCCTGGGAGATGCGTCCAACCTGCATGGGTTCCGGTGGAGTCAGCGAGGATAAAGGTGGAGACTCGGAGCTGGGACCGATAGGAGCTAGGGTGAGAGATCTACGGTTGAGCTCTCTCTCTCTCAGACGCTGGTCTATGCGTGAAGCCAACTTGATCAGGGACTCGAGGTTGTCCGGTGGTTCCCGAGTGGCCAGTTCATCTTGGATGGTGTCGGAAAGACCCTTCAAAAAACACACTGTGAGCGCCTCGTCGTTCCAGCCACTCGCTGCTGCCACCGTGCGGAACTGGATGGCATAGTCCGTCACGCTGCGCCGACCTTGGCTGAGAGTCAGGAGCTGTTTGGCTGAGTCAGGACCGCTGGTGGGATCTTGAAACACTCGCTTGAATTCTTCAGCAAAGGTAGAGTAGCTGGCACAGCAGGAACTTTCGGCATCCCACACAGCAGTAGCCCAGGCTAGGGCTTTTTCCGACAGCAGGGTGATGATATATGCTATCTTGGACCGGTCGGTGGGAAACGACGAGGGTTGCAGCTCGAAGGAGAGAGAACATTGGGTGAAAAACCCCTTACAAACACTCGGATCACCTGAGAACCGTTGGGGAGGCGGCAGACGAGGTTCAGCCAGGGGGTTAACTGCCACGGGCACTTGAATCTGATGAACTGGAGCAGAAGCGGTTGCAGGGGAAAGTTGATCAGAAATCTGCTTTATGGAAGTCATCATCTCCGACAGAAGTTGAGAATGTCCAGCCATTAAGGCCTCTTGCTGAACCAGAGCAGCTTCGTGACGTTGGACAGTCCCCTCGTGTTGGGACAGCATGGGAAAAAAGTCCTGGGTACTGGCTGCCTCTGGGTTCATTTTAATGGCTCAGTGTTTCTGTCAGGACCCGGTGAGAGAAACAGTCACTAATAGTCGGCAGAACCCAGAAGATGAGGCAGACTCAGCAGTACTAGAGATGGTGGTTTAATAAAAGGACAAGATCTTCAGGCAAAGAATATAAATCCACCACGTCCAAAAATAAAGCCAAGAGGCACAAAATGAATATCCTCCAAAATACAAAGAAACTCCACAAAGTGGTAAAAACAGCAGGGAAAAACAAACCTCAAAAGACTACTCAAAAATACACAAGAACTAAACCAGAGAACCTCTGGAAAATCCAACAAGAGAAAATATGTTCACAACAAGGCTGGGGCTGGGTGCTAACATACAAACACTGAGCAAAGAACTGAGGAACACACAGGGATTAAATACTAACAAGGGAACGACACACAGGTGCAAACAATAATTAGAGCAAGGAAAAAACAAAAGGTACAAAAAAGGTGCAATGGGGACATCTAGTGACCAAAACCTGAACAGTCCTGGCCAAAACCTGACAATTGGACTTGTTAATGTGTGAAAGTTAAATATTAAAAAAATATATATTTTGAATTTCGCGCCCTGCACTTGAAGTGGCTGTTGTCATAAGTGTACCGGCACCGCCCTGCAGCCCAAAGAAGTTAATCAATGCTGTTGTTTTTCCTTGATTGGTCCTCAATTAAAATTAATTCAAGCAATCCAATCAGAGAGCGAAATATGCAAATCTATGCCGCTCAGCCCGCCTATTTTTTATATCGGGACAATGTGAGAAGAAGTGAGCGGAGTCAGAGGATGCTAACTATTTGTGAAAAGATTAAATGGAATTTCAGCTTCCAAATGAGAGAATTGGGTTTTCATAAGGGTAAAGCTCTGCTCACTCAGTGGCCCGCCCATGTGAAGAGACATTGTTTGTAAACTATGAAACATGTCCTCTCTCCACCCACCATATAAAGTCCTTGACGAAAATGTAACCTTCTGTTCCGAGGACGTGAGGACGACGGTCCCACGTTAAAAGGACTAACATGTCAACTACAGAACTAAGCCAACCTCAGCGTGAGCTTTGGTTGCGAATGGTATGAACTTTGAACTCTTATTCAGTACAGAAGTGATACCTCCTAGCCATTGAGTTAGCAGCGGCCGCTGTAAACGTGGGCTAGGAAAGGACGGATGACAGATCCAGTCTAACACACAACGACAATGCTACAACGATCCAGTTTACCACCAGAGACATTCTTCCGAGGACAGGAAGATCTCTGTTGGGCAACACGGCCTTCCATCTACAACCAACATATTGAGGCGCAGCTCAGAACAAATATTTGTTGCATTTTCCTTTTCCAAATGGCCGGTTATTTGGAATGCATAAGATTCTGTATTTACGATAGCATAGCTTCTCCCTTTGTTCTTCTGTCCTCCCGCGCTTTCATTCAAGCCCAACCCCCTCTCTTTGTGTAACCAGCCATCATACAGGTTCCGTCTCCCAGGGACGTTTTCTTGTAGGACATAATTAGTAATCAATGTATGATCCATTCTGTGTGATTAGTTAGGTATTTAGTAAATAAATAATTAAACCAAAGTTTGTATTGCTGATTCAACTTGTTAGCCAGGGTTCGTGAAGATAACCAGGAATTCTACGATGTTCAGATGAGACTGAAACAAGGTGACGATTGAATATTGACTGCTATTTATGTAAAAGATGACCAGGTCTTTAAGAGTTTATTCGGAAGATAACAGCTCTATAAACATTATTTCGTGGTGCCCTGACTTTCTAGTTAATTACATTTACATGATTAGCGTAATCAGGTAATATTAATTACAGAGAAATTATTTTATAGAATAGCATGTCATATCACTTAATCCGGCATAGCCAAAGACACGACAGTAGCCTGTTATTCATATATAGTCTAATGTAGCCTGTTATCCATATATAGTCTAATGTAGCCTGTTATCCACATATAGTCTAATGTAGCCTGTTATCCATATATAGTCTAATGTAGCCTGTTATCCATATATAGTCTAATGTAGCCTGTTATCCATATATAGTCTAATGTAGCCTGTTATCTATATATAGTCTAATGTAGCCTGTTATCCATATATATTCTAATGTAGCCTGTTATCCATATATAGTCTAATGTAGCCTGTTATCCATATATGGTCTAATTGTCAAATTTTAAATCAAATCAATCAAATCAAATGTATCTATTAAGCCCTTCTTAAATCAGCTGATATCTCAAAGTGCTGTACAGAATCACATCCTAAAACCCCAAACAGCAAGCAATGCAGGTGTAGAAGCACGGTGGCTAGGAAAAACTCCCTAGAAAGGCCAGGACCTAGGAAGAAACCTAGAGAGGAACCAGGCTATGAGGGGTGGCCAGTCCTCTTCTGGCTTCGCAGGGTGGAGATTATAACAGAACATGGCCAAGATGTTCAAATGTTCATAGATGACCAGCAGGGTCAAATAATAATAATCACGGTGGTTGTCGAGGGTGCAACATGGTCAGCACCTCAGGAGTAAATGTCAGTTGGCTTTTCATAGCCGATCATTTAGAGTATCTCTACCGCTCCTGCTGTCTCTAGAGAGTTGAAAACAGCAGGTCTGGGACAGGTAGCACGTCCGGTGAACAGGTCAGGGTTCCATAGCCGCAATGCAGCCCGGTATCCATATATAGTCTTATGCAGCCTGTTATCTACAGTGGGGCAAAAAAGTATTTAGTTCTCCCACTTAAAAAGATGAGAGAGGCCTGTAATTTTCATCATAGCTACACTTCAACTATGACAGACAACATGAGAAAAACAATTCCAGAAAATCACATTGTAGGATTTTTAATGAATTTATTTGCAAATTATGGTGTAAAATAAGTATTATTTTATTATTATTATTATTCAGTAATCTATATATAGTCTAATGTGTGCAGTAATCTATATATAGTCTAATGTAGCCTGTTATCCATATATAGTCTAATGTAGCCTGTTATCCATATATAGTCTAATGTAGCCTGTTATCCATATATAGTATAATGTAGCCTGTTATCTATACATATTCTAATGTGTCTAAAATAGGTAATAATGTATACTTTGACAATAAAACCAGCTTGATTATGGTATTAATATTATTTTTCATCAAGGCAATTGCGCAATAATGCCTGACAGCAATACAAAGTAGATCATTTGAACATATCAAGCGCAACTTGGTCCAAGAGCAATACACATTAAAAAGCTGTTAACAATAGTATCCATATTAGTCACGGAGAAAAGTACATTAGGTATTCAAAAAAACTGTAAATGGCAAAATCCCACAGAAAAGAGTAGAAGCATAATCTATCCCATTTATTATCAATCTACATCATTATAATATCAAGGAATGATTGTTCAAATCCAGCATTTTCTTCATTACTAATGGTCTGGAAAATCTTCTAGATATGATAGCAATACGATAGCAGGAGAATAGAGGTGTAAGGCCTTGCTTTGGTTTGGTGTTGAAGATCTACAGTCCATGTTCTGTAGTGGTTCTCTTCAGTCCATGTTCTGTGGTGGTTCTCTTCAGTCCGTGTCACTGTTAGGGTTAGGATGGACTCTGTGGAGCGAGAGAGAGGCAGATAGAGCGAGAGAGGCAGAGGGAGGGACATTCTCAATACTGTATAAAACACAAATACATAGATTAATTTATAATAATAAATTACTGCCAGAGTGTCGTAGTCAGGGGACATGGTTATCGTGTTCAGAGCTGTGTTCATGACACGATTGGGTCAGGATGGACACTCTGTGGAGCCGAAGGTTGAGAAGTAACTGATATAATCACCTGTGTGTTTGCTGTGGAATCACATCCTCCTGTGCATTTCCTGTAAAGAGGGACAGAGTGAATTCTGCTCTCTACTGACCTCTAGTGGAAGTTGTTATGTTACCAATACAATTTTGCGGTTAAGATCGTTGCGCCAGGAACCAAACTGTAAATGGTTCGACTCTCCCAGTCGACTAAGTAACAAAATCTGTCGATGTCCTCTTGTACAAGGCACTTAACCCTAATTGCTCCTGTAAGTTGCTCTGGATAAGAGCATCTGCCAAATGACTTAAAGGCAAATGTAGAATGAATGAATTAGTTAATATGGAGTTAATAACAGATCAGAGTGCTAAGGTGTATTAATCATAAAAATATGCATTTTCTCCTCACCTGAGCGACATGCAGCAAACGAGACAGAGGATGACAACCAGAACAACCACTATGATTTCTGATGTTTGTTTCTCTAAATTAAAATATGGAAGATACGAGTGCTGGCATGTTATAATCTCTAAATAAACTTAGTGCAGGACAATAATACAATATTTGATAAGTGCTCATTGCAAATTATTACATTATTTAATTATTACAAAATATGATAAGCCAAAGTATAATTCTTAATATTAGCTTGAAATGTAATTTTGTGTTGAAATATATAAGATGAATCTTCACCTGGTAAAAAGATCATCAGAGCTGTAGAGTTCCTAGATCCTCTTCTATTCCAGGCCTCACAGTGGTAATGTCCATTGTCCTTAGACTGGAAGTTACTTATGTTGTAGATCTCTCCAAATCCATTTAGAAAAGTCTCATTTTGAAAGTACCAGGTGTATTTGTCCACAGGTGGGTTGGCATCACTGCTGCAGGTCAGAATTACTGAACTGCCCTCCACTATTCCACCAGAGGGACTGACTGACACTGAGGTGTCCTTTGGGCCATCTGGTGGATAATATGTAACAACATTGTAAATAGTGTTTTACTTGTGATTTGAATATGAATTTAAATGTGATCCTCTGATCAAAAGATGAGGTTAGGTGTACTAACATTGAACGTCCACAGACACAGAAGAAGAGTTGAGACGTCCATATTTATTCTCAGCCTCACAGTAGTATTCTCCTCTGTCCTCAGAGCTGATGGTCGTGAAATTGTATGTCTTTTCAGATCCTGTCAGTGAAGATCCATTCTTCTTGTACCAGATGTATTTGTCCACAGGTGGGTTGGCATCACTGCTGCAGGTCAGAGTCACTGAACTGCCCTCCACTATTTCACCAGAGGGACTGACTGACACTGAGTTGTTCTTTGGGCCATCTGGTAAAGGATCATTTGTCAGAGGGTTAGGACAGTAGTTTATTTACAAATGACCTGTTATGTCAAACATGTATAATCTGTTAAATCAGAGAACTATTTAAAACTCTAAGGCATTCAAACACTGAGCTGTACTTTACTCACACTTCACATCCATGTTTATGGTCCTAGACCTGTCTGTCCCCATCTCATTCTGGGACTCACAGTAGTACTCTCCACTGTCAGATGACTGGATTTGATTGAAGACATGCTGTGGTCCTGTCATACTCTGATAGTCACTTCCATTCTTCTTGTACCACCAGATGTAACTCTGGACAGGTGGGTTGGCATCACTGCTGCAGGTCAGATTCACTGAACTGCCCTCCACTATTTCACCAGAGGGACTGACTGACACTGAGGTGTTCTTTGGTTTATCTGATGTAAAATATGAATATCCCAAAGTGGTAATTCACAATACTTTCATAATAATTATAATAACTTAAAGTAATTTAGACAATGAGTAAAAAAAGCATTTTTGTTCTGTAATGATTGATAAAGTAAGACATGTCTCTTTTGCCTGAATACATGATACTTGCTAAGTAGAATACTGTACTATTGTACTGTACTCACACACTGCAGGAGAGCTGAGATCCTCATGGCCTTTTACAGCACAGTAGTAGCTGTCTACAGCATTAGGGAGGACTGAATAGGGGGAAGTATTCTCAGTTACTATCTGTCCGTTCTTGTACCAGATGTAGGGGGGGTTACCCGTCAGAGGACAGTTGGTGGTGCTACAGGTCAGTGTCTTCCATTTTGAAATCTGTGAATAAGGAGTCACCTTCACCTGCACATCTGGAGTAGACAACATAAACCTGAATCACCTGTTGTCTAGTGTCATCACATGATACAATACATTCTCAAACAGATCAATAAAGACATTACAATTGCTATATAGACATAGTATCATATTATTTTGTATTTCATAAATACAAAACCAAAAACAATTTTCCTGAACTAAATGTAATTCAACAGTTTTGCTTTATTGAACGCAACTTTACCTGTGACAGACAGAGTGATTCCAGGATCACCAGAATATTTCCCTCCAGTCTGATCTGTTATAAATCTGAACCAGTACGTAGCTGCGTCACTCTCTCTCAGGTCTGTGATTGTCAGAGTGCAGTTATTCTTGTTATCTCTATGATACGTCACACGACCTTTATAGTCTGGGTCATCACTCAGACTAACAGGATTCCCCTCAGCATCAATTTTAGTGAACCAGAGGGTTGTTGTGACTGTACCACTGGGATATGTGTAAGAGCAGGACAGATCCACTGATGACCCCTTCAAGGCACAGATACTCTGAGTGGTGTATGTCACACTCCAGCCATCCTGACCCAGTACCACTATAACACAGTCACAAAACACAATGGTATCAGAATTAAGCCCAGGTCTATTGGCTCACAGTAAAAGTAGGATTTGTCAACACTTTGTTGCTGAGTTGTGTGTGAATGGAAAACACAGATAAGCATCACTCAGTGAGGTGTGAAAGATAACTATTTAAAGAACACACCAGAATATCATTATGATTCTTCTCCTTTTAGTAATGTCTGGTAATTAAACAGAGCAAATAAAAGTTATGAATGAGACCATACCTGCTACAGACCAGAGAAAGACCACCAACACACTTCCTGCTGTTCTCAAGGCCATTGTTGCATCTCCCACCCTGCAGTCTTAGAAACATAAACAACAACTCACTCTATAGCTGGTGAATAACTCCACTTGATACATTGAAGTAGAAACTGTAAATGGGGTACAGGGCCTCATTACTGAAAATGAACCAGGCTCATATTGTGTTGTGTTGTATTGTGCTACATGGTTGTCTATGTGAATACTGTCTGTCTGTTAGTCTATATCACTATGTATGTAATGTGTGTGATGTGTTGCATGTCTGTCTACATCTGTCTATTTAACCCTCCTGCTGTGTTCCGGTCTAATTGGACCGATGTACAAGTTTTCCATCTGAAAAATGTAGTTCATTTAATCTGATTGTCATAAGGTTCCATGACTTTGTCCACACAGGGCATCTGAACACACACAATACATTTGGATGATTTTCATTACATTTTGGGTGTTTTATTTAACTTTTGTACACCTGTGGTGTTCCCAGATAAAAATGAGAAATGAATGTGTGAGACTACAATTAGTGTATAAAATGGAGTTCAGGCACATGCCCATTCATCAGATGGACACACTTCCTCTCCCAGACCCCCACATGCGTTTGTTTGAGCGCACACACACACACACACACACACACACACACACACACACACACACACACACACACACACACACACACACACACACACACACACACACACACACACACACACACACACACACACACACACACACCTCACTCCCCTTCTTGGTTTCCATGGCAACCCCACGGGAATCTTTCGCCTATATAATCTTTCCCCCATGGGAACCACACCTGTTGGCATTCTAACAAACAGTCGCAACATTGTTTCAATAATATATAGAACTTTTCTCGTAGCTCTTTTTTGAGGCCTTGCTCACAATTCATTCTGTGGCATCACAATGACCAAACGATATACTGTATGTGAGGCTCTTGATCATATCTTTGATCATGCCACTGGTGAGGATGAGAGAGTCCTTGTTAAACTTTGACACAAAGTAGTCTGTGATAAATAGCACAATATGTTTCATCTGAGTATTTGTCATATCAAAATAATCCATACATTATGCTTTTTTTACTCAACAACAAGTTGTATGAGCTCAGGTCAATGAGGCCTGCAGGCCATAAATAGCAAATAGAAGTTCAAAACTTATAATGTTCACAAGAACTTAAGTTGATAAAAAGATGTAACACAACATTAGGTGATAATATACGTGTTATTATGGATTTATAATCAGCTATAATGAGTTGGTCATTTTGGAGCGGGAACACAGAATGAATGAACATGAAGCAACAGGAGGAGGGTTAAGATGACATGCTGTATGATGAGTCATCATCATCACCATCACCACCATCATCACAATCAGAATAATCAACAACAACAATCACTTATTGAACAGATATGTAGAACTGTAAACACATATTTCTACATTGATGGTTCTGAAGCTGTTTTATTCTCAGAACCCCAGATATAGGAGGATAAATGTTCAATCCTCTACAGTCCGTCAAGCTGTACAGCAGCTTAAAGACTGACCACCAGGTTCAATGATAGCTCCTATCCCCAAGCTGTGAGGCTAAACAGCAAGTGACTCACAAACACTCACACATGCGTACACACACACACACACACACACACACACACACACACACACACACACACACACACACACACACACACACACACACACACACACACACACACACACACACACACACAAAGGCTCACACATGCACTGTATTGTGTCACAAATTGCTATAATAATGTTTAGTGTATCTATGCATTTAATTCAAATCTGTAATAATGTTTATCTAGTGTATCTCTGCATTTAACTAAAGTCATATGATGTACTGATGAGAACACTTCTGCTAGAACACTTCCTCTTTGTCTACGTGACTGAGCCTTGGTTTCGGACTTACAGACAAAGTGCTGTTATTCCATATTTAGCAGTTGACTGAATTAAGCTGTAAGAGACGAGCAGGACAAATGGTTTTGGTTTCTTTCAGAACAGTGTAGAGACAATGAGCATTGAGAAAGGGCACAACATTTCTCAACAAGCACCTCAGCACATGCCAACCACAGTTTCTCAGTTCTATAGTCCTTCAAGGTCACCAACCAGTACTTCCTCACTGCTGTTGTTCTGTTTGTCACACCACCCAAAGGGGGGCTGTACTTTTCTAATATAATCTGACACCCAACTCTTCTTCGTTGGGCTCTTAACATATACAATTGATGTGTCTGTTAACCGCTCCTTATTGCAATAATAAATAAAGGTTGATTGTGTTGGATTCAACATTTTGAACATTAAGATATTAAAGACATGATAGATCAGACACAGAGTATATAAAGGAGTGAGATCTGTAGAAAGACAGAGTGGCTGTGGAATGTGCTGGCTGGACGGGAGGAGATCAAAGGATTGCTATAAGGGAGACAGATGGACATCTGTGTATTAGGTGAAGGAAGGGTTGAGGTCAGGAGATGAGGTCAGATCCCCTGAAGGGAGTAATAAGGGTTTAGTATCTTGTCACCCTCTTCCTGTAGAACCATAAGATGTAAGGGTTGGAGAGAAGGAGGAGTGTCTTAAGTGGGATGTATATATCTGTGATGTGAGAAATGTTGGGTTGTCTGAATGCAGCTGTACAGAACCTTTGGGCAGAAATAAACTTTGTTAAAGCTTCTCTAGTGTCCGTGAGTTATTCACTCTGAAAAACAAGAACCTATCAATTGTTTGAAGAAACAACAAAGTCTCCCACACTTGATTAGAATTTCCACAACAACACACACAATCGCATCCTACACAGTATAGATGTCAACCCTACTCCCTATCAGTCTGGTCCTGAAAGGCACTCAGATAAATCCACTGTGTCTCTCTCTCACTCTCACACACACACACACACACACACACACACACACACACACACACACACACACACACACACACACACACACACACACACACACACACACACACACACACACACACACACACACGCACATACACACACACACACACGCACATACACACACACACACACTGCTATGTTACAATCATCATCTCATCCCTATGTAGATTAACACTCCTACACTGAGACACTTTATGAATACTGACCCTGATGTAACAACCAAAACACAGATCAAAACATAACAAAAAGTAAAATGATACATTACCCTCAAGAATATGACTAATGACTAAAAACAAATTACCCAAAACTATATTTCAAGATATTGTCAAGAGTACTTACAGAGTGAAGTGAAGGGGAGAGGTCTTGTACAGTGAGTCAACTTACTGGTAATGAGTGGCAACTGCTAGTAAGTATCAGTTCTGTGATTTAAACATTTTGAAAGTAGTCAGAACACAAGTAGCTGATACAGAACTGTCCTTCCTCTTTAAGTCATTAATATGCAAGAGGACCAACATGTCAGAAAAGGGAGGTTACTGTATTAAAATTGGCCCTACATTTCTAAAATGGACAAAATGTCCCCCATTTCCACTTTTATTTAAATACAGAACCATGTTAACAATATGTTGACTATTCTATATGGAATGTTTATAATATATTAGAATGTGTTGCCTTGTCCCTCTGAGTTCTACATGGAACAGGTCAAAGTTCAATTTACATTTGGTCAGTTCCATGATGTCATTCATTCTATTCTACAAACACATTCAATGTACACTCATCATCAGCTGTATCAAAGGGGGGGACAAACCCTGAAATGACCCGCCTTTGGTGTCTACAACATGGTTGTTGTAGAGGCAGTTGCCTGGGAAACGCCCCCCTCAAGATTCTAATGATGACATCATCTCCATCATATGGCATCAATGATGACATGCTTCACAGCTCAGGCCGAGGGAGAGGGGGAAGGAAATCAGAGGAGCACTCCTCTTCGCTTTGACACTTCACACACTCATACTGTGTGTCCAGTATGCTGTCTGTGCTGTGTGCCAGAGGACTACAAAAGGGGTGACACCCCCCAACACCCCATTCTATCCAAGCCTCCTGTTCCCTTTTAAAGTAGGGAGACAGTCCCTCACCCACTTCTTTAATCTTTGTATTCATTGTTCTCCTCTTCCTCCCTCTGTCATATCCGGACGGTGCATGAGGTTTTGCAAGTGAACATAATTGTACACTTGCAATCTCAACTAAAAACGAGGGCTGAGGGGCTTACGTTGTAAACTTCCCTTGCTTGGCTAATCATTTGGACCGCCCTCCAAGATGGCGACGGGGATTCCCCAAGGGCATAAGGCGAGGGTAAGTGGACGTAGGTGTGTCTTTTATGAGTTTGAACCGCAGCCCATGCATCTGTTCAACAACATCATTCAGTGACACTTCCTGTGGGTGTGGCCTAACAGAAGGGTCGCCCATATTGACCTCCACTGCCCCCCCCCCCCCCCCCCCCCCCCCCCCCCAGCTCTATCCCAAAAACAGACTCAGTGGGGCTGTCAGGGGGGTAAAAGACACATCTCCAAGGGATCTCCTCTCTCCCATCCACCCCTAGGACCTTGACCTAGGACCTTGGTCAACAGTTAGGGGGTCAAGAGCCACGCCATGTTGGAGACCATAGCACTCATTCTATGTGACGTCACATTCTCACTAAACAATGAAGTAACCTATTCTCTAACTACTAGTTAGACAACATTTTGGACTGTTATTCTTCTAAGGACAAAAGGCTTTAAATCAAGCTTTAATCTCACTGTATGCACTGTAGTTACTGTATGTACTGTAGTTACTGTATGCACTGTAGTTACTGTATGCACTGTAGTTACTGTATGTACTGTAGTTACTGTATGTACTGTAGTTACTGTATGTACTGTAGTTACTGTATGCACTGTAGTTACTGTATGTACTGTAGTTACTGTATGCACTGTAGTTACTGTATGTACTGTAGTTACTGTATGTACTGTAGTTACTGTATGCACTGTAGTTACTGTATGCACTGTAGTTACTGTATGTACTGTAGTTACTGTATGTACTGTAGTTACTGTATGTACTGTAGTTACTGTATGCACTGTAGTTACTGTATGCACTGTAGTTACTGTATGCACTGTAGTTACTGTATGTACTGTAGTGACTGTATGCACTGTAGTTACTGTATGCACTGTAGTTACTGTATGTACTGTAGTGACTGTATGTACTGTAGTTACTGTATGTACTGTAGTTACTGTATGCACTGTAGTCACTGTATGTACTGTAGTTACTGTATGTACTGTAGTTACTGTATGTACTGTAGTCACTGTATGCACTGTAGTTACTGTATGCACTGTAGTTACTGTATGTACTCGAGTTACTGTATGTACTGTAGTGACTGTATGCACTGTAGTCACTGTATGTACTGTAGTTACTGTATGTACTGTAGTGACTGTATGTACTGTAGTCACTGTATGTACTGTAGTTACTGTATGTACTGTAGTGACTGTATGTACTGTAGTCACTGTATGCACTGTAGTTACTGTATGTACTGTAGTGACTGTATGTACTGTAGTCACTGTATGCACTGTAGTCACTGTATGTACTGTGGTTACTGTATGTACTGTAGTGACTGTATGCACTGTAGTCACTGTATGTACTGTAGTTACTGTATGTACTGTAGTTACTGTATGTACTGTAGTTACTGTATGTACTGTAGTCACTGTATGTACTGTAGTTACTGTATGTACTGTAGTTACTGTATGTACTGTAGTCACTGTATGTACTGTAGTTACTGTATGTACTGTAGTTACTGTATGTACTGTAGTTACTGTATGCACTGTAGTTACTGTATGTACTGTAGTTACTGTATATAATGTAGTTACTGTATGTACTCGAGTTACTGTATGTACTGTAGTTACTGTATGTACTGTAGTGACTGTATGCACTGTAGTCACTGTATGTACTGTGGTTACTGTATGTACTGTAGTGACTGTATGTACTGTAGTTACTGTATGTACTGTAGTTACTGTATGTACTGTAGTCACTGTATGTACTGTAGTTACTGTATGTACTGTAGTTACTGTATGTACTGTAGTTACTGTATGCACTGTAGTTACTGTATGTACTGTAGTTACTGTATGCACTGTAGTTACTGTATGCACTGTAGTCACTGTATGTACTGTAGTTACTGTATGTACTGTAGTTACTGTATGTACTGTAGTTACTGTATGCACTGTAGTTACTGTATGTACTGTAGTTACTGTATGTACTGTAGTTACTGTATGCACTGTAGTTACTGTATGTACTGTAGTTACTGTATGCACTGTAGTTACTGTATGCACTGTAGTTACTGTATGTACTGTAGTTACTGTATGCACTGTAGTTACTGTATGTACTGTAGTTACTGTATGTACTGTAGTTACTGTATGTACTGTAGTCACTGTATGTACTGTAGTTACTGTATGTACTGTAGTTACTGTATGTACTGTAGTTACTGTATGTACTGTAGTTACTGTATGTAATGTAGTTACTGTATGTACTGTAGTTACTGTATGTACTGTAGTTACTGTATGTACTGTAGTTACTGTATGTACTGTAGTTACTGTATGCACTGTAGTTACTGTATGTACTGTAGTTACTGTATATAATGTAGTTACTGTATGTACTCGAGTTACTGTATGCACTGTAGTTACTGTATGCACTGTAGTTACTGTATGTACTGTAGTTACTGTATGTACTGTAGTTACTGTATGTACTGTAGTTACTGTATATAATGTAGTTACTGTATGTACTGTAGTTACTGTATGTACTGTAGTCACTGTATGTACTGTAGTTACTGTATGTACTGTAGTTACTGTATGTACTGTAGTTACTGTATGTACTGTAGTCACTGTATGTACTGTAGTTACTGTATGTACTGTAGTCACTGTATGTACTGTAGTTACTGTATGCACTGTAGTTACTGTATGCACTGTAGTTACTGTATGTACTGTAGTTACTGTATGTACTGTAGTTACTGTATGCACTGTAGTTACTGTATGCACTGTAGTTACTGTATGCACTGTAGTTACTGTATGCACTGTAGTCACTGTATGCACTGTAGTTACTGTATGTACTGTAGTCACTGTATGTACTGTAGTTACTGTATGTACTGTAGTTACTGTATGTACTGTAGTTACTGTATGCACTGTAGTTACTGTATGTACTGTAGTTACTGTATGTACTGTAGTTACTGTATGTACTGTAGTTACTGTATGCACTGTAGTTACTGTATGTACTGTAGTTACTGTATGTACTGTAGTTACTGTATGTACTGTAGTCACTGTATGTACTGTAGTTACTGTATGTACTGTAGTTACTGTATGCACTGTAGTTACTGTATGCACTGTAGTCACTGTATGTACTCGAGTTACTGTATGTACTGTAGTTACTGTATGTACTGTAGTTACTGTATGTACTGTAGTTACTGTATGCACTGTAGTTACTGTATGTACTTGAGTTACTGTATGTACTGTAGTTACTGTATGTACTGTAGTTACTGTATGTACTGTAGTTACTGTATGTACTGTAGTTACTGTATGTACTGTAGTCACTGTATGCACTGTAGTTACTGTATGTACTGTAGTTACTGTATGTACTGTAGTTACTGTATGTACTGTAGTTACTGTATGCACTGTAGTCACTGTATGCACTGTGGTTACTGTATGTACTGTAGTGACTGTATGTACTGTAGTTACTGTATGTACTGTAGTTACTGTATGTACTGTAGTTACTGTATGTACTGTAGTTACTGTATGTACTGTAGTGACTGTATGTACTGTAGTTACTGTATGCACTGTAGTCACTGTATGTACTGTGGTTACTGTATGTACTGTAGTGACTGTATGTACTGTAGTTACTGTATGTACTGTAGTTACTGTATGTACTGTAGTCACTGTATGTACTGTAGTTACTGTATGTACTGTAGTTACTGTATGTACTGTAGTCACTGTATGTACTGTAGTTACTGTATGTACTGTAGTCACTGTATGTACTGTAGTTACTGTATGTACTGTAGTTACTGTATGTACTGTAGTTACTGTATGCACTGTAGTTACTGTATGTACTGTAGTTACTGTATGTACTGTAGTTACTGTATGCACTGTAGTTACTGTATGTACTGTAGTTACTGTATGTACTGTAGTTACTGTATGTACTGTAGTTACTGTATGCACTGTAGTTACTGTATGTACTGTAGTTACTGTATGTACTGTAGTTACTGTATGTACTGTAGTTACTGTATGTACTGTAGTTACTGTATGCACTGTAGTTACTGTATGCACTGTAGTTACTGTATGTACTGTAGTTACTGTATGTACTGTAGTTACTGTATGCACTGTAGTCACTGTATGTACTGTAGTTACTGTATGTACTGTAGTTACTGTATGTACTGTAGTTACTCTATGTACTGTAGTTACTGTATGCACTGTAGTTACTGTATGTACTGTAGTTACTGTATGTACTGTAGTTACTGTATGTACTGTAGTTACTGTATGTACTGTAGTTACTGTATGCACTGTAGTCACTGTATGCACTGTAGTCACTGTATGCACTGTAGTCACTGTATGCACTGTAGTTACTGTATGTACTGTAGTCACTGTATGTACTGTAGTTACTGTATGTACTGTATGTACTGTAGTTACTGTATGCACTGTAGTCACTGTATGCACTGTAGTCACTGTATGCACTGTAGTCACTGTATGTACTGTAGTTACTGTATGTACTGTAGTTACTGTATGCACTGTAGTTACTGTATGTACTGTAGTCACTGTATGTACTGTAGTCACTGTATGCACTGTAGTTACTGTATGTACTGTAGTTACTGTATGTACTGTAGTTACTGTATGTACTGTAGTTACTGTATGTACTGTAGTCACTGTATGTACTGTAGTTACTGTATGCACTGTAGTTACTGTATGTACTGTAGTTACTGTATGCACTGTAGTTACTGTATGTACTGTAGTCACTGTATGTACTGTAGTTACTGTATGCACTGTAGTTACTGTATGTACTGTAGTTACTGTATGTACTGTAGTTACTGTATGCACTGTAGTTACTGTATGTACTGTAGTTACTGTATGTACTGTAGTTACTGTATGTACTGTAGTCACTGTATGTACTGTAGTTACTGTATGCACTGTAGTTACTGTATGTACTGTAGTTACTGTATGCACTGTAGTTACTGTATGTACTGTAGTCACTGTATGTACTGTAGTTACTGTATGTACTGTAGTTACTGTATGTACTGTAGTTACTGTATGTACTGTAGTTACTGTACAATTGTGCCATAACTTTGTCAATAAAGCAAAAAAAATACATATAAAAAAATCAAGCAAACTTTTACTATCTGTATCATATAATAGTAACATATGACGAAATTACATTGAATAGAAACACAATAACTATTGTTGTCAGCCTTCATATACAGTCTCACAAGTTTGATGATTGTTTCAGACATATAACATAATAAAACAAATTGCATGGAGCATGGGTCCCATTCCTGCTGGGACTTCCCATATGAAAGACTTATGCACACATGACTGTAATGACTGAGTGAATAATTTGGATAAAAGTGTGTGCTAGACGGCATATATTATTACATACATAAACTGGGTCGTTTGTGTTAACTCAAAATGACACAACAACAAGGCTCCAGTTGAACAAAGTTTACTTCACCGTATGAACAAACTACAAGGTAGCCATTACACTCCAGACTAGGTCCATCAACAGCAGGACTCCCTGCGCAGACTCACTCCTGACTGAGTGATAGCCCCGTAATAACAGAAATATAGGGATACTTAAAACATGAACTTAATAGTTTGGTTCCTGGAAGTTGATTGGCTGAAACAGCATTTCAGAAGTGTGTACTGTATATAAGATAACATACCACGGGTATGATGCATAAATACTTTATTGCTACTATAAACTGGTGACCAATGTAATTAGACCAATAAAGAGTCATTTTCTGTCATCCCCATGGTATACGGTCTGATATACCACGCCTTTCAGCCAATCAGCATTCATGGCCCAAACCACCCAGTTTATAATGGCCAATATTCCACAACCTCTCAGGCCTTATGTCACATAGTTTGAATATATGGGTCCAGAAATACAAGTTTTTTGTCAAACTTGTTCTGTTCAGATCTTCTTGTTTCTGGGTTTGTTGTGTTCAGGTCTTCTTGGTTCTGGGTTTCTTGACTGTACTGTAGATTTCAGAGGGGTCCTCCTCAGCTGCTTGTACTGCTGCAGGTCTGAGGAGAGAGAAACAGAAATTAAACAAACATGCATCCCAAATGGTGGCACCCTGTACCCTTTATAGTAAACTATCTTTGACCAGGGCCTATAGGGCTCAGATCAAAAGTAGTGCACTAAATAGGGAATAGGGTACCATTTAGAACTCATTGAGAACAATGTGTTTGCGAGATGCCGGACAAAAGGCATTATTTTTTAACCTTTCCGCGACTCCTGCCGTTTCTAAAGACATCCCCCGCACAAAGAAATCACTCTCACAGAATGAGTGCACAACTGGTAAATAGTCTCTTATAGATTCATACTGTAAGTCAGTCAGTCAGGTTGGAGGATAGCTGCCGGCAGAGACTTCTATTGCAGTAACATTGAAGGGTTCTGGTTAATATTACTTAGCCAGCTAGAAGGATGAAGTAAGAAGCTAATGTTAAACGGAGCCTACCTCAGCAGGAGCAAACCATACACTACTAAGTCCTTTACAGAGAGTAGAAAACTGAGACATACAGTTATGTGGCACTCAGTGGAGAGGCTGAGGCAGGTTGCAATGCATGCAGGTGGAAGTAGAGGAGACAGAGAGAGAGGACGCAGAGGGATATGTTTTTACAGATGTTCCCAAACTTGGGGTCGGGGCCCCATGTGGGTTCCCCTAACAAAATCTGTACTCTAATCAAACATTTTAGGATCTTAAAAAAATATGTTTCAATATGAACATCTCCACAGCACCTATCTTCCCTAAAGTCCGACATTATAATACTATCAACATGCACACAATAAAGTTCTAAAAATGTCATACGATTTTGTTTTTTCTCTGATTAGTGTGTCAGTGTGAATCATTTCCCATATGTCCTCCCTTTCAGGGGTATAACAATACAACTGTATAGCTAATAGGTTATGTATTTGTAGATGGACTGAGGTGAATGAACCTACTGCAGCCAAGGTGATAATAGCTGGGGTATTTTTTAGTTGATTTTTCCCCCTGAAGAGAGCTGTCTAAAGCGTTCACAGCAGTGTACTGGACATCCAGATTTGGTTGTAAACAAGCAAACTTCTCATTTAATGCTGTGTTCACAATGTTATAGTATTGACTCTATGTTGTTGTAATGGCAGAATATGCTCACTGGGTGGCAGCACTGAGGCGGTTGAATTCCACAGCAGCGCATTGGACATCTTCGTCTTGTTTCTGTGGTTGAGGAAGCTGGACGGTGGAGTACAGGGGCACTTCCTGATTTTTGGAGTGAGAGAAGTGGACACTGGCGTAGTGAATGTCATCCTGGTCGTCTGTGTTCGCTGTCTGTGCTGCAGTAGGGGTCATGGCCATGCTTGAGCCATTGTCATACACAGGACTAGAGTCTCCCTGATGGAGAGAAAGAACAGACAACATGAGGAGTGGAAATGTTCCACAAAGAATACACAGTCATCACAGTCATCTTCTGATTCCAACAGACTCACCTGTTCATCGTCTGCTGTGTCTCTTGTGTTGGAGGTGGGTTTGGAGTTCTTCTTCCTGTTTTACACATGAATGAATGTACGAAGATATCAATCAATTATTCAATGAAGTTCCTAAAGTGCAATTATATAAAAGATATGCAATCTCACTTACCTGAACCACATGAGTCCAGAGAGACAGAGGATGAGAACCAGAACAACCACTATGATTCCTACAGCTGCAGTCAGAACTGAGGTCTGTTTCCCTAAAAGATCAAATGGACGATATGAGTACATGGCATGTTCTTATAATCTAAAATCGAACATATTATAGAATATCAACACAATACATGTTCATAATTTGGGATCTTATAAGACTTGTGACATGATAAACCAACACATAATTATCAACCAAAGTGTAATCAGTCAAAACTTAAGATCAGCTTGAAACCTGTCAATTTGTATTGAAGTATTGAAGATGTAACTTTACCTGCTACAATGATCATCTGAGCTGCAGAGTTCATAGATCCTCTTCCATTCTGGGCCTCACAGTAATATTCTCCTCTGTCCTCAGAGATGATGTTAGTCATGCTGTAACTCTGTCCTGATGCTTTTGCTGAGGTTACGTTCTTCTTGTACCAGGTGTATTTCTCCAAAGGTGGGTTGGCATCACTGCCGCAGGTCAGAGTCACTGAACTGCCCTCCACTATTTCACCAGAGGGACTGACTGACACTAAGGTGTTCCTTGGATCATGTGGTGTTGAAGATAGAAAAAATAACAACTCATATAACATGTAAGACACCAAGAGATTATGTAAATTAGTATAGATTAGTATATTACACTGACATGTAGAACCATGTATTACAGAGATTATGTAAATTAGTATAGATTAGTATATTATACTGACATGTAGAACCATGTATTACAGAGATGATGTAAATTAGTATAGATTAGTATATTACACTGACATGTAGAACCATGTATTAGAGAGATTATGTAAATTAGTATAGATTAGTATATTACACTGACATGTTGAACCATGTATTAGAGAGATTATGTAAATTAGTATAGATTAGTATATTACACTGACATGTAGAACCATGTATTACAGAGATTATGTAAATTAGTATAGATTAGTATATTATACTGACATGTAGAACCATGTATTACAGAGATGATGTAAATTAGTATAGATTAGTATATTACACTGACATGTAGAACCATGTATTAGACAGATTATGTAAATTAATATAGATTAGTATATTACACTGACATGTTGAACCATGTATTAGAGAGATTATGTAAAT
This sequence comes from Salvelinus namaycush, assembly GCF_016432855.1. NCBI lineage: Eukaryota > Metazoa > Chordata > Actinopteri > Salmoniformes > Salmonidae > Salvelinus > Salvelinus namaycush. Next base: position 2,159,255 of record NC_052345.1, read on the forward strand.
TAGAATAGATTAGTATATTACACTGACATGTAGAACCATGTATTACAGAGATGATGTAAATTAGTATAGATTAGTATATTATACTGACATGTAGAACCATGTATTACAGAGATGATGTAAATTAGTATAGATTAGTATATTACACTGACATGTAGAACCATGTATTACAGAGATGATGTAAATTAGTATAGATTAGTATATTACACTGACATGTAGACCAATGTATTAGAGAGATGATATCAATGAATTTCACTGTAGATATATCAACACCCCGTGTACTCACATCTGACAGTGAGAGTCTCTTCTGGAGAGAGGATTCTCTCAAAGCCTTTTACAGCACAGGAGTAGTTCCCTGCATCCTCACTGCTGACTGGGTCTAGGATCAGCCTGTTATAACTGGTGACTGGGTCTAGGATCAGACTGTTATAACTGGTGACTGGGTCTAGGATCAGGCTGTTATAACTGCTGACTGGGTCTAGGATCAGACTGTTTTAACTGGTGACTGGGTCTAGGATCAGGCTGTTATAACTGCTGACTGGGTCTAGGATCAGACTGTTATAACTGGTGACTGGGTCTAGGATCAGGCTGTTATAACTGGTGACTGGGTCTAGGATCAGACTGTTATAACTGGTGACTGGGTATAGGACCAGACTGTTAGGCTTTTTCCACAACATTATTCACCAGCTTAAAAACTTCTTGACACTAGGGGGGCGCCATTTCGACTTTGTAAAAATGAGTTCCCAAATTAAACTGCCTCGTACTCAATTCTTGCTCGTACAATATGCATATTATTATTACTATTGGATAGAAAACACTCTCTAGTTTCTAAAGCCGTTTGAATTATTTCTCTGAGTGAAACAGAACTCATTCTGCAGCACATTTCCTGTCAGGGAGTGAGATTTCAGAAATCGAGGTCCCTGTTCTGAGGCCAGTTTATAAGTCCCCATGTAAGCCATCGGGCTACATGCACTGCATACGCCTTCCTCTAGATGTCAGTAAGCGGTGAGAATTTGAATGGAGTCGATTGCGCAATCTGGGGCCTTATATAAGACCGTGGAACGGAAGTACCGTCCTTTTCAACGGTGCGCCTGGCGCATCAGGGACATCACTATGGCCTCCTGCAAAGCTTTCGTTTTAGCAGTTCTGTATCTCCGGTCATGTTTTTATTCGTTATAGTTGTTAAAGACATCATAAGGTAGTTAATTTAAACCGATTTATAGCAGTTTATAGCAGTTTATTGCGATTTTCCTGGATTTCTTTGTGACGCGCTTTCACTAGTAGGACTCCTCTCCAGTGGGTGGCTAACGTTAGCGGCTAATTCGACAGGACAAGAGGACATCTTTCAGCCAAAAGACGATTGTTCTGGAGAAAGGACACCTTGCCCAAGATTCTGATGGAAGCCCAACAAATAGTAAGCAGTCTTTATGCTGTTAATTCGTACTTATGTTGACAAATGTCAAATAATAATTCCGCCATGAATTATGGTGCGGTCTCGCTTTAGCGCACGCTGTATGCTTGAAGTAACGTTAATTTTAAAAATGTAACCCAGCGATTGCATTAAGAACTAATTTGTCTTTCAATTGCTGTCCAACCTGTATTTTTTTTGTCAAGTTTATGAATAGTTTTCGATTAGAATAGGTGCCTCTCCAAGATGGCGCCGGACAGATTGCTTGAGGTTTTGGACACTATTCTCATTGTATAAGCACGATATGTGACGCTAAATATGCACATTTTCGAACAAACTCTATATGCATTGTGTAATGTGATGTTATAGGACTGTCATCTGAAGAATTCTGAGAAGGTTAGTGAAAAAATTTATATATTTTGGTGTTTATACGTTATGGCTATTTTTGCCTTGAATCAATGCTGTTGTGATGTTTGCTATTGTGGTAAGCTAATATAACGCTATATTGAGTTTTCGCTGTAAAACACTTAGAAAATCTGAAATATTGTCTGGATTCACAAGATCTGTGTCTTTCATCTGCTGTACACTGTGTATTTTTAAGAAATGTTTTATGATGAGTAATTAGCTAATACACGATGGTCTCTGTAGTTATTCTAGTCGCTTTGGTGAGAGTTGTGATGGTGGCTGCAATGGTAAACTCTGATTTATACCTGAAATATGCACATTTTTCTAACAAAACATATGCTATACAATAAATATGTTATCAGACTGTCATCTGATGAGGTTGTTTCTTGGTTAGTGGCTATTTCTATCTTTATTTGGTCGAATTTGTGATAGCTACTGATGGAGTAAAAACATGGTGGAGTAAAGAAGTGGTGTCTTTTGCTAACGTGGTTAGCTAATAGATTTACATATTACGTCTTCCCTGTGAAACATTTTAAAAATCAGAAATGATGGCTTGATTCACAAGATGTGTATCTTTCATTTGGTGTCTTGGACTTGTGATTTCATGAACATTTTATTATATGATATCCCTGTGGCTTTAGGCTAGGCTATGCTAGTCAGCTTTTTTGATGGGGGTGCTCCCGGATCCGGGTTTGTGAGGCGTTAGAGGTTAAGAAGTTATACTTCAATGTATCAGGTGGAGTTTTTCACCAGCTATAGAGTGAGTTGTTGTTTATGTTTCTAAGACTGCAGGGTGGGAGATGCAACAATGGCCTTGAGAACAGCAGGAAGTGTGTTGGTGGTCATTCTCTGGTCTGTAGCAGGTATGGTCTCATTCATATATTTTAGTTGCTCTGTTTAACAATCTAAAAACATTTCTAAAAGGATAAAATCCTAATGTTATTCCGATGTGTTCTGTTAAGTGTCTCCACTTCACTTTAAATAGTTATATTTCACACCTCACTGAGGTTTCCGTTAACACTTCTGCACATCAGCAGCAGGAGCAGAATAAGAATGATGTCAACCACCAGCAAGTTGTTCCATTTCAATTCCACTATTTTCAAGAAGTAGATTGAAATTCTAATTCCAATTATCTTCAAAGCTTTTTAATGAGTGAAAATGTAGAATTGGAATTTGGTTTACTTTCTGAATTGACTGGAATTGACCCCAATGGTAACAATTTATTTGACACAGTGTCATAGCACGCTACGACTTGGTCATGACCATGTCACAATATTTCATAACAGCTGACATAACTTGTCATAACCTGTCATAATATGGTCATAACGCTCTCATGACCTATATACTTACACCTGCTGTGATGTCACGTTCCTGACCTGTTTTCCTTTTTCTTGTATTTATTTAGTTGGTCAGGGCGTGAGTTGGGTGGGTTTGTCTATGTGTTATTTTCTATGTTGGGATGTTTGTGTTCGGCCAGGTATGATTCTCAATCAGAGACAGCTGTCAATCGTTGTCCCTGATTGAGAATCATACTTAGGCAGCCTGGGTTTCACGTGTGTTTTGTGGGTGTTTGTCTTCCGTGTAGTCGTTGTGCCACACGGGACTGTTTGTCGGTTTTCATTTTCATTTTGTTATCTTGCTTCATATAGTGTTCAGTTCGATGCTAATAAATTATGGACACTAACCACTCCGCGTATTGGTCCGATCCTTATCGCCTCTCCTCGTCCGAGGAGGAGGAATATGAAAGCCGTAATATGTGACATATATTGTGTTATTTTATGGGTCGATTATGACACCTTCTTAAACATTTCCAATCCAAAATTAAATCTAGAATTGGCTTCCTATTTTGCACCAAAGCATCCTTCACTCATGCTTCCAAACATACCCTCGTAATATACCCTAACCCTAACCCTAACCCTAACCCTACCGATCCTCGACATCGGCGATGTCATTTACAAAATAGCCTCCAACACTCTACTCAACAAATTGGATGCAGTCTATCACAGTGCCGTAAGTTTTGTCACCAAAGCCCCATATACTACCCACCACTGCGACCTGTATGATCTCGTTGGCTGGCCCTCGCTTCATACTCGTCGCCAAACCCACTGGCTCCAGGTCATCTACAAGTCTCTGCTAGGTAAAGCCCTGCCTTATCTCACCTCACTGGTCACCATAGCAGCACCCACCCATAGCACGCGATCCAGCAGGTATACCTCACTGGTCACCCCCAAAGCCAATTCTTCCTTTGGCCGCTTCTCCTTCAGGTCTCTGCTGCCAATGACTGGAACGGACTGCAAAAATCTCTGAAGCTGGAGACTCCTACCTCCCTCACTAGCTTTAAGCACCAGCTGTAAATAGCCCATCCAATCTACCTCATCCTCATACTGTATTTTTTTATTTTTTTATTTATCTTTCTCCTTTGCACCCCAGTATCTCAACTTGCACATTCATCTACTGCACATCCTACCATGCCAGTGTTTCATTGCTATTTTGTAATTACTTTGCCATCATGGCCTTTTTATTGCCTTACCTCTCTTATCCTACCTCATTTGCACATGCTGTATACAGATTTTTTCTACTGTATTATTGATTGTATGTTTGTTTATTCCATGTGTAATTCTGTGTTGTTGTATGTGTCGAACTGCTTTGCTTTATCTTGGCCAGGTCGCAGTTGCAAATGAGAACTTGTTCTCAACTAACCTGCCTGGTTAAATAAACCTCTCTAGGGTATGTGGGACGGTAGCGTTAAAGATACACATGTTGTAAATCCAGCCAAAGTGTCCGATTTCAAAAAGGTTTTACGACGAAAGCACACCAAATGATTATGTAAGGTATGAGCCAAGTCACAGAAAAAGACAGCAATTTTTCCAGCCAAAGAGAGAAGTAACAAAAAACAGAAATAGAGATAAAATGAATCACTAACCTTTGATGATCTTCATCAGATGACACTCATAGGACTTCATGTTACACAATACATGTATGTTTTGTTCGGTAAAGTTCATATTTATATCCAAAAATCTGAGTTTAGGCGGGATGCTACTGTCTCACTTGGCAAAAAGCCAGAGAAAATGCAGAGCGCCAAATTCAAATTAATTACTATGAAAATTACTATAAAAATCTAACTTTCATTAAATCACACATGAAAGATACCAAATTAAAGCTACACTGGTTGTGAATCCAGCCAGCATGTCAGAATTCAAATGTGCTTTTCGGCGAAAGCAAACGATGCTATTATCTGAGGATAGCACAATAGTAAACAAAGACAGAGAAGCATATTTCAACCCTGCAGGCGCGACACAAAACACAGAAATAAAAATATAATTTATGCCTTACCTTTGACGAGCTTCTGTTGTTGGCACTCCAATATGTCCCATAAACATCACACATGGTCCTTTTGTTCGATTTATTCCGTTGATATATATCCAAAATGTCCATTTATTTGGCGCTTTTGATCCATAAAAACACCAATTCCAACTTGCTCAAACGTGACTACAAAATATCTCAAAGGTTACCTGTAAACTTTGCCAAAAAATGTCAAACTACTTTTGTAATACAACTTTAGGTATTTTTTAACGTTAATAATCGTCAAAATTGAAGACGGGATGATCTGTGTTCAATACAGGATTAAAACCAACTATAGCTAGCTTTCTGGTCATGCGCTTCTATCTAACAGGACACTTCATGTGACTCTCGTTCAAGATGGTCGTACTTCTTCATTACACAAAGGAATAACCTCAACCAATTTCTCAAGACTGTTGACATCAAGTGGAAGCGGTAGGAACTGCAAGCAGGTCCCTTAGAAATCTGGTTTCCCAATGAAATTTCACTGAAAAGAGAGTGACCTCAAAAAACAAAGATCTGAATGGTTTGTCCTTGGGGTTTCGCCTGCTAAATAAGTTCTGTTATACTCACAGACATGATTCAAACAGTTTTAGAAACTTCGGAGTGTTTTCTATCCAAATCTACTAATGATATGCATACCTTATCTTCTGGGGATGAGTAGCTGCCAGTTTAATTTGGGCTGCCCCCTACCCTAGAGAAGTTAAATAAAGGTGAAATAAAATGTAAAAAATAAAAACTTCTATAAATTCAGCTTTTTAAGATTTTCAAGTTAACAGATAATAAAGAATGACAGACTAGGCTGTAATATTTCACGCAACATGTATTTGTATTTATTGTCTTAAACTTTGAGCTCATTTACAACAAAATGCATAATTTACACTGAATCACACTGTTTCGGAAGTACATCATCATTAATAATTTCACCATAAAACAAGCATGATTATGATATTCCTTTTCATAAATGCCATGGCACAATAACGTCTGACAGCAATACAAAGTACATCTATTAACACATCAGGAGCAACAAGGTCAGAGAGCAAAACATTCTAAAAGCTGTTTTCAATATTATCCATATTAGTTGCTGAGAAAAGTACATGATGTAATAATTTTGGGGGGAAATGTCCCATTGTAAAAGAGTTAAAGTATAATCCGTCCTATTTATCTTCAATATATACAATTAACATTACAAGCAAAAAACATTGGTGGTTCTCTTCTCTTCGGACCAGTTTCTGTTATGGTTCTCCACAGCCCAGGTTCTGTGTTGATTGACTTCAGTCCAGGTTATGTGGTGGTTCTCTTCAGTCCAGGTCTGTGGTGGTTCTCTTCAGTCCAGAATTTGTGGTGGTTATCTTCATTTCTCATAATCTGAGGGCTCAGCATCTAATCTAATCTGAAGGGCTGTGTCACTGGGGGAGTCCTTTACATTCTGAAAGAAGACACATTGAATGAACACTTTACACACCACTTCATGAAGTGTTTATGAACACTTACACACACACACACACACACACACACACACACACACACACACACACACACACACACACACACACACACACACACACACACACACACACACACACACACACACACACACACACACACACACACACACACACACACCTACTGCCAGGGTGTCACTCTGGTGACCTGGTCTTCTTCTTCATAGCTGTGCACATGTCACTGTTAGGGTCAGGATGGACACTCTGTGGAGAGAACGAGAGAGTGAGGGAGAGGCAAAGAGAGAGCGTGAGAGGGAGGGAGGGATGGAGTGGAGAGAGAGAAATGCATGAGCACTTTGTGACACCACTCTATCATTTTCTCTAAACACATTCAAATACTGTATAAAACACAAACACATAATAAGATACTTACCTCCAGAGTGTCATAGTCAGGTGACCAGGTCTTCATGTTCAGACTTGTGTACGTGTCACTGTTAGGGTCATGATGGACACTCTGTGCAGAGAGAGGGAACATGGTAACAGTGAAAATAGTGTGAAAGAGACTGTCGTGATACAGTAGATTAATGTCACCAGGTGTGGAGGTGGAGGTGTAACTGATATAATCACATGTGTGTCTGTTGTGGCATCACTTCCTCCTGTGGATCTCCTGTAAAGAGGAACAGAGTGAGTTATGCTCTCTACTGACCTCTAGTGGAGGTTTATATGTTACTAATACAGTAGATGTAAATGGCTGTCTCACCTCTTCATATAGCAGTAGATGGTGACTAGAAGAGCTCCAGCAGTCAGGACAGCCCCCACCCCCACCACAGGAACCCAGGAAAACACTGCTGCAGGATTTACTGGGTTTAAGTGTCAAGAGGTTAGAACATATATCTGTTTGTAGTTGTATTTATTATGGATCCCCTTTAGGTCCACCAAAATTAAGCCAGTTCTACAATTTTAAAACATTACAATACATTCACAATAGATTTCACAACACATTAAGTGTGTGACCTCAGGCCCCTACTCTACTACCACATATCTAAAACACAAATCCCATGTGTACATGTGTTTATAGTGCGTATCTGTTAAAAACAGTCATATCACAGAGCACCAGTAATAGACAGAACATGACATACTTACACATGACATTAATATGGACAGGGATGGAAGTCTCTGTCCCTTTAATGTTGCTAGCTTCGCAATAGTATTCTCCACTGTCCTCAGAGATGATGTTAGTGATGCTGTAACTCTGTCCTGATGCTTTTGGTGAGGTTACGTTCTTCTTGTACCAGGTGCATTTGTCCACAGGTGGGTTGGCATCACTGCTGCAGGTCAGAGTCACTGAACTGCCCTCCACTATTTCACCAGAGGGACTGACTGACAATGAGGTGTTCTTTGGTCCATCTGACGTAAAAGACAGTGGATTTAGAAGGAGTACAAATTAGGTCAGTTAAAAATATTCTATTAACTTTCCACAAATGTACTTTTCCACAAAATTACTTTTAGATTCACCCACTTATTGAAGATTATCTATTCAAATATCATGTGAAGCTAATATCTGTCACTACAATGTTAATATACCAAACTAAAGATTTAAGCCCCTTGTACTTACATCTGACAGTGAGATTCTCTTCAGCAGAGGGGAGATCCTCATGGCTTTCTACAGCACAGGAGTATCTGCCTGTATCCTCACTGCTGACTGAGAATAGGATATAGACAGGAGAGTAGGTGTTGCTGTTTGGTATAGGCTGTCCATTCTTATACCAACTGTAGACTGTGATGGGGTCCAGTGTACATTTGGTCCTACATGTCAGTGTGACATTCTCCCTCTCTGACACAGATGTAGGATCCATCACCAACACAACATCTGAAGTAAAAGGAAACAAATCATTAATATCCTCCTATATATGTCCTCTTATGTGAAATACAACATTTGGTATTTTTCCATCACATACCACCACAGTTTCTGTATGACTGCCCCTAATAAGGTAATTACAGTAATAGATGTGAGATGAGTGACAGATTACTTGTGACAGTCAGGGAGACGGATGAGCCAGCAAACTTTTCTCCGGATGTTATCAATCTGAAAATGTACCGAGCAGAGTCTCTCAATCTCAGATCTGTCACTCTCAGGGTACAGTCACTCTCCTTATCCCCAAGGTACTCTATATGACCCTCATACCCTGCTACTGAGCTTAGATCTTCAGCATCCATATCAGACCATTTAGTAAACCAGAAAGCTTTTTTGATCTCATGATAACTGGGATATGTGTAAGAGCAGGATATGTTCACTGTTGACCCCTTCAAGGCACAGATCCTCTGATGGTTGTAAGTCACACTCCAACACTTCTGGCCTGAAATACAAGAAGACAAGAGAACACCTTGCATAAATCTTTAATTAAAATACCTACCAGTATACACTTATGTTTTTAATAAAGTAGGAAAATGAATAATTACTTCCTAACCGTTTGTAAAACCATAGTTATATTCTGTAAAAGTAACGAGAAAGTGACCACCCCTTCAGGTTTGTCGTTTTTCAACGTTTGTAGTTTTCTTTTCTTTTTTCAATTTAAAATTGAAAGGGTTTTCTATGTGCAAAAAGATACCGCAAAGCTCTTCATAAAAGGCATCTGATAGAAGTAAATTCTCCCACTGACATGAATATTATGTTATATATCTTGTTGTATCCCGGGAGGTCTACCCCGTGGGATGACAATAGAGGAGAGGTACGGGGCTGCGGCGTTGGTTCCCTCTCCTGGGAGTACACTAGCTGGGCACCACCTCGACACGGATGGCTCCAAGTGGAGGTAATTAGGGGAAAGTGCCAACCAGCTGTGGAGGCAACATAAAAGGAGCGCTGTGGCACACCGCGGGAGAGACCGACACAGAGCCAAAGCTGAGAAGAAGAACCGAGCCAAACCTATGTGATTTTGTTTGTTATGTTTATTTTATGGCCTAGTAAAGTTGTGTTTGCTGACTAAAACCTCCCGGTCTCTGTGTTAATCTCTGCATGCTCAACCCAACACTCCACGGTTTACCAGAACGCAGGCAACTCAGTAGCTTTGGGTGCCGTGGGGTCGAGCGTACAGAGAATACCATGGAGGAGTTGGTGGCTCAGTTTATCCTCAGCCAGCAGAAGAAACAGGCTCTCCTGGAGCAAGCACTGGAGGAGCAGCGCCAACAAAACCTCCGACTGGTAGCGGAGGTAGCCCAGTTGAAGGCTGGGATGGCTCACGAGTCTGGCCCGAATCAGTTCCTGGTTAAGTTAACCTGTTTGGGCTAGGGGGCAGCATTTTCACTTTTGGATGAAAAGCGTGCCCAGAGTAAACTGCCTCCTACTCAGTCCCAGATGCTAATATAGGCATATTATTAGTAGTATTGGATAGAAAACACTCTGAAGTTTCTAAAACTGTTTGAATGATGTCTGTGAGTATAACAGAACTCATATGGCAGGCAAAACCCTGAGAAAAAATCCAACCAGGAAGTGGGAAATCTGAGGTTTGTAGTTTTTCAACTCAGCCCCTATTGAAAATACGGTGGGATATTGGTCATGTTGCACTACCTAAGGCTTCCACTAGATGGCAACAGTCTTTAGAACGTTGTTTCAGGCTTCTACTGTGAAGGGGGGCTGAATGAGAGGGGAATGAGTCAGGTGTCTGGCAGAGTGCCACGGGCTCGTGTCTCGCGGTCATGAGAAAGTTACCTCTCGTTCCATTGCTTTTCTACAGACAAAGGAATTCTCCGGTTGGGACATTATTGAACATTTATGATAAAACATCCTAAAGATTGATTCTATACATCGTTTAATATGTTTCTACGACCGGTAATATAACATTTTAGAATTTTCGTCCGACCTTTCCGCTGGACTTGCCCACGCCTCGTGAGTTTCGATTTCGCTACAAGCATTTCGCTACACTCGCATTAACATCTGCTAACCATGTGTATGTGACAAATAAAATTTGATTTGATTTGTTTACTAAACGCACTAACAACAAGGAGGTGTTTGGACATAAATTATGAACTTTATCAAACCAAATCAAACATTTATTGTGGAACTGGGATTCCTGGGAGTGCATTCTGATGAAGATCATCAAAGGTAAGTAAATATTTATAATGCTATTTCTGACTAATGTTGACTGCCCAATATGGCGGATATTTCTTTGGCTGCTTTGGGCTCTGAGTGCCGTACTCAGATTATTGCATGGTATGCTTTTTCCGTAAAGTTTTTTTTAAATCTGACACAGCGGTTGCATTAAGGAGAAGTTTATCTAAAGTTCCATGTATAATAGTTGTATCTATTATCAATGTTTATTATGAGTATTTCTGTGAATTGATGTGGCTCTCTGCAAAATCACTGCATGTTTTGGAACTACTGAACATAACACGACAATGTAAAATGAGATTTTTGGATATCAATATTCACTTTATCGAACAAAACATACATGTATTGTGTAACATGAAGTCCTATGAGTGTCATCTGATGAAGATCATCAAAGGTTAGTCATTCATTTTATCTATATTTCTGATTTTTGTGACAACTGTCTTGTGCTGGAAAAATGGCTGTGTTTTTCTGTGACTTGGTGGTGACCTAACATAATCATTTGTGGAGCTTTCGCTGTAAAGCCTTTTTGAAATCAGACACTGTGGCTGGATTAACGATAATTTTATCTTTAAAATGGTGTCTAATACCTGTATGTTTGAGAAATTTGATTTATGAGATTTCTGTTGTTTGAATTTGGCACCCTGCAATTTCACTGGCTGTTGGCGAGGGGTTCCGCTAGGGGAACTACTACTAGCGGAACCCCGTTCCCAGACAGGTTATTAAGGGAGGAAGATGATGTGGAGATGTATTTGAGCACCTCCGAGAGGACGGCGCAGAGGGAGGGATGGGCCATGCTCAAGTGAGCCAGCCTGTTAGCACTCTACCTCTCTGGGAAGGCCCAGAAGGCGAATTATGAGGGACTCAAACATGAGATCCTGAGCCGTTATGGGTTCAGCCTCGCACGCTGTGCACAAATGGTCCACGACTCAGATGAGCGACATGGTGCGCCTGACCAGGGGCTGGCTACTGACTGACATACTGTCCCTCCCGATGATCGACAAGGTCGTCCTGGATCGCTACCTTCGGGCATGCGGACCCCCAGAGCCTGGAGGAATTGCTGACCGCTGTGGAAACTCACCAGAACACCCAGGGACCTGTTTAGAGGGGCCAGGACGAGTGGACCCGGCGAGGAGGAAGAACCGCACAGAGAGAGGTGAGGGGCTGAAGGGGGCCCGCACGGAACCGGCCATGAAGCGGGAGGATGACCCAAACCGACGATGTCGGCCGCTGCTGGACCTAGATGAGATACGCTGCTATGAGTGTGGTGAGCCGGGACACCTCGCGTGGAGCTGTCCCGGCTGGATGGAGGCCATGCCATCCGCATTCCCCAGCTCTGGAATAACCCGGATGGCGAATGACGTCACCTCCTGTTGGGCGCACACCGAGACGGCCCTTCTGATGGTTCCTGCTACGAATTGATGGCATCGACACCAGCGCTCTGCTGGACTCCAGCAGCATGTTGATCCTGGCCCACCCGCAGTTGCTCACACAAGAGGGGAAAGACGAACCGGGGGATGATGAGGTGACAGTGTCCTGTGTACACGGGGACACAAAGAGGTACCCAACTGTGCTGGTGAGGATAACCACCCCAAGGGGGGAGTGCCAGATGCGCGTGAGGGCTGTTCCTAACCTGCCCATGTCCATTCTCCTCAGTCGAGATTGCCCTCTCTTCCAGGCACTGTGGAGGAGGGACCTGGGGAGGTGCGAACGCGAGGTAGGAAGGACAGGAAAAAGGATGGTGACCTGTGCAACCCACCCACCGCTGCAAGAGGTGTCCACTGGGCCCGAGTCGGACCTGGAGGAGGGAGACAACCCCGCTCCGGCAAGCGAGCCACCATGCGAGGAAGATCTCAGTCTCCCCTTTATTGAGGTGGAGAAACCAGACGGACCTCCCGACATGAAGAATCCTCACGGGTCAGTTTGGGACGGCCCAGTTAGAAGACCCCAATCTCCAGAAAGCGAGGGGCCAGGTGATTGCGGTGGATGGTGTGCTGTTACCTGGGGTAAGTGAGTGGCGCTACCCCCACTTCGCCATCAAGCATAATTTATTGTATCAGGTAGTAAAGCACAATGGGAATAAAAAAATACTTGTTACTCATACCCAGCCAGTATGTTAGGACTGTCTAGCAGCTTGCCCACACCGAGCTGAATGGGGCACACGTGGGGATGGAGAAAACCAGGGAGCGGATCGGGAACCGGTTCAACTGGCGCAGAGTCAAGCGCACTGTGGAGGACTACTGCCGTAGTTGCCCAGAGTGCCAGATCACAGCTCCGAGGGTACATTATAGAAACTTTGGTTCCCTTGCCCATTATATGTGTGCCATTTGAGAGGGTGGCGATGGATCTGGTGGGGCCATTGGTGAAGACCGTGAGGGGACACCAATACATCCTGGTAATCATGGATTACGCCACCCGGTATCCTGAGGGAATCCCGTTACGCACGGTGGCAGTGAAAGGTATCGCATGGGAGCTCTTCCATTTATTCAGCCGGGTGGGTATTCCACGGGAAACCCTGAGGGACCAGGGCACTGCATTCATGTCTCGTGTGATGAAAGATGTCTGCAATCTACTACAAATCAAACTGATAAGGACCAATATGTACCATCCACAAACGGACGGGCTAGTTGAACGCTTCAAAAATACCCTAAAGCAGATGCTGAAGAAAGTAATCGAGAGAAACGGGAGGAACTGGGACCAGCTGCTGCCCCACCTGATGTTCTCAGTGCATGAGGTACCCCAAGCGTCCACTGGGTTCTCCCCCTTTGAGCTCTTGTATGGCCGTCGGCCCAGCGGACTGCTTCGCAGCGTAGTAGAATGTGGAGGAGATGAGGGAGAGGATGACGGCGATTTGGCCAGTGGTGTGGTGAGAGAGCCCATGGCCCAGGCGCAATGTGCCCAGGAGCGTGTCTACATCTGGGGGTCCTAACCACGCGAGTTCCACCCAGGTGAGAAGGTCTTGATGTTGATCTCTACAACAGAGATTCAATTCCTGGCTACGTGGCATGGGCACTACGACATCGTCGAGCGGGTAGTCGACGTCAAAAACAAGGTCCGCCAACCCCTCCAGCTTTACCATGTGAACTTGCTGAAGAAATGGCATGCACGAGAGGCGCTGTGCGTAACGTGGACCCGGCCACAGCATAGCCCGCCCCATGTCGAAGTTGCAATGGGGAAGACCTCAGCCTAACCCGACAACAAGAGCTCAGAGAGTTGGTCCAGCAGAATACGGCCTTGTTCTCAGAGGTGCCGGGGTGCACAGATCTCGTGGAACATCATATCCAAATACGCCCGGGAGAAAAAGTGAGGAAACGGCCATACCGGATACCAGAAGCCCGGAGGGTGGCGGTCCAGCGGGAGGTGACAACAATGCTAGAGATGGGGGTACTGGAGGAGTCCCACAGTGCGTGGTCTAGCACTGTATTGCTGGTGCCGAAACCGGACGGAACCATCCGCTTCTGCAATGACTTCCGGGGCCTGAACGAGGTCAGTAAGTTCGACGACTACCCCATGATCAGGGTGGACGAACTGATCGACCGCTTGGCGATGGTGAGATACGTCATTACCTTGGACCTGACGAAGGGGTACTGGCAGATGCCTCTGGCAGCGGCCTCCCGGGAGAAAATGGCCTTCTCCACCCCGGGGCCGCTATACCACATGGTCTCTCCTATCATTGCTATGCAGACGACACACAATTAATCTTCTCCTTTCCCCCTTCTGATAACCAGGTGGCGAATCACATCTCTGCATGTCTGGCAGACATATCAGTGTGGATGACTGATCACCACCTCAAGCTGAACCTCGGCAAGACGGAGCTGCTCTTCCTCCCGGGGAAGGACTGCCCATTCCATGATCTCGCCATCACGGTTGACAACTCCATTGTGTCCTCCTCCCAGAGTGCTAAGAACCTTGGCGTGATCCTGGACAACACCCTGTTGTTCTCAACTAATATCAAGGCGGTGACCCGTTCCTGTAGGTTCATGCTCTACAACATTCGCAGAGTACGACCTTGCCTCACACAGGAAGCGGCGCAGGTCCTAATCCAGGCACTTGTCATCTCCCGTCTGGATTACTGCAACTCGCTGTTGGCTGGGCTCCCTGCCTGTGCCATTAAACCCCTACAACTCATCCAGAACGCCGCAGCCCGTCTGGTGTTCAACCTTCCCAAGTTCTCTCACGTCACCCCGCTCCTCCGCTCTCTCCACTGGCTTCCAGTTGAAGCTCGCATCCGCTACAAGACCATGGTGCTTGCCTACGGAGCTGTGAGGGGAACGGCACCTCTGTACCTTCAGGCTCTGATCAGGCCCTACACCCAAACAAGGGCACTGCGTTCATCCACCTCTGGCCTGCTCGCCTCCCTACCTCTGAGGAAGTACAGTTCCCGCTCAGCCCAGTCAAAACTGTTCGCTGCTCTGGCACCCCAATGGTGGAACAAACTCCCTCACGACGCCAGGTCAGCGGAGTCAATCACCACCTTCCGGAGACACCTGAAACCCCACCTCTTTAAGGAATACCTAGGATAGGATAAAGTAATCCTTCTAACCCCCCCCCCTCCCTTAAAAGATTTAGATGCACTATTGTAAAGTGGTTGTTCCACTGGATATCATAAGGTGAATGCACCAATTTGTAAGTCGCTCTGGATAAGAGCGTCTGCTAAATGACTTAAATGTAAATGTAAATGTAAATACCACTACCGGGTTCTTCATTTTGGGCTACATGGGGCACCAGCGACCTTTCAGCAACTCATGGACCTCGTCCTGCGCTGTGAGTACACGGCTGCTTACTTGGATGACATAATTGTGCACAGTGACAGTTGGGAGTCCCATCTCTGTAGGTTACAGGCAGTGGTGGATGTGCTAAGGGATGCCGGTCTGACCGCTAGCTGGGCTATGCCAAGGTGGTGTACCTGGGCTATCAGATCGGGCGGGGAAATGTGAAGCCCCAAGAGAAAAAAATCGCTGCCATTAGGGAATGGCCAGTCCCCCAAACCAAGAGGCAGAGGAAGTCATTCCTGGGGTTAGCAGGTTACTGCAGTTGATTTGTACCTAACTTTGCCGCAATAGCTTTTCCCCTCACAGACCTAATGAAGGCACGACTACCCCAGACGGTGCGATGGACGGAGGACACAGAGGCGGCGTTCCAGGCCCTGAAGGACGCGCTATGTTCGCGCCCGGTACTCGTGATCCCGGACTTCACAAAAAACCTCCTGGTCCAGACAGACGCGTCTGACACAGGGATAGGGGCCGTGTTGTCCCAAGAGCAGGAAGGTGAGGAGCACCCAATCATGTATGTCAGCAGGAAGCTCTTCCCGAGGGAGGAAAAGTAGATTGTCGAGAAAGAGTGCCTCGCCGTAAAGTGGGCACTGGACACCCTCAAGTATTACCTCCTCAGAAGGAAGTTCACCCTGATCACTGGGTGTGTGGTATCCCGGGAGGTCTACCCTGGGGGGTGGTAATAGAGGGGAAGTACGTGCTGAGATGTTGGCTCCATCTACTGGGAGTATACGAGCTGGGCATCCCGACACGGATGGCTCCAAGTGGAGGTAATTAGGGGAAAGTGCCAACCAGCTGTGGAGGCAACATAAAAGGAGCGCTGTGGCACACCGCGGGAGAGACCCGGGAGAGACCGACACAGAGCCAAAGCTGAGAAGAAGGATCGAGCCAAACCTACGTGATTTTCTTTGTTATGTTTATTTTATGGCCTAGTAAAGTTGTGTTTGCTGACTAAAACCTCCCGGTCTCTGTGTTAATCTCTGCATGCTCAACCCAACACCCCACGGTTACCACAATCTTAATAAATGACCACATGTTCATGAATTTGATTATATATTCTTGAATCCCATTCAACACAGCTTGGGAATAGATACGGAACTAAGGCAGAAGTGGACGTCACAATCACAGCATATACAAATATGATTGTCCCTCAACTTGAAAAAACATTTTATTTGTATGAAATTTTGTATGAAATGTTGTTTACAAGGTCAATACTCACATACTGCAGGAGAGTGGAGATCCTCATGGTCTTTTACAGCACAGGAGTAACTGTCTGCATCACTAAAGGAGTCTAAGTACAGGCTGGAAGTGTCCTCCTTTACTTTGCGTCCATTCTTGTACCAGATGTAGGTGGGGATGGGGTTGTCAGTCAGAGTACAGGTGGTGATACACGTCAGTGTCCTCTTCCCTGCCTTTCTGGCAGGAGTCACCTTCACCAGCAGGTCTGAATACAGGGTTAATGACAATAACATAATTAAAACCATCAAGAATTACGTATAAAATATAAAGAAACCAACAGTGAATAGAAATCTGTGGGTATGATCATTTGTTCAGTGTAACCTGTGACAGTCAGAGTTGTTCCAGGGAAACTGTATCCCCATCTTGAGGTCTGTGTGTTGAATATAAACTTGTACTCAGCTGAGTCCTCCTCTCTCAGATCTGTGATTCTCAGGGTGGAGCGACCTCTCTCCTTCTCTCCAGCATACTCCACACGACCTGCATACCCTGGGTCTGTGGTTAGGTCCTCAGGGATCAACTCATCCCTCCAGCTGTCAGGACTAAACCAGAGTGATGATGTGATGTTATAAAGACTAAAATAAGTACAAGAAATGGTCACTGATGACCCCTTCAAGGCACAGATTGTCCTCTTGGTGTAAGTCACTCTGTTGCAGTCCTGACCCTGGACACCTAAAACATAATGGAATCACATGAGTACATTATACTGTACTTTTAGATATTTTCATAAAAGCCAAGACCTATCAAATTACACAGTGAGACCCACAGGACGTAGTACAAACATTCTGTATAAATTCTGTATTAGATTCCATATTAGATTCACACTCACACACTGCAGGAGAGATGAGATCCTCATGGCCTTTTACAGCACAGGAGTAACTGTCTTCATAGTTACTGGAGACTGGGTCTTTGTACTGGGGGGAGGTGCTCTCATCTAGATGTTGTCCGTTCTTGTACCAGATGTAGGTGGGGTTGTCAGTCAGAGTACAGGTGGTGCTGCAGGTCAGTGTCTCACCAGTCACCTTCACCTGAAGACCTGGAGAATAAACAATATCACTGTAAATCCCTTTGTCACAGACGTATCACTTTAATACAATAATGGAAGAAATCCTATGTTATACAGACATAAATACAAAACCAAGACAATTTTCCTGAACTAAGTGGAATTCAACAGTTTAACTATATTGAATGTAACTGTACCTGTGACAGACAGAGTGACTCCAGGATTGCCAGTATATTTCCATCCTCCAGTCTGATCTGTAAATCTGAATTTGTATGTAGCTGAGTCACTCTCTCTCAGGTCTGTGATTGACAGGGTGTGACCATTATCTTTATCCTCACGGTATGTCACACGTCCTTTGTAGTCTGGGTCATCACTCAGACTAACAGGACCCACAGCATCATGTTTAGTGAACCAGAAGGTTGTTGTGACTGTATAACCTCTGGGATATGTGTAAGAGCAGGACATCTCCACTGTTGACCCCTTCAAGGTACAGATACTCTGAGTGGTGTACGTCACACTCCAGCCAGTCTGACCCAGTACCACTGAAACACAGTCACACAACACAATGGTATAAGAATTAAGCCAAGGTCTATTGACTCACACTGAGTGTGTTGCTGAGTGTGAATAGAAACCACAGATAATCATCACTCAGTGAGGTGAGAATGATAACCATTTAATTGAAGTGGCGACTCCTAGCAGAACACACCAGAATAACATGTTTCTTATCCTTTTAGAAATGTATGTAGATTGACAAACAGAGCAACTAAAAGATAATGTGACCATACCTGCTAAAGACCAGAGAAAGACCACCAACACACTTCCTACTGTTCTCAAGGCCATTGTTGCATCTCCCACCCTGCAGTCTTAGAAACAAAAACGGCAACTCAAGCAATAGCTGGTGAATAACTCCACCTGATTCGTAATGGATACAATAAAGTCATAATCAATAACAACCACTTATTTAACAGATCTGTAGTACTGTAAACACATATTTCTACATTGATTGTTCAGAAGCTGTTTTATTCTCAGGAGCGCAAATATAGGAACTCTCTGCGGCCCGGCAAGCTGAACACTGACCACCAAGTTCAAGGATAGCTCCTATCCCGAAGCTGTCAGGCTAAACAGCAAGGGACACACACACACACACACACACACACACACACACACACACACACACACACACACACACACACACACACACACACACACACACACACACACACACACACACACACACACACACCACATTCACACCATTGGACGCTCCTCAGAGGAGGCAGGGGAGGACCATCCTCCTCAGTGAATTTCAAATAAATAAAAATAGTAAAACATGAAAAAAGTTATACATTTTAACAGAACTATACTAAATGTATTCTCATGTCTCCAAATAATTGATTAACTTATTCTGGCTGCAAGCCCGAGGCCGGCCACAATATGACAACAGCCACTTCAAGTGCAGAGCGCGAAATTCAAAATATATTTTTTAGAAATATTTAACTTTCACACATTAACAAGTCCAATACAGCAAATGAAAGGTACACATCTTGTGAATCCAGCCAACATGTCCGACTTTTAAAATGTTTTACAGCGAAAACAGCACGTATATTTATGTTAGCTCACCACCAAATACAAAAAAGGACAGACATTTTTCACAGCACAGGTAGCATGCACAAAGCCAACCTAACTAACCAAGAACCAACCAAACTAACCAACAAACAACTTCATCAGATGACAGTCTTATAACATGTTATTCAATAAATCTATGTTTTGTTCGAAAAATGTGCATATTTCAGGTATAAATCATAGTTTACATTGCAGCTACAATCAGAAATTGCACCGAAAGCAGACAGAATAATTACAGACACCAACGTCAAATACCTAAATACTCATCATAAAACATTTTTGAAAAATACATAGTGTACAGCAAATGAAAGACAGGCATCTTGTGATTCCAGCCAATATTTCCGATTTCTTAAGTGTTTTACAGCGAAAACACAATATAGCGTTATATTAGCTTACCACAATAGCCAGAAACACAAGCCCTTCCCCAGTAGCAAAAGTTAGCGATCGTAACAAACCAGCAAAAGATATATAATTTTTTACTAACCTTGATAAGCTTCATCAGATGACAGTCCTATAACATCAGGTTATACATACATTTATGTTTTGTTCGAAAATGTGCATATTTAGAGCTGAAATCAGTGGTTATACATTGTGCTAACGTAGCATCTTTTTCCCACAACGTCCGGATATTTTTCTGACACTTTTTCTGACACACATATTCTGACCAAATAGCTATTCATAAACATAACTAAAAAATATATGTTGTATAGGAAATGATAGATACACTAGTTCTTAATGCAATCGCCGTGTTAGAATTCTAAAAATAACTTCATTACGACATCCAGCTTAGGTATAGCGAGAGAGTACCCAAAAGCTGGGCGCAAACGACTAGCACAACATGTTCGACAGATATATGAAATAGCATCATAAAATGGGTCCTACTTTTGCTGATCTTTCATCAGAATGTTGTACAAGGGGTCCTTTGTCGGGAACAGTCGTTGTTTGGATTTAGAACGGCCTTTTTCCCTCTCGATTTAGCAAGCACACTTGCCAAGTGGCGCGAATCTCTCCATGTCAACAAATGGAAGAGAACGGAACACGGCAAAACTCCCGAAAAAATTTCAATAATCTGATTAAACTATATTGAAAAAACATACTTTACGATGATATTGTCACATGTATCAAATAAAATCAAAGCCGGAGATATTAGTCGTCCATAACGACAGCTTATCAGAAGGCAAATCCAGGTCCCATGACGCGCTCTCCAGAAAACAGGAAACTGGTGACACGTCATACAAAGAGCTATTATACGAGTCCAGATCAAGTTACACACTCAATTTCTTCTCTCACTCCTTGTCGACATCTAGTGGAAGACGTATGAAGTGCATCTAAACGAATAAATATCAAGGACTTTAATAGGCAGCCCCTAGAAGAGAGCATCGATTTCAGATTTTCCACTTCCTGTCAGGAAGTTTGCTTCAAAAGGAGTTCTGTTTTACTCACAGATATAATTCAAACGGTTTTAGAAACTAGAGAGTGTTTTCTATCCAATAGTAATAATAATATGCATATTGTACGAGCAAGAATTGAGTACGAGGCCGTTTGAAATGGGCACCTTTTATCCGGCTACTCAATACTGCCCCTGCAGCCAAAACAGGTTAAAACACACTGTTTGCAATGAAGGTCTCAATAGCCTCAGCAGTACTCTGTAGTGTAGCACCATGGTTAAAATCTAGGAGGCTCATTGTTCTCACTCCTTTCCATAAACTTACACAGTAATTATGACAGCTTCCAGAGGACGTCCTCCATCCTATCAGAGCTCTTGCATCATGAACTGACATGTAATCCACCCAATCAAACGATCAGAGAATTAGTCTAGTCCTGAAAGCATAAGCTAGCACTGCAGTGCATAAAATGTGGTGAGTAGTTGACTCAAAGAGAGAGAAAGATAATAGTTGAACAGTTTTGAACAAATTCATTTCTTCCAAAATTAAGAAGAAGCAAGAGAGAGAGGGATAGATGGATAGAGAGAGAGAGAGAGAGAGAGAGAGAGAGAGAGATATTTGGTTGTATTTTTTTTTTAACTTTCACTTTCACTTAGCTACCTAGCTGCCTACTTAGCTGCCTACTTAAACACCTGGCTCAAACAGAGGGGGATGCTATGTTAGCTTAGCTATCTAGTTTAGCCTACTTAAACATCTGGCTCAAACAGAGGGGGGTGCTATGTTAGCTTAGCTACCTAGTTTAGCCTACTTAAACACCTGGCTCAAACAGATGCTATGTTAGCTATCTGGCTATGCCTAGTCAACACTGGAACTCTTTCAAGTAAGGTAAGCTTTCGGTTTTATTAATTACACCGGCCCGCATGATTGTAGTGGGTTAACTAACACGTTAATTCTAGTAGCTATTTTATTTTTATAATTTTTTTATTTCACCTTTATTTAACCAGTTAAGCTAGTTGAGAAAAAGTTCTCATTTACAACTGCGACCTGGCCAAGATAAAGCAAAGCAGTGCGACACAAACAACAACACAGAGTTACATGGAATAAACAAGCGTACAGTCAACACAATAGAAAAAGAAAGTCTATATACAGTGTGTGCAAATGGCATGAGGAGGTATGGCAATAAATAGGCTATAGTAGCAAAGTAATTACAATTCAGCAGATTAACACTGGAGTGATAGATGAGCAGATGATGATGAGCAGATGATGGTGTGTAAGTAGTGATACTGGTGTGCAAAAGAGCAGCAAAGTAAATAAAAACAATATGGGGATGAGGTAGGTAGATTGGGTGGGCTATTTACAGATGTACTATGTACAGCTGCAGCGATCGGTTAACTGCTCAGATAGCTGATGCTTAAAGTTAGTGAGGGAAATGTAAGTCTCCAGCTTCAGCGATTTTTGCAATTCGTTCCAGTCCATGGCAACAGAGAACTGCTTTGGGGATGACCAGTGAGATATACCTGCAGGAGTGTGTGCTACGGGTGGGTGTTGTTATCGTGACCAGTGAGCTGAGATAAGGCAGAGCTTTACCTAGCATAGACTTGTAGATGACCTGGAGCCAGTGGGTCTGGCGACGAATATGTAGCGAGGGCCAGCCGACTAGAGCATACAGGTCGCAGTGGTGGGTGGTATAAGACGCTTTGGTAACAAAACGGATGGCACTGTGATAGACTGCATCCAATTTGCTGAGTAGAGTATTGGAAGCTGTTTTGTAGATGACATCGCCGACGTCGAGGATCGGTAGGATAGTCAGTTTTAATAGGGTAAGTTTTGCGGCGTGAGTGAAGGAGGCTTTGTTGCGAAATAGAAAGCCGATTCTAGATTTGATTTTGGATTTGAGATGTTTTATATGAGTCTGGAAGGAGAGTTTACAGTCTAGCCAGACACCTCGGTATTTGTAGCTGTCCACGTGTTCTAGGTCAGAACCGTCCAGAGTAGTGATGCTAATCGGGCGGGCGGGTGCGGGCAGCGAACGGTTGAAAAGCACGCATTTGGTTTTGCTAGCGTTTAAGAGCAGTTGGAGGCCACGGAAGGAGTGCTGTATGGCATTGAAGCTCGTTTGGAGGTTAGTTAACCTGTTAGGGCTGCAGGGGGAGTATTGAGTAGCCAGATAAAAGGTGCCCATTTCAAACGGCCTCGTACTCAATTCTTGCTCGTACAATATGCATATTATTATTACTATTGGATAGAAAACACTATCTAGTTTCTAAAACCGTTTGAATTATTTCTCTGAGTGAAACAGAACTCATTCTGCAGCACATTTCCTGACCAGGAAGTGGAAAGACTGAAATCGATGCTGTGTTCTACTTCCTGCCTATACATGGGCATGATACGTAAGAGTCTACGTGCACTTCATACACCTTCCCCTGGATGTCAAGAGGCGGTGAGAGAAGAAATTTCGTGTTTATCTTGGTCTGAGGTGGAATAAAAGCTCTTTGTATGACGTGACCGTCCATTTTCTGTTTTCTGGAGCGCGCGAAAGGGGACATGGATTTGCCTTCTGTTTAGCTGTCGTTATGGACGACTAATATCTCCGGCTATGATTTTATTTGATACATGTGACCATATCATCGTAAAGTATGTTTTTTCAATATAGTTTCATCAGATTATTGAAAATTTTTCGGGAGTTTTGCCGTGTTCCGTTCTCTTCCGTTTGTTGACTTGGAGAGCTTTGTGCCACTTGGCAAGTGCGCGTGCTAAATCGAGAGGGAAAATGAACGTTCTGAATCCAAACAACGACTGTTCTTGACAAAGGACACCTTCTACAACATTCTGATGAAAGATCACCAAAAGTAAGAAACATTTTATGATGCTAATTCATATATCTGTCGTGCATGTGAATTAGTCGTGGGCGCCCAACTTTGGGGTACTCAGCTATACCGAAGCTGGATGTCGTAATGAAGTAATTTTTTAGAATTCTAACACTGCGATTTCATGAAGAACTAATGGATCTATCATTTCCTATACAACATGTATATTTTACTTATGTTTATGAATAGCTATTTGGTCAGAATATGTGTGTCAGAAAACGTGTCAGAAAAATATCGTTGCTGTTTAGACGTTGTGGGAAAAATATGCTACGTTAGCACAATGTGTAACCACTGATTTCAGCTCTAAATATGCACATTTTCGAACAAAACATAAGTGTATGTATAATCTGATGTTATAGGACTGTCATCTGATGAAGAAAATCAAGGTTAGTCAAAAATTATATATCTTTTGCTTGTTTGTTACGATCGCTAACTTTTGCTACTGGGAAATTGCTTGTGTTTTTGGCTATTGTGGTAAGCTAATATAACGCTCTATTGTGTTTTCGCTGTAAAACACTTGATAAATCGGAAATATTGTCTGGAATCACAAGATGCCTGTCTTTCAATTGCTGTACACTATGTATTTTTCAGAAATGTTTTATGATGAGTATTTAGTTATTTGGCGTTGGTGTCTGTAATTATTCTGTCTGCTTTCGGTGCAATTTCTGATTGTAGCTGCAATGTAAACTATGATTTATACCTGAAATATGCACATTTTTCTAACAAAACATATGCTATACAATAAATATGTTATCAGACTGTCATCTGATGAAGTTGTTTCTTGGTTAGTGGCTATTTATATCTTTATTTGGACGAATTTGTGATAGCTACTGATGGAGTAAAAAACTGGTGGAGTAAAAAAGTGGTGTCTTTTGCTAACGTGGTTAGCTAATAGATTTACATATTGTGTCTTCCCTGTAAAACATTTTAAAAATCGGACATGTTGGCTGGATTCACAAGATGTGTACCTTTCATATGCTGTATTGGACTTGTTAATGTGTGAAAGTTAAATATTTAAAAAATATATATTTTGAATTTCGCGCCCTGCACTTTGAGCTGGCTGTTGTCATAAGTGTACCGGTGTCGGGCTGCAGCCATAAGAAGTTAACACAGTGTCCAAAGAAGGGTCAGACGTATACATCTTGGCCATGTTCTGTTATAATCTCCACCCGGCACAGCCAGAAGAGGACTGGCCACCCCTCATAGCCTGGTTCCTCTCTAGGTTTCTTCCTAGGTTTTGGCCTTTCTAGGGAGTTTTTCCTAGCCACCGTGCTTCTACACCTGCATTGCTTGCTGTTTGGGGTTTTAGGCTGGGTTTCTGTACAGCACTTTGAGATATCAGCTGATGTACGAAGGGCTATATAAATACATTTGATTTGATTTGATTTGATACAGAATGGTTTCGTCTGCGTAGAGGTGGATCAGGGAATCACCTGCAGCAAGAGCGACATCATTTATATATATACAGAGAAAAGAGTCGGCCTGAGAATTGAACCCTGTGGTACCCCCATAGAGACTGCCAGAGGTCCGGACAACAGGCCCTCTGATTTTACACACTGAACTCTATCTGCGAAGTAGTTGGTGAACCAGGCAAGGCAGTCATTTGAGAAACCAAGGCTATTTAGTCTGCCAAAAAGAATACGGTGATTGACAGAGTCGAAAGCCTTGGCCAGGTCGATGAAGATGGCTGCACAGTACTTTATTTTATCGATGGGGGTTATGATATTGTTTAGTACCTTGAGCGTGTCTGAGGTGCACCCGTGACCAGCTCGGAAACCGGATTGCACAGCGGAGAAGGTACGGTGGGATTCAAAATGGTCAGTGATCTGTTTATTAACTTCTCTAGGGTAGGGGGCAGCATTCGGAATTTTGGATGAAATGCATGCCCAAATTAAACTGCCTGCATCTCGGGCCCAGAATATATGATATGCATATAACTGGTAGATTTGGATAGAAAACACTCTAAAGTTTCCAAAACTGTTAAAATAGTGTCTGTGAGTATAACATAACTAATTTGGCAGGCAAAAACCTGAGAAAAATCCATTCAGGAAGTATTTCTTTTTTTGGTTTTGTAGTTTTCTATTCAATGCCAATACAGTATCCATTGACTTAGGACTCAAAATGCAGTTTCTATGCCTTCCACTAGATGTCAACAGTCTTCAGAAAATGTTTCAGGCTTGTATTCTGAAAAATTAAGAAGTAAGAGCAGTCTGAATGAGTGGACCCTGCCGTGTCACAGAGCTTTTTCCTGCGCAAAACCGAGAGAGTGCGTTTCTTGTTTACATTTTATATTGACGACGTTATTGTCCGGTTGAAATATTATTGATTATTTAGGCTAAAAACAACCTGAGATTTGAATATAAACATCGTTTGACATGTTTCTATGAACTTTACGGATACAATTTGGATTTTTTTGTCTTTCCGTTTTTACTTTGTTTGAGCCTGTGGATTACTGAAGAAAACGTGCGAACAAAACGGAGGTTTTTGGGTATAAAGAGACTTTATCGAACAAAAAGAACATTTATTGAGTAAATTAATGTCTGCTGAATGCAACCATATGTAGATCATCAAAGGTAAGGGATTCATTTTATCTCTATTTCTAAATTGTGTAACTGTTCTACCTGGCTGGCTACTGTTTGTAATGATTTGTCTAGTGGGCTATGTTCTCATAATTGTAATGTATGCTTTCGCTGTAAAGCATTTTTAAAATCTGACACCGTGGTTGGATTCACAAGCAGTTAATCTTTAAACCTATGTAAAATATGTTTTGTTTTCTGAATTTTTATAATGAGTATTTCTGTATTTGAATTTGGCGCCCAGCAGTTTCACTGGCTGCTGTAGAGGTTGGACGCTACCGTCTCACGTGCCCAAGAGAGGTTAACTTGGCTTTCAAGAGTTTAGTAAGGCAGGGCAGGATGGATATAGGTCTGTAACAGTTTTGGTCTAGAGTGTCACCCCTTTTGAAGAGGGAGATGACCGCGGCAGCTTTCCAATCTTTAGGGATCTCGGATGAAATGAAAGAGAGGTTGAACAGACTGGTAATAGGGGTTGCAACAATGGCGGTGGGATAATCTTAGAAAGAGAGGGTCCAGATTGTCTAGCCCAGCTGATTTGTACGGGTCCAGGTTTTGCAGCTCTTTCAGAACATCTCCGATCTGGATTTGGGTGAAGGAGAAGCTGGGGAGGCTCGGGCAAGTAGCTGCGAGGGGTGCGGAGCTGTTGGCCAGGGTTGGGGTAGCCAGGAGGAAAGCATGGCCAGCCGTAGAGAAATGCTTATTGAAATTTTTGATAATCATGGATTTATCGATGGTGACCATGTCGCTTAGCCTCAGTGCAGTGGGCAGCTGGGAGGAGGTGCTCTTGTTCTCCATGGACTTTACAGTGTCCCAAAACTTTTTGGAGTTAGAGCTACAGGATGCAAAATTCTGTTTGAAAAAGCTAGCCTTTGCTTTCCTGGCTGACTGTGTGTATTGGTTCCTGACTTCCCTGAACAGTTGCATATCACGGGGACTATTCGATGCTATTGCAGTCCGCCACAGGATGTTTTTGTGCTGGTCAAGGGCAGTCAGGTCTGGAGTGAAGCAAGGGCTATATCTGTTCTTAGTTCTAAATTTTTTGAAAGGGGCATGCTTATTTCAGATGGTGAGGAAATTACTTTTAAAGATCGACCAGGCATCCTCGACTGACGGGATGAGGTCAATATCCTTCCAGGATACCTGGGCCAGGTTGATTAGAAAGGCCTGCTCGCAGAAGTGTTTTAGGGAGCGTTTGACAGTGATGAGGGGTGGTCGTTTGACCACGGACCCATAGCGGATGCAGGCAATGAGGCAGTGATAGCTAAGATCCTGATTGAAAACAGCAGAGGTGTATTTGGAGGGCAAGTTGGTCAGGATAATATCTATGAGGGTGCCCATGTTTACAGATATAGGGTTGTTCCTGGTGGTTTCCTTGATCATTTGTATGAGATTGAGGGCATCTATCTTAGAATGTAGGACTGCTGGGGTGTTAAGCATATCCCAGTTTAGGTCACCTAACAGAACGAACTCTAAAGATAGATGGGGGGGAAATCAATTCACATATGGTGTCCAGGGCACAGCTGGGAGCTGAGGGGGGTCTATAACAGGCGGGAACAGTGAGAGACTTGTTTCTGGAGAGATTCATTTTTAAAATTAGAAGCTCGAACTGTGTGGGCATAGACCTGGAAAGTATGACAGAACTTTGCAAGCTATCTCTGCAGTAGATTGCAACTCCTCCCCCTTTGGCAGTTCTATCTTGAGTATGAGGGTTTAGCGGTCATGATATGAAAGGTTTTTTCACCTGGTCACAGACAGCTGATGTGTTGTGCACTAAAGTCCACAATCGAAGGGAAAAGGTGAGAGGAGGAGAGCGCGTACATAGTTGCGAGAAGGAATTACATGTGACTCGTTTCAGGATACTAGCCTTATGTCGCACGTCACTACTTCACAGGAGAGGCATTTATTAAAATGCATTTTTTGGGTAGAATTGCCTTCTAGAACATGTGAACTTTCATGTGCCTTAATAGCAAACTTGTATCTGTAAATACAAATAAAATTGTTAAATTACGAGCCTTGTTGGTTTAGCAACGGAAAAAGGGAGGAACCTTCCCGCTAGCCATGATTGGCTGTTATATTGGATGGGCTGGACATGCCAAGAGTTAAGTTCAGATTGGTGTGCCATGCAGGATGCTTCTGTCTATAACATGAGCTGCTCAGTATGTTTAGGTAATCCTCTTTACCACAGCTTTTTTGAAAGATATCACGAAGTCCTGCAAAAGCGTTGCTAGGGCTCTCCACTTTCTGGAGGACGATCATGACATGCTGACTCTCTCTGACTGAAAATGAATCAGACGATGAGGAAATCCCTGATTTAGGTCAAAACATTTTCATTGAACCAGACATTGTAGGGTCTTCTGATGACAGTGGTTAGGAAGAAACAGCGATCAACAGTGTTGTTGTTATGGAGGAAGTTGACCAAGTTTTGAAATCAGTGGAATACCAGGTGGAAGCAGAATATGATAGCTAAGGAGACGGAGAAAATTCTGGCGTTTGATTGCAAATATGCGGAGGGAGTCGAAGAGAGAACACAGAAGGCTGTTGTATAAAACACCTGTCTCTGGATTACATTTTCAAACTTAGGGCAACCATGCCATCTGTGACAGTGAGGGAGAAGCGTTAATCCATGCATATGTGTAAAAGTCAAAGTTAAAAGTTAAGTTAAAAGTCAAGTTAAAGCATACTGTTTGCTAGCTAGCTAACGTTACCTGGTTAGCTTGCTAGCTAACATTACGTGTATGATCTGTGAGGTAATATTATTTGTATCTCAGAAATCTATTTGCATTGCTAGTTATAGCCTAACATTAGCTAGTTAGCTAACATTGAACCTATTTGGTTAGCTTTAGCTACCTGCTAGCTATGATATTCAGTATGGATTGGGGTTATTTCAGCGTTGAAAACAACTGGGAACTCTGAACTGGGTACCCGGAAATCTCTGACATCCTAGTGCTTTCAAGGAACTCTGAAAAAAACAAGCTCCAACTGAAAAAAAAATAGTTTGAAAGGTCATCCAATTCGGAATTCCAACTCAGGAACTCAGGCCTCTTTCTAGAGCTCCTACTTTCCGACCTGAAGATCACTGACGTCATGATTTTACCTCATATTTTTCCCAAGTCCCTGGTTGTCTTGAAAGCATCATTAGGTTCATTGTTTAGCTAGCTAACTACTAGTCTAACCAAAAGACTCCACTTCGCCAGATGATTACATGACCCATCAAGTTAGCCAGGTGTGTCTGGGTGTGATTACGGTCATCTATTGTATTTTATGGACATGTGTACATGTCTAGACAATATTTACTCATCCACTTTGCTAGATGTGACTGGGGGGTGGTTATATTGTTGGTTCCGTTTTTCTGTGCCCCGTTTTATTACTTAACAAATAAGGAACACTCAAAATGTGCACTTATAAATCATAACAATTTTTACCAAAATACAGCTGTAGACAGAAGTCAAAGATCAAACATCACACATACAACTGATGTCTCTCCTGACTTCTGCCCCATAGGAAAAGTCCAAGTTGCTTTTATCATGCTTGTAGTCAACCCCCTGTGATGTCACTGCATACGTCATTACCTTATACTCATCAGACCAAGCCCATGCATACACAGCTATACAAACTTAAGAGAGATACAGTAGTTCCAGTGTTTTCTAAGGGCTCAGCAGTAAATGTCCACTCCCCCAAGTTGATTTATAGAGGTATGTCTGACTAGTCTCTTATCTCTTTTACTCCCCTGCAGGGTCCTGTGTTAATCTTTGAAGTGCTTTCTCACATACCCCATGCAATAATTCACACATTTCTCAGACCGTCTCTTTATAAGAGGCAGAGACTTAGAAAAGACTGTGGAACAAATGTAAAACCTTATAATGAATATATCTAATGTTAATCTGTAGTCTAGGACCCTATAAATATGGAGGGGGAGGGGTCTTATAACCCTTCTATTAATGCAACATTTTATAATAAATTATTATATTACATCAAACATTTGGTACAACCCCTATCATGACCCCAATTTGACTCCACCAATAGCATTTCATTCACATGACCATTCAATTTAGAAAAGTGTGTCTGGGTAAGAATGATCAAATAATTATCACATTTTTAAACAATATTTGTCTGGACACTTTCTATATTTGATATTGCTACGATGTAAATGTGCAAGTAACCATTTCTGTACACCTTCTGTATCCTGTGCATGTGACAAATAAACTTAGATTTTATTTGATATACTGTGTGTTTACCAGAGACGGTAATGTGAAGAACAACATGTACCAAAACATTCAAGGGCCATATTCTCAAAAGTTTATCAACTTTCAAAGCAGAATTACTTTCCCATTGTTCCTCAACTGCAGTGTATGACATACCATTTTCTATCTCTGAGTCTTTACTTTTATTCAATGTAAAAAACACAATTTCAAATTTTGCTACATAGTACTGAATCGAGCCGGTCGGTCACATATATACAATAAGCAAAGTGAGCATACTGTTTTTATGTGGCTGCTATGAAAGTGAACTGTGTTTGCGTGTGGTTAGGTGTGTATTCGTTCCGCCGATTCTGTTGAAAAACATTTCTTAAACGGAAGCAAACGGAAGGCAACAGGGATAAACATACATTAATTTGTCCAATAGAAACTCTCATTTGCAACTGTTGGACTAGTGAATACACCCTAGATCAGCTAGATGCAGGCAAGCATGTGCAATGCGGTATTGAATGTGTCACTGTCTGTCACCTTGATTACTCAAAATTCGCTCATTCATAGGCTAGGTTGTAGCAACCTTATGATGGGTACAGAGTAAATTAGAGTATCATGTAGTAGCCTAACCCTATCGATGTTACATTGAGCTGGGTGAACGGAATATGAATGACAGTCATCCAATATGCTGTATTAGAAATAAGTCCATGCTCCTACATTTTTATTTTATCATCCTCTCTTATCTTAAACACTCCCAAGTGGTGCAGCGGTCTAAGGCACTGCATCTCAGTGGTAGAGGCGTCACTACAGACCCTGGTTTGATTCCAGGTTGTATCACAACCGGCCGTGATTGGGAGTCCCATAGTGCGGCGCACAATTGGCCTAGCGTCATCCGGGTTAGGGTTTGGCCGTCATTGTAAATAAGAATTTGTTCTTAACTGACTTGCCTAGTTAAATAAACGTTACATAAAAAATAAATAAAATAAACGGCACTGACCGCCATTGCATCACACACACACTGCAGTGTTACACTGAGCTGGCATACAAATGTTTGTTTGTCTTTTATTATTAACCTAGTTACTCATCTCATAAATCCCTGTGTGTCTTCTGTGTTACGATCTGTTTATTGGCATGATGTTAGGATCTCTGTGTGTGTGTGCGCGTGTGTGTGTGTACGCGTGTGTACGCGTGTGTGTCTGCGTGCGTGTGTTAGAATCTTTCAATTTCTAGGATGTTTAACATCAAGTGTCTTTAAATAGTTATATAGACCTAGGGCCCTGAGCCTAGATCAACACTCCTACTCTGACACTTTATGAATACTGGCCCTGATGAAACAACCATGATCTCAACTAAAAAGAATCTAACAAAAAGTAAAAGGATACATTACCCTCAAGTATGCTCTGAGTGAATAAAACATTAAGAATGCCTTCCTAACAGTGAGTTGCATCCCCCCTTTTGCCCTCAGAACAGCATCAATTCGTCGGGGGCATGGACTGTACAGGGTGTCAACAGTATTCCAAAGGGATGCTAGCCCATGTTGACTCCAATACTTCCCAACATCGTAAAACTGACCATCCTACCGATCCTCGACTTCGGCGATGTCATTTACAAAATAGCCTCCAATACCCTACTCAATAAATTGGATGCAGTCTATCACAGTGCCATCTGTTTTGTCACCAAAGCCCCATATACTACCCACCACTGCAACCTGCACGCTCTCGTTGGCTGGCCCTCGCTTCATGCTCGTTGCCAAACCCACTGGCTCCAGGTCATCTACAAGACCCTGCTAGGTAAATTCCCCCCTTATCTCAGCTCACTGGTCACCATAGCAGCACCCACCTGTAGCACGCGCTCCAGCAGGTATATCTCTCTGGTCACCCCCAAAACCAATTCTTCCTTTGGCCGCCTCTCCTTCCAGTTCTCTGCTGCCAATGACTGGAACGAACTACAAAAATCTCTGAAACTGGAAGCATTTATCTCCCTCACTAGCTTTAAGCACCAGCTGTCAGAGCAGCTGTCACGTTCCTGACCTGTTTTCTCTTGTTTTTGTATGTGTTTAGTTGGTCAGGGCGTGAGTTGGGGTGGGCATCCTATGTATTGTGTTTCTATGTTGGGTTTAATGTGTTGCCTGATATGGTTCTCAATTAGAGGCAGGTGTTTGACATTTCCTCTGATTGAGAACCATATTAAGGTAGGCTGTTCTCACTGTTTGTTTGTGGGTGATTGTCTTCCGTGTCTGTGTATGTTGCACCACACGGGACTGTTTCGTTTGTCGTTCGTGTATGTAGTCTGTTCCTGTTCGTGCGTTCTTCGTATATTGTAAGTTCTGAAGTCCAGGTCTGTCTACATCGTTTATTTGTTTTGTAGTTTGTTGAAGTGTTTTCGTGTTTCGTCTTTACTTTAATAAACATCATTATGTCCACATTCCACGCTGCGCTTTGGTCCAATCCCTACTCCTCCTCTTCAGACGAAGAGGAGGAGAATGACCGTTACAGAACCACCCACCAAACAAGGATCAAGCAGCGTGAGAGGAACCAGCAGCAGCGGCCAAAAAAACAGGACTCGTGGACTTGGGAGGAAATATTGGACGGAAAAGGACCCTGGGCTCAGACAGGGGAATATCGCCGCTCTTTTGAAGAGAGGGAGGTAGCTAAAGCCCAGGAGCGGTGGTATGAGGAGGCAGCAAGGAGACGTGGCTGGAAACGCGAAAAGAAACCCCAAAAATTTCTTGGGGGGGGGCTAAAAGGGAGTGTGGCGAAGTCAGGTAGGAGAGCTGCGCCTACTCCCTGTACTTACCGTGGAGAGCGAGAGTACGGGCAGACACCGTGTTACGCAGTAGAGCGCATGGTGTCTCCTGTACGTGTGCATAGCCCGGTGCGGTACATACCAGCTCCTCGTATCGGCCGGGCTAGATTGAGTATTGAGCCAGGTGCCATGAAGCCGGCTCAACGCGTCTGGCCTCCAGTGCGTCTCCTCGGGCCGGCTTACATGGCACCAGCCTTACGCATGGTGTCCCCGGTTCGCCTACATAGCCCAGTGCGGATTATTCCACCTCCCCGCACTGGTTGGGCTACGGGGAGCATACAACCAGGTAAGGTTGGGCAGGCTCAGTGCTCAAGGGAGCCAGTACGCCTGCATGGTCCGGTATATCCGGCGCCACCTCCCCGCCCCAGCCCAGTACCACCAGTGCCTACACCACGCACCAAGCCTCCTGTGCGTCTCCAGAGCCCTGTTCCTCCTCCACGCACTAGCCCTATGGTGCGTGTCTCCAGCCCATTACCACCAGTGCCTACACCACGCACCAAGCCTCCTGTGCGCCTCCAGAGTCCTGTGCGTCCTGTTGCTGCTCCCCGCACTAGCCTGAAGGTGCGTGTCCTTAGCCCGGTACCTCCAGTTCCGGCACCACGCACCAGGCCTACAGTGCGTCTCAGCCGGCCAGAGTCTGCCGTCTGCCCAGCGGCGCCTGAACTGCCCGTCTGCCCAGCGGCGCCTGAACTGCCCGTCTGCCCAACGCCGTCTGAACTGCCCGTCTGCCCAACGGCGCCTGAACTGCCCGTCTGCCCAACGCCGTCTGAACTGTCCGTCTGCCAAGCGCCGCATGAACTGCCCGTCTGTACTGAGCCTTCAAAGCCGCCCGTCTGTACTGAGCCTTCAAAGCCGCCCGTCTGTACTGAGCCTGCAAAGCCGCCCGTCTGCCATGAGCCTTCAGAGCCGTCCGCCAGACAGGAGCCGCTAGAGCCGTCCGCCAGACAGGAGCCGCTAGAGCCTTCCGCCAGACAGGAGCAGCCAGAGCCTTCCGCCAGACAGGATCAGCCAGAGCCGTCAGCCAGCCATGACCAGCCAGAGCCGTCAGCCAGCCATGACCAGCCAGAGCCGTCAGCCAGCCATGACCAGCCAGAGCCGTCAGCCAGCCATGACCAGCCAGAGCCGTCAGCCAGCCATGACCAGCCAGAGCCGTCAGCCAGCCATGACCAGCCAGAGCCGTCAGCCAGCCATGACCAGCCAGAGCTGCCCCTCAGTCCGGAGCTGCCGTCCCTCAGTCCGGAGCTGCCGTCCCTCAGTCCGGAGCTGCCGTCCCTCAGTCCGGAGCTGCCGTCCTTCAGTCCGGAGCTGCCGTCCCTCAGTCCGGAGCTGCCCCTCAGTCCGGTGTTGCCCCTCAGTCCGGTGTTGCCCCTCAGTCCGGTGTTGCCCCTCATTCCGGTGTTGCCCCTCATTCCGGTGTTGCCCCTCATTCCGGTGCTGCCCCTTAGTCCGGTGCTGCCCCTTAATCCAGTGGGGTTAATTTGGAGGGTGGTCATTGGGAGGAGGTTACAAAAGCGGGGATTGACTATGGTGGGATGGGGACCACGCCCAGAGCCTGAGCCGCCACCGTGGACAGATGCCCACCCAGACCCTCCCCTAGACTTTTGGTGGTGCGCCCGGAGTTCGCACCTTGAGGGGGGGGTTATGTCACGTTCCTGACCTGTTTTCTCTTGTTTTTGTATGTGTTTAGTTGGTCAGGGCGTGAGTTGGGGTGGGCATTCTATGTATTGTGTTTCTATGTTGGGTTTAATGTGTTGCCTGATATGGTTCTCAATTAGAGGCAGGTGTTTGACATTTCCTCTGATTGAGAACCATATTAAGGTAGGCTGTTCTCACTGTTTGTTTGTGGGTGATTGTCTTCCGTGTCTGTGTATGTTGCACCACACGGGACTGTTTCGTTTGTCGTTCGTGTATGTAGTCTGTTCCTGTTCGTGCGTTCTTCGTATATTGTAAGTTCTCAAGTCCAGGTCTGTCTACATCGTTTATTTGTTTTGTAGTTTGTTGAAGTGTTTTCGTGTTTCGTCTTTACTTTAATAAACATCATTTTGTCCACATTCCACGCTGCGCTTTGGTCCAATGACCGTTACAGCAGCTAACAGATTACTACACCTGTACATAGCCCATCTATAATTTAGCCCAAACAACTACCTCTTCCCCTACTGTATTTATTTATTTATTCTGCTCCTTTGCACCCCATTATTTCTATCTCTACTTTGCACATTCTTCCACTGCAAATGTACCATTCCAGTATTTTACTTGCTATATTGTATTTACTTCGCCACCATGGCCTTTTTTGCCTTTACCTCTCTTATCTCACCTCATTTGCTCACATTGTATATAGACTTATTTTTCTACTGTATTATTGACTGTGTGTCTGTTTTACTCCATGTGTGTTGCTGTATGTGTCGAAATGCTTTGCTTTATCTTGGCCAGGTCGCAATTGTAAATGAGAACTTGTTCTCAACTTGCCTACCTGGTTAAAAAAAGGTGAAATAAAATAATAAAAAAATTGTTGTTTCAAGTTGGTTGGATGGCCTTTGGGTGGTGGACCATTCTTGATATGCACAGGAAACTGTTGAGCATGAAAAACCCTGTAGCATTGCACTTCTTGACACAAACTGGTGCACCTGGCTCCTACTACCATACCCATTCAAAGGTATTTACAAAAGATTAAGGTACTTAATCTTTTGTCATGCCCATTCCCCCTCTGATGGCACACATAAACAACCCTGTCTCAATTGTCTCAAGGCTCCTTCTTTAACCTGTCTCCTCCCCTTCATCTAAACTGATTAAAGTGGATTTAACAGGTGACATATATAAGGGATCATAGCTTTCACTTGGATTCACCTGGTCAGTATTCGTCATGGAAAGAGCAGGTGTTCAAAATGTGGAAAAAGTCAAGGGGTCTGAATACTTTCTGCACTGTATATATAAATATATATATCATTAGGCTGCACGTATTTTTAGATATAGGCCTATTGTAAATGTGTATTAAGTTAGCGTCACAATCTTCATTGCAAAAATAAATACAAATACATTCATCTTTAAGATACATATTCATTTGCCCACTGATCAGCACAGCAATTGATAAAACAGGACTATGAGCTTATGTCAATATTGCACAGGTAAGTTAATGGTTACAGAAATCAGAAATGGAGACAAGGCTCTATAGACCTCTAAATATGAGTTACTGTGTCCAACACACCACCACTTGTTGTTATGTTGGGCACTTATTGACCCCCAAAATGTTTTATTAAATATATATTTTTTCTCAATGATATGTATTGCTAAAATAAAGGATTATGTAAATACAGGCAGCCGCCGCATTACTACAAAACAAAACAGCTCACTCAATCAAGCATGATGGTCTTGTAAGTATAAAAGCAAAGCTTTCTTTCATATAATCTTTACAAATCTTGAAAAGGTAATGGAATGTAATTAGTGTGGTGTGTGAAGAATCCAATACTCTAACTTATATGTGGTACAAATCACATTATTGTGGGAGCACCTCCTCTAAGAGTATGAATCAGCTGGATGAGAAGGTTTGAATCCTAAGCAACTTGCATACACATTGTTTGAAGTACAATAGACCAACATACAGTAAGTACTGTAGTAGGTCAAAGCTGCGTGCTGGAACACCTTAGTAGACCATGGGTGGAGTAGGCATTGTGGTCCTCATGTGCACTTCCTTCAGACCAATGCTGACTTCGCACTTAAAGTGTTGTTTTTTTTGTTTTTAATATTGTACGCTATGGAATGTTTATAATATATTAGAATGTGTTGCCTTGTCCCTCTGAGTTCTACATGGAACAGGTCAAAGTTCCATTTACATTTGGTCAGTTCCATGATGTCATTCATTCTATTCTACAAACACATTCAATTTACACTCCTCATCAGCTGCATCAAAGTGGTACTGAAGGTTCCAGTGTTCTAGACTAGAGTTCTCCCTACTGGCATCTCAACATTACTGCACCATCCTAATAATAATGTCCTCAATAATGTTGGGCTAATAACAACATTACAAACTGACAATACATCAGATAGAATGGTGAAACACAACACTGTCTACTTGACAAAGTCACATTTAATCACACAAACACTGATGTCTGTAGTATTACAACATGCCACTATCATATTATGTTACACTGTTGACCCTTGTGTACAGTACTGGTAGTAGCATTAGTTAGCAGAGGAATCAGTATCATCATCACCATAGTCTGCTGTCTTGACTGCTGCTGTCCATATACTGTATAGTCTAATGTAGCCTGTTATCTATATATAGTTTAATGTAGCCTGATATCCATATATAGTCTAATGTAGCCTGTTTTCCACATATAGTCTAATGTAGCCTGTTATCCATATATAGTCTAATGTAGCCTGTTATCCATATATAGTCTAATGTAGCCTGTTATCCATATATAGTCTAATGTAGCCTGTTTTCCATATATAGTCTAATGTAGCCTGTTATCTATATATATCCTAATGTAGCATGTTGTCCAAATATATTCTAATTTAGCATGTCCATATATTGTCTAATGTAGACTGTTGTCCATATATAGTCTAATGTAGCCTGTTATCCATATATAGTCTAATGTAGCCTGTTATCCATATATAGTCTAATGTAGCCTGTTATCCATATATAGTCTAATGTAGCCTGTTTTCCATATATAGTCTAATGTAGCCTGTTATCTATATATATCCTAATGTAGCATGTTGTCCAAATATATTCTAATTTAGCATGTCCATATATTGTCTAATGTAGCCTGTTATCCATATATAGTCTAATGTAGCCTGTTTTCCATATATAGTCTAATGTAGCCTGTTATCTATATATATCCTAATGTAGCATGTTGTCCAAATATATTCTAATTTAGCATGTCCATATATTGTCTAATGTAGCCTGTTATCCATATATAGTCTAATGTAGCATGTTATCCATATATATTCTAATGTAGCATGTTGTTCATATTCTATTCTGTGAATATAAAGTGCTAATGAAGTACATACAGTATAATGTCCATATAAAGAACTCTGATATGGTTCAGGCTGTAGAGGTCTATGGATGACAGGAAGGTGATGCTGAGTCAGTTCATCTAAACCAACAACACTTACTGGCAGTGCAGAGAAACAGGAAGTATCCTACTGTAAGTGGGAATTCTGGGGTTGACACATTTTAAAGAATCCTTTTTAGCCTAGTCAGGACGTAAAGACATTAACATGCGTAAACACTATGTCAGAAAAGGGTTGCATTTCTTATTCTTCTGAGGAGTGGGCCTACATTTTTAAAAGAGGCAGAAATGTGACACATACCCTTAACTCCTCATCAGCTGCGTCTAAGTGCTACTGAAGGTTCCAGTGTTCTAGACTAGAATGTTCCCTACTGGCATCACAACATTACTGCAGTGTACAATGTCCTCATTCATTTGGGCAGTAATATAATGCCACTGTGATATTCTGATACACTTGCTACGTCCCAAATTACACCCTATGTGCCCTGGTAAATAGTAGTACACTATTAAGGGAACAGAGTGCCATTTGCGACACAGGCATTGTTGGCCATTGTGTACAGTACCGGTACCTAATAATAATGTCCTCAATAATGTTGGGCTAATAACAACATAACAAACTAATGAAACAAAACACTGGCCTGAAAAATGCACATTTACCAAGCACACAAACATTGATGTCTGTACTGCAGAACATGCCACTATCATATTCTGTTACGCGGTTGGCCATTGTGAACAACAGATGGCGCTGCAGTGGATGGCAGCCGACCTACTTTGCTATTTTGTGTATTTTTTATGCTGATCTTAACTTTTTTTGTACATTATCTCTCTGAAATAATTTCCTTTGACCGAAAAGAGCTTCCAGACATCAGAACAGTGATCAGTAAACCTTCTTGAAGTAGGGACTCGAAAGAGGAAGTGACGGTGATTGAGATGCAAGTGAGCAGGCATCCTGACAAGATTACGTTGGCGATCAAATAGACCGCCATTGCCCTCTGTTCTATTGGTGAACGTGCAATCACTGGAGAACAAACTGAATGAGCTCCGTTTGAGACTATCCTATCAACGGGACTGTAATATCATATGTTTTCAGAGTCTTGGCTGAAGAAGGACATGGATATACTTCTCACTTTGTCTGCACAAAATGTGTTGCTTTCTAGAACCTAAAATGGTAATTTGGCTGTCCCCAAAGGAGAACCATATGAAGAACCCTTTTTGGTTCCAGGTAGAACTATTTTGGTTCCAGGAAGAACCTTATTGAATTCCAGGTAGAGCCTTTTTGTGTTCTGTTCCATGTAGAACCCTTTCCACAGAGTGTTCTACATTTAACCGAAAGGGGTTCTACTTGGAACCAAAAAGGCTGCTCTTATGGGGACAGCCGAAGAACCCTTTTGGAATCCTTTTCTCTAAGAGGGCATGCATCTTGAAGAATGGACGGCAGACTCTGGCAAGTCGAAGGCAGGAGGGGTGTGTCTCTTTTTGCTCGTCTGAGTTAGTATACCTTGTGATAAGCTGCAGTCCATACTGTTTACCAAGAGAGTTTTCATCTACGCTGTACAAAAATATAAACGCAACATGCAACATTTTCAAAGATTTTACTGACTTAGTTAAGTTAAGGAAATCATCCGATTGAAAAAAATTCATTCGAACCTAATCTATGGATTTCACATGACTGGGAATACAGACATGCATCTGTTGGTCACAGATACCTTTAAAAAATAGGTAGGGGCGTGGATCAGAAAACTAGTCCGTATCTGGTGTGACCACCATTTGTCTAATGCAGCGTAACACATCTCCTTCACATAGAGTTGATCAGGCTGTTAATTGTGGCCTGTGGAACTAATCTTCAAAGGCTGTGCGAAGTTGCTGAATATTAGCGGGAACTGGAACACGCCGTCATACACGTCAATCCGAGCATCCCAAGCATTCTCAATAGGTGACATGTCTGGTGAGTATGCAGGCCATAGAAGAACTGGGACATTTTCAGCTTCCAGGAATTGTGTACAATCCTTCATGGGGCCATGCATTATGATGCTGAAATATGAGGCCTCGGGATCTCGTCCCAGTATCTCTGTGCATTCAAATTGCCATCGATAACATGCAATTCTGTTCATTGTCCGCAGCTTATGCCTGCCCATACCATAACCCCACCGCAACCATGGGGCACTCTGTTCACATTGTTGGCATCAGCAAAACGCTCGCACAGACGAAGCCATACACGCTGTCTGCCATCTGCCCGGTACAGTTGAAACCGAGATTCATCCATGAAGAGCACACTTCTCTAGCGTGCCAGTGGCCATCGAAGGTGAGTATTTGCCCACTGAAGTCAATTACGACGCCAAACAGCAGTCAGGTCAAGACCCTAGTGAGGACGATGAGCACGCAGAGCTTCCCTGAGACAGTTTCTGACAGTTTATGCAAAAATTCTTCAGTTGAGCAAAGCAACAATTTAATCAGCTGTCCAGTTGGCTCGTCACAGACCATCCCGCAGGTGAGGAAGACAGACGTGGAGGTCCTGGGCTTGTGTGGTTTCACGTGGTCTGCGGTTGTGAGGCCTGTTGGACGTACTGCCAAATTCTCTAAAACGACATAGGTGGTGGCTTACAGTAGAGAAATTAGCATTAAATTCTGGTTGACATTCCTTGAGTCAGCATGCCAATTGCACGCTCCCTCAAAACTTGAGATCTGTGCCATTGTGTTGTGTGACAAAACTGCACAATTTAGAATGCCATTTTTATTGCCCCCAGCACAAGTTGCACCTGTGTAATGATCATGCTGTTTAATCAGATTCTTGATATGCCACACCTATCAGGTGGATGGAATATCTTAGCAAATGAAAAATGCTCACTAACAGGAATGTAAACACATTTGTGCAAAACATTTGAGAGAAATAAGCTTTTTGTGCATATGGCCATTTTCTGGGATCTTTTATTTCAGGTCATGACACATGGGACCAACACTTTACAAGTTCCGCTTATATATTTGTTCAGTATATATTTTTCCTAACTGTCTATTTACCATCACAAATCCATGCTGGCACTAAGACTGCACTCTGCAAGCTGTGAAGAGCCATAACCAAACAAGAAATTCTACATTCAGAGGCAGGGTTTCTCATGGCAGGTGATTTTAATGCAGGGGAATTGAAAACACTTTTACCTCATTTTTACCAGCATGTCAGCTGTGAAACTAGGGACGACAAAACTCGAGATCACCTTTACTCCACACACACATAAAAGGCCATCCCTTGCCCTCCCTTTGGCAAATCAGGCCATATTTCTATCCTTCTGTTTCCTGCTTACAAGCAAAAACTCTAACAGGAAGTACCATTGACACGCTCAATGCGGAACGGGTCCAATCAAGTGGATGCTAAGCTACAGGACTGTTTCGCTAGCACAGACTAGAATATGCTCCGGGAATCAGCCGTTAACATTGAGGAGTTTACCACATCAGTCACCGGCTTCATTAATAAGTGCATCACCGACATTGTCCCCACAGTGACGTACCTTTATACCCCAACCAGAAGCAATGAATTACAGGCAAAATCTGCACAGAGCTTAAAGGCTAGAGCTGCCTATTTCAAGTAGCGGGACACTAATCCGGACACTTATACGAAATCTCGCTATGACCTCTGATGAGCAATCAAACCGGCAAAGCGTCAATACAGGACAAAGGTTGAATCCTACTATGCTTGCTCTGAAGCTCGAAGGATGTGGCAGGGCTTGCAAACTATCATGGATTCCAAAGGGAAATCCAGCCGCGAGCTGCCCAGTGACACAAGCCTACCAGACGAGCTACGGTAAATGCCTTCTAAGCTCGCTACGACGCAAGCAACACTGAACCATGCATGAGAGCACCAGATGTTCCGGACGACTGTGTGATACAGTCAGACATATGCCAACACACTTAACATGAGCACACATGCATACTGACACCACACACACACATAAACATACTCGCGCACACACGCACAGACAAACACACAGACACACACTTTCACTCACACTATATATGCTGCTGCTCCACATAAGCTGCTGCTACATCTTAGTCTATTATCTATCCTGATGCCTTGTCACTTTGCTCCTACCTATGGGGCAGCAGGTAGCCTAGAGCGTTGGGCCAGTTAAAGTTGCTGGTTCGAATCCCCGAACGGAAAAGTTGGAAATATCTGAAGTTCTGCCCATGAGCAAGGCAGTTAACCCCCAGCCACAACTGATCCCCGGCACCGATTATGTTGATTAAGGCAGCTGCCCACACTGGTCTGATTCAGAGGGGTTGTGTTAAATGTAGAAGACACATTAAAAGTCACATACAAGCAGCCTTATATGTATGTACATAGCTACCTCAATTACCTCGTACCCCTGCACATCAACTAGGTAATGGTAAATAGACATGTTATTTTTACTTTTTACTGTTATTTGTTATTCACTGTGTATTTATTCATTGTGTCACTGTGTCTCATGTTAATACTACTCCTAAACACAACCCACCATCACTGTGTCTCATGTTAATACTACTCCTAAACACAACCCACCATCACTGTCTCATGTTAATACTACTCCTAAACACAACCCACCATCACTGTCTCATGTTAATACTACTCCTAAACACAACCCACCATCACTGTGTCTCATGTTAATACTACTCCTAAACACAACCCACCATCACTGTGTCTCATGTTAATACTACTCCTAAACACAACCCACCATCACTGTGTCTCATGTTAACACTACTCCTAAACACAACCCACCATCACTGTGTCTCATGTTAATACTACTCCTAAACACAACCCACCGTCACTGTCTCATGTTAATACTACTCCCAAACACAACCCACCATCACTGTGTCTCATGTTAATGCTACTCCTAAGCTCTTTCGAAGCATACATTCAATCACTATTACTCTCACTCTCACTCTAACTTTAGGCCATTTTCAAACAAGTCTCATAACAATCTATTACTCTCAGAGCCCTTAAAATAGCATGCAAAATAATTGTATGTGAAACAACATGTACAATACTGTATCAGATACATCTACAGAGTATACTGTAAATAACAGAAAAACAAAACAACATACATTACAATAGCATCACCATAGACATAACAGAATATAGAAGTTCATGGATACAAACAAATTGTAAAATATAAATATTTTAAGATATTGTGAAGCATACTTACAGAGTGAAGGGGAGATGTGTTGTAAGTTAACCTACTATCAGTCTATATAAATAGACACTGAGTGTGAGGTTGGAGGTTTGAGGTCTGTGGTTGGCCAACTTTGAAGCAGTCAGGGACAATAGAGTTGAATAGTTGGCACAATTGCTTCAAAGCCATTGAATACACCATTTCAGCTGATTTACCGACTGTCATTTAACTTATGGAAGTTGAAGAAGACATTAACTACTTTAAAATGGAGATAGCCCTCAATGTTCCTGCTCATTGGTCCTGCTCAATCTGTCACAGAAGCAATCATGACAAAGTTGCAAAAATGTACCCTCTATCCAACTCTATGTCAGGGACCAAGAAGCTTATGCAGAGGGCTTCCTTCCGCAGTCACACAGACAGTGTTCGAGAGCATCAAAACTGTGATGTATCATGGGTAAATTGTGACTGACGGACTGATCTATAAATAATATTGAGTAGTTATTCATCAAGCAAGGTGATTTGTAGATCTCGACTCGCTATGAAGTCGGCTACAATGTCGAACACTCCTACATTTGCATAACATTACAGCATTTGTAGCAAAAATCCCATTCAAGTCATGGGACCGATATTAGTATTTCACATATTAACAATAGCACATCATGTTCAAATCCTCTATAAGTGACTTTGTTGAGCTTCAATGATGTGCGAAAAATGCTAATATTGGTCGCATGGCTTGAATGGGATTTGTGCCACAAATGCTAAAACATTAGCAAGTGGAAACAGTGCCAAGGGAAACTAAACCAAAGCATGGATCGCTGTCATACCATGTTCATAGACTGCTTACAGGGTAAGGAAACCAATGTGCCATTTTGTG
This sequence comes from Salvelinus namaycush, assembly GCF_016432855.1. Lineage (NCBI taxonomy): Eukaryota > Metazoa > Chordata > Actinopteri > Salmoniformes > Salmonidae > Salvelinus > Salvelinus namaycush. The sequence goes on from NC_052345.1 coordinate 2,203,423, forward strand.
ATTTAGCTATCTCTCTAAAGCTAATTTTCTGGAAACCATTCTAGATATCATAGCAATATGTTAGTTGTCTTCAGGCCAGACTCTGTGATGATACTCTTCAATCCAGTTTCTGTGGTGGTTCTATTCAGTCCAGGTTCAGTTTGGGTTTTCTCCCCTGGTTGGTCTGATAAAACGAATGCTGAGCATCTCTCTGAAGAGATGTGAACGTGTCACTGGGCGAGTCCCTCACACTCAGAGAGAGACAGCGACACAGGAAACACAGTATGAGCACTTTACACACTGCTCTATAGCATTCTCTCTCACTTCTACTTTCTATGTCCATCTCTCTCCTCCTCTTCCTGTCTCTCTCTCTCTCTCTCTCTCTCTCACCTCCTTACTCTCTCTCTCTCCTCCTCCTTACTATCTCTGTCCTCTCTCTCCTCCTCCTTACTCTCTCTCTCTCCTCCTCCTCTTCCTCCTTAATCTCTCTCTCTCTCATCCTTAATCTCTCTCTCTCTCCTCCTTACTCTCTCTCTTTTTCTCTCTCTCTCCTCCTCCTCCTCCTCCTTACTCTCTCTCTCTCTCCCTCTCACACACTCTCTCACACACACATATAAATACTATATACAAAATAAACACATACATTAATTCATTAAAACATACGTATTGCCAGTGTATCATAGTCAGGGCCCTTGGTTCTCATTTTCAGAGCCACTGATAGGGTCAGGATGGACAATATGGAGATAGAAAGAGAGAGAGAGCTGTGCCAAGGTGACAGTGAACATTGTAGAAAATAGACTATTGAGGCACAGTAAATTAAAGTCACCAGGTGTGGGGGTGGAATTTTAACTGATATAATCACCTGTGTGTCTGCTGTGGCATCACTTCCTCCTGTGGATCTCCTGCTAAGAGGGACAGAGTGAGTTTTGCTCACTAGTGACATCTAGTGGAAGTTGATATATATCACATGTAAACCTGGCTAGGGAACACTGACCTCTTCAGTGTGCAGTAGATGGTGACTAGAAGAGCTCCAACAGTCAGGAAAGCCTCACCCCCACCACAGGAACCCAGAGAAACACTGGAGTCTGGAGAGCTGGACACAAGCCAGTGTGTGTGAATACAGAGATGGAGATATGACAGGGGGAAACAGGAAAGAAGAAAATGAAACAATATTTATTTAAATAGAGGCCTACTAATTGTATCTTATGGTATGAAAAGTGTGTAACATTGTTCATGATTATTCATGGTTGTTGACCTGTGTGATTATCAATGAATATATAAAAATTTGGTGTACTTACACTGAACATCCACAAACACAGAAGAAGAGATGAGACGTCATATACTCTCAGCCTCACAGTAATATTCACCACTCTCCTCAAAGATTATGTTAGTGATGCTGTAACTCTGTCCTGATGCTTTGGGTGAGGTTACATTCTTCTTGGACCAGGTGTATTTGTCCGCAGGTGGGTTGGCATCACTGCTGCAGGTCAGAGTCACTGAACTGTCCTCCACTATTCCACCAGAGGGACTGACTGACACTGAGGTCTTTGGTTTATCTGATGTAAAAGACCAAACATTTTGTTAAAGTAAAATTAATAATGATTATTTTGCATGAATGCATGATACTTGCTAAGTAGAAAACGGTGTTATTGTATTGTACTCACACACTGCAGGAGAGTGGAGATCCTCATGGCCTTTTACAGCACAGGAGTAACTGTCTACAGCATTAGAGTAGACTGAATAGGGGGAAGTGTTGTCAGTTACTATCTGTCGGTTCTTGTACCAGATGTAGGTGGGGTTACCAGTCAGAATACAGGTGGTGCTACAGGTCAGTGTCTTTGACGTTGCCCACCGTGTTGGAGTCAACTTCACCTGAAAACCTAAATTAAAGGGGAGTAAAAACAGAGTACATCATATAGAAATAATGATTCATTTCATGACTCTTCAACACTATATAATGTGCTATGCAGTGTTACCTGTGACAGTCAGAGTACAGAGTACGTAATGATGAACATTGATAGGTAAAGCAAAACCCTTCTCATTCACCTTAAAGGATTGATACTTCCTAAGTAGAACCCTAGTTTCATTCAAACTCACAAACTACAGGAGAGTGGAGACCCTCATGACCTTCAACAGAACAGGAGTAACAGCTATTGTGTCAACTCAAAACTTGCATTAGATACTTCACATAATTGTCCATGTAAATAAATGGAGTCCATTTATTAATTACTACATTTAGCTAACATTAGATAGTTCATCCGGAGATTCTTACCTTTGCCTCGATTAGGCAGTCTCATCCAGATCAGAGTATGTGAGTGGAAAATTTGCACCATTCATTAAAATCACAATATAACCAACACCCATCTATTTTTTTGTGACTACCTGGAACAATCATTTGGTTTTGAAAAAGTATTTTAATAAGCAACATGAAAAGGTGACTGTAAGAAGCGCTCATCATTTCAAATAGGCTACATGTGGTATTAAACAGCATATAAACTCTCTAAATAGGCAAGACAGGTAACCTAAGAAGGAACAAAATGAATTATTTAAGCTATATTATTTCAATTATTTAAAGGCTACATCCTACAAAGAAATAAATGGTGAATTGTTTAAATCAAGCAATAATCTCACTGCCTGGTCTGATCTTGTTAACTGTGAGATGATTTATTATCAATCATCGAACAATCCGGAATGTTCCATCTCTCAGTGTTCTGGAATGAAATGCCCTCGCTGATGGAACTACCTTTTTTTTTATTTATTTTTTTTATTCAAAATACAGATCAACAATTAACATTCTTACATCAAAACATTACATCAAAACAGAACACAGGTATTAATGAGAAAATACTGGAACAAACAAAAAATATTTACAAAAATAAACAATTCTAGTGCAATTGTAATCACTCTGAAAAAATCTTATTGTAATGATTTAGGAAATTGTTATTCTTGTTATTGTTCACTAGGGTTAATGTTTTAATAAAATAGTTCAATTCAATCAAAACATTTTTTAATTTTGGTCTATAATTTTGCAATTTTTGTTTGTGTATGAAGTACTTGGCAACAAGAAGCTGCTGGAACTACCTTCAACACTCCAAACATCCATATGATGTCGTATTGTGTCTGCATGATGTGTTTTAAAATAACAATGAATAATATTTCATGTAACTGGTTGTGTGTCTAGGTGCTGGACATTACTCCTTCTGAAAGAGTCTGTGTATATTTGTACTGAGGATGACGATGAAGGTGAATAAACCATTGTTGCTCTAGAAACCAATGTAAATGTCTAATTTGGAGTTACTGTATGTACTGTAAAGTACAAGAGGTGAGATGTTGAAAGCTTTCCATTTTCTATTCTATTTTATAACAAGGTGAAAACAATGACAATTAAGTTTAACCTTATACGTTTATTTCATAAAATATCATACTTCACACATTATTAAAACATACATATATACTTTTCAAAATATTTACAATGCCCCTTTCTTATTCATCATAGTTTAAAAGTCAAAACTGACCCTAGATCAGCACTCGTACTCTGAGTGTGAATAGAGTAGTCCTGTGTGACTCAGTTTGTACAGCATGGCTCGGGGGTTCGATTCCTGCTGGGACTACCCATATGAAGGATTTATGCAAGCATGTTTGTAATGACTGAGTGAATGACTTTGGATAAAAGTGTCTGCTAGATGATATATATTATTGTAAACCGGGTAGTATACGTGTTTACCTTTCTATTTATGTTGGTAACCAGTTGATAATAGCAACAGCTAAGGGCTGTATCCAGGCACTCCGCTTCACGTCACGTTGCCTAAGAGGAGTCATTAGCCGGGGTACAGTAAATTGGCCAATATACCTCTGGCCTTATTGCTTAATTACATATATCTGTATACACTGAGTGTACAACACATAGACTAACAAGGTGAATCCCGGTGAAAGCTATGATCCCTTATTGATGTCACTTGTAGATGAAGGAGAGGAAACAGGTTAAATAAGGATTTTATGCCTTGAGACAATTGAGACATGGATTGTGTATGTGTGCCATTGAGGGTGAATGGGCAAGACAACATATTTATTTGAACAGGGTATGGTAGTAGGTGCCAGGCGCACCAGTTTGAGTGTGTCAAGAACTGCAACACTGATGGGTTTGATGAATCCTGGCTCCTGCTGTATCACGCTGATGGGAGGACTAGGGTATGGAGAGAACCACATGAGTACATGCAGCCATCATGCTGCGTGTCAACATTACAGGCTGGTGGTGGTGTGACGGTGTGGGGTGTGTTTTCATGGTACACACTGGGCCCCCTTGATAAAAGTGGTGCAATGTTTGAATGCCACAGGATATCTGAACATCATCATTGCCAATCAGGTGCATTCCTTCATGGCACCAGTGTATCCATCTGCAAATATATTTTTTTCAGCAGGATAATGCCCCATGCCACAAGGCTAGGATTGTCCAGTGACAGTGAACTGATGGGGAGTTCTGCTTACTCAGTAGCCTGGCCAGTCACCAGATCTCAATTAAATTGAGCATCTGTAGGATGAGATGGAACGAGTTATTCGGAGTAAAGATCCACTACCAGCCAACTTGACACAACTGTGGGAAGCACTGGAGTCAACATGGGCCAGCATCCCTTTTGACACCTTGTAGAGTCCATGTCCTGACAAATTGAGACTGTGCTGAGGGCAAAAGGGGGTGGAACTCAATATTGGGAAGGTGTTCCTAATGTTTTGTATTGTCAGTGTATATCACTTAGTTTGAATATACGGTTCCAGATACAAAGTACATCACCATAAGAATGTGGACACCTGCTCGTCAAACATCTCATTCCAAAATCATGGGTATTAATGTGGAGTTGGTCCCCCCTTTGCTGCTATTACAGCCTCCACAATTCTGGGAAGGCTTTCACTAGATGTTGGAACATTGCTGCGGGGATTTGCTGCCATTCAGCCACAAGAGCATTAGTGAGGTCGGACACTGATGTTGGGCGATTAGGCCTGTCTCGCAGTCGACGTTCGATCGGGTTGAGGTCAGGGCTCTGTGCAGGCCAGTCAAGTTCTTCCACAGCGATCTCGACAAACCATTTCTGTATGGACCTCGCTTTGTGCACGGGGGCATTGTCATGCTGAAACAGGAAGGGGCCTTCCCCAAAATGTTGCCACAAAGTTGGAAGCACAGAATTGTCTAGAATGTCGTTCTATGCTGTCGCGTAAAGATTTCCCTTCACTGGAACGAAGGGGCCAAGCCCGAACCATGAAAAACAGCCACAGACCATTATTCCTCCTCCACCATGTAGGCACTATGCATTGGGGCAGGAAGCACTCTCCTGGAATCCGCCAAACCCAGAGCCGTCCATCGGACTGCTAGATGGTGAAGAATGATTCATCATTCCAGAGAATGTTTCCAATGCTCAAATCAAATCAAATTTTATTTGTCACATGCGCCGAATACAGTGAAATGCTTACTTACAAGCTCTTAACCAACAATGCAGTTTTAAGAAAATACCTAAAAAAAATACAAATAAAAAAGTAAGAGATAAGAAAAACAAATAATTAAAGAGCAGCAGGAAATAACAATAGCGGGGGCTATATACAGGGGGTAACGGTACAGAGTCAATGTTCAATGGTGTTTGTGCAACACAGTCAATTTCTCCAATGAGTCCAATGGTGGCGAGCTTTACACCGCTCCAGACGACGCTTGGCATTGCACATGGTGATCTTAGGCTTGTGTGCGGCTCCTCGGCCATGGAAACCCATTTCATTAAGATCGCGACGAACAGTTGTTGTGCTAATGTTGCTTCCAGAGGCAGTTTGGAACTTGGTAGGGAGTGTTGCAACCAAGGGCAGTCGATTTTTGCGCGCTATGCACTACCACTGCCAATGTTTTGGCAGTAGAATGAATGGCTATGTGCTCGATTTTAGCTGAATGGCTGAATGGCTGTGTGCTCGATTTTATACACCTGTCAGCAACAGGTGTGGCTGAGATAGCTGAATCCACTAATTTGAAGGTGTGTCCACTTTTGTATATATAGTGTACAAGGTTTTTCTTAAACTTTTTGTGTTCGGGTCTTCTTGGTTCTGGGTTTGTTGTGTTCAGGTCTTCTTGGTTCTGAGTTTGTTGTGTTCAGGTCTTCTTGGTTCTGGGTTTGTTGTGTTCAGGTCTTCTTGGTTCTGGGTTTGTTGTGTTCAGGTCTTCTTGGTTCTGGGTTTGTTGTGTTCAGGTCTTCTTGGTTCTGGGTTTGTTGTGTTCAGGTCTTCTTGGTTCTGGGTTTGTTGATTCTACTATAGATCTCAGAGCGGTCCTCCTCAGCTGCTTGTGCCTCCACGGGTCTGAAGAGAGAGAAACAGAAATTAAACAAAAGCCGCATCCCAACTAAGGTCAAAAGGAGTGCACTAAATAGGGAACAGTGTGCCATTTGGAACGCATTAAGAGAAAACTTCCTAAAAAATCACTCCCTCATTATTGTCATAGTAATTGTCTTGAGATGTCCATTGTTGGGTTCATAGTTTAAGGATATAACATCACTAGTGGTCACTAGGGGTCAACTGTTTTGCTTATTGATGACATCTCCTACAATAAACAGCAGCATATGAATGACCTTATTGCAGAATATGGTCACAGGGGGGCAGCAGTGAGGTGGTTACATTTCACAGCAGCTTATTGCACATCCTCATCCTGTTTCTGTTGTTGAGGCATGAATAACCTTAATGCAGAATATGCATTAATGATGACATCATCATTGTCTACTCCTCCAATGAGCATATGTCCGTAACTACATATGAGGACACTGAGATTCGGACTTCTTAATTGTTTTCTAATTTAAAACTAATAATAGTAGCCTAATACAAATAATGTACACAATAAAGAACATTTATTATGGATCAACATCTAAATATTGCTCCCAGTGTTGGTCAAAGCTCAGAACTCTTATATTCTTGATCTGACTAATCGCGCCTCTTTGTGAACGAGTGGAATTATGAACAGTGGTTTGATTGTTATGTTCTCCTGCGTCCCCCTGATTTGCCTTTTCAGCAGCACATTCACCATTTTCTCAGAAGGATAATAATTCCCCTTCTCGCAGCACAGGCCGAGGGCAACGTGAAACAAACTACCCCAGGCCGCAGGTTACTCTGCTAACAGTGTGTTTGCGAGATGCCGGACAAAAGGCAATTTTTAAAACCGCCCCGCCGTGTCTAAAGACATCCCCCAATCAAAAAATCACTCTCAGAGAATGAGTGCACAGCTGGTAAATAGTCTCTTATAGATACATACTGTAAGTCAGTCAGTCAGGTCGGGGGGAGAGTTGCAGCAGAGACTTCTATTGCAGTAACATTGAAGGGTTCTGGTTAGTATTACTTAGCCAGCTAGAAGGATGAAGTAAGATGCTAACGTTAAACAGAGCCTACCTCAGCAGGAGCAACAAATACACTACTAAGTCCTTTACAGAGAGTAGGCTACTGAGACAGACAGTTATGTACGACTCAGTGGAGAGGCTGAGGCAGGCTGCAATGCAGGTAGAAGTAGAGGAGACAGAGAGAGAGGAGGCGAGCAGAGAGAGATTATTACAGTGGTTCCCAAACTTGGAGTCGGGGACCCATATGGGGTCCCATGAGAAAATCTGTACAAATCTAATCAAACACTTTAGGAACATAAAAAATATATGTTTCAATATGAACATCTCCACAGGACCTATATTCCCTATAGTCCTACATTAAAATACTATCAACACGCAAACAATATAGTTCTAAAAATGTCAAGTTTTTTCTTCTTCTCTGATTAGTTTGTCAGTGTGAATCATTCCCATATTTCCTCCCTTCCAGATGTATAACATTATAACTGTATAGCTAATAGGTTATGTGTTTGTAGATGGACTGAGGTGAAATAACCCTCAGCAGCCAAGGTGATAATGCCCCCCCCCCCCCCCCCCCCCCCACACACACACACACCAGCAGCAGCGTACTGGACATCCAGATTTGGTTGTAAACAAACAATCTCCTCCTTTAATGCTGTGTGTTCACAATGTTCTAGGATTGACTCTATGTTGTTGTAATGGCAGAATCTGCTCACTGGGTGTCAGAACTGGGGAGGTTGAATTTCACAGCAGCGTATTGGACATCTTGGTCCTGTTTCTGTGGTTGAAGCAGCTGGACGTTGGAGTACAGAGGCACTTCCTGGTATTTGGAGCGAGAAAAGTGGACTCTGGCGTAGTGAACATCATCCTGGTCTTCTGTGGCTGCTGTCTGTGCTGCAGTAGGGGTCATGGCCATGTCTGAGATGTTGTCATACACTGGACTAGAGTCTCCCTGATGGAGAGAGAGGACAGACAACTTGAGGAGTGGAAATGTCCCACAAAGAATACACAGTCATCACAGTCATCTTCTGATTCCAATAGACTCACCTGTCCATCGTTTGATGTGTCTCTTGTGTCAGAGGGGGAATTGGAGGCTTTCTTCCTGTTTTATAAATGAATTAATTAATTTATTATTGAAAGAATGAATCAATCAATGATTAAATTAAGTTAATAAAAAAGTGTTAGAGTGAAATAATCTTTAAAGATCACTCACCTGAACCACATGAAGCCAGAGAGACAGAGGATGAGAACCAGAACAACAACTGTGATTCCTACAGCTGCAGTCAGAACTGAGATGTGTTTCCCTGAAATAAAATATGGACGAGTGCTGGCATGTTATAAACTGAAAATAAACATAGTACAGGATAATAACATAACATTTGTTAACTGATCTAACCTCAACAAATATATAATTATAAAACAAAGTATGATAAGCCAATGTATAACTATTAACAATAGCTTGAATTGTAATTTTGTGTTGAAATATTGAAGATGAAACCTGGTAAAATGATAATCATAGCTGTAGAGTTCCTAGATCCTCTTCCATTCCAGGCCTCACAGTGGTAATGTCCATTGTCCTTAGACTTGAAGTTACTTATGTTGTAGATCTGTCCAAATCCATTTAGAAAAGTCTCATTTTGAAAGTACCAGGTGTATCTGTCCACAGGTGGGTTGGCATCACTGCTGCAGGTCAGAGTTACTGAACTGCCCTCCACTATTCCACCAGAGGGACTGACTGATACTGAGGTGTTCTTTGGACCATCTGGTGGACAATATGTAACAACATTGTAAATAGTGTTTTACTTGTGATTTGAATATGAATTTAAATGTGATCCTCTGATCAAAAGATGAGGTTAGGTGTACTAACACTGAACGTCCACAGACACAGAAGAAGAGTTGAGACGTCCATATTTATTCTCAGCCTCACAGTAGTATTCTCCACTGTCCTCAAAGCTGATGGTGGTGAAATTGTATGTCTTTTCAGATCCTGTCAGTGAAGCTCCATTCTTCTTGTACCAGGTGTATTTGTCCACAGGTGGGTTGGCATCACTGCTGCAGGTCAGAGTCACTGAACTGTCCTCCACTATTTCACCAGAGGGACTGACTGACACTGAGTTGTTCTTTGGGCCATCTGGTAAAGGAGAATTTGTCAGAGGGTTAGGACAGTAGTTTATTTACAAATGACCTGTTATGTCAAACATGTATAATCTGTTAAATCAGAGAACTATTTAAAACTCTAACTAAGGCATTCAAACACTGAGCTGTACTTTACTCACACTTCACATCCATGTTTATGGTCCTAGACCTGTCTGTCCCCATCTCATTCTGGGACTTACAGTAGTACTCTCCAGTGTCAGATGACTGGATTTGACTGAAGACATGCTGTGGTCCTGTCATACTCTGATAGTCACCTCCATTCTTCTTGAACCAGGTGTAACTCTGGACAGGTGGGTTGGCATCACTGCTGCAGGTCAGAGTCACTGAACTGTCCTCCACTATTTCACCAGAGGGACTGACTGACACTGAGGTGTTCCTTGGTCCATCTGATGTAAAAGACAGTGGATTTAAAAAGAGTACAAATTTGATCAGTTAAAAATATTACATACACTTTCCACAATTGTACTTTTCCACACATTGACATTTAGATCCATCCTCTTATTAAAGATGATCAATTCAAGTATCATGTGGAGCCAAAATCTGTCACTACAATGTTAATATACCAAACTATCCCCAATATATTATATTTGACCCTTACACCCTGGCACTGAGCTCAGATCTTCAGCCTCCATACCAGACCATTTAGTAAACCAGAAAGCTTTTTTGATCTCATGATAACTGGGATATGTGTAAGAGCAGGATATGTTCACTGTTGACCCCTTCAAGGTACAGCTACTCTGATGGTTGTAAGTCACAATCCAACAGTTCTGACCTTAAATACAAAAATACAATATAACATCTCATATAAATCTTTAATTACAATACCTTCCAGTATACTGTAAACCAGTTTACACTAGTGAAAACCATCATTATTAAATAATGATCAATATTCATTGATTAATTAACAAAAGTCTCACGACCTAAACCAAATTGTATTTATATTAAATGTGTATAAAAAAAGTCCACACTTACACACTGCAGGAGAGTGGAGATTCTCATGGCCTTTTACAGCACAGGAGTAACTGTCTGCATCATTAAAGGAGTCTGAGTACAGGCTGGAAGTGTCCTCCTTTACTATGGTACCGTTCTTGTACCAGATGTAGGTGGGGTTGTCAGTCAGAGTACAGCTGGTGATACAGGTCAGTGTCTTATCCTGATGTCCACCAGTCACCTTCACCTGAAGACCTGGAGAAAAAACAATATCACTGTAAATCCCTTTATCACTGACTTAGCACTCTAATACAAAGATAGAAGAAGACATAAATACAGACATAAATACAACCAAGACAATTTTCCAGAACAAAATGGAATTCAACAGTTTAACTATATTGAATGTAACTGTACCTGTGACAGACAGAGTGACTCCAGGATCACCATAATATCTCCCTCTTTTCTGATCTGTTATAAATCTGAACTTGTACGTAGCTGAGTCACTCTCTCTCAGGTCTGTGATTTTCAGGTTGTGACCATTCTTTTTGTCCCCATGATACTCCAGACGAACTGCATACTCTGGGTCCTGACCTATATCTTCAGGTTCGTTACCAGTCTCCATTTTAGTGAACCAGAAGGTTGTTGTGACTGTACCTCTGGGATATGTGTAAGAGCAGGACATCTCCACTGTTGACCCTTTCAAGGTACAGATACTCTGAGTGGTGTATGTCACACTCCAGCCATACTGACCCAGTACCACTGAAACAGTCACAGAACACAAGGGTATTACATTAAGCCAATGCCAATTGGCTCACACTAACAGTATAGGCGTTGTCCCTACTTTGTTGCCATCGTTGCTGAGTTGAGTGTGATTGGAAAACACATAAGAATCATTCAGTAAGGTAAATGAGGTGTGAAAGATAACTACTGAAGTGAAGTGGAGACGCCTAACAGAACACAACAGAATAATAAAACACAAATGAAATTTTAATATTTTACAAAAGTCTGTAGATTGACAAACATATCAAGTTATGAATTAGACCATACCTGTCACAGACCAGAGAAAGACCACCAACACACTTCCTGCTGTTCTCAAGGACATTGTTGCATCTCCCACCCTGCAGTCTTAGAAACATAAACAACAACTCACTCTGTAGCTGGTGAATAACTCCACCTGATACATTGAAGTATAAGCTGTAAATGGGGTACAGGGCCTCATTACTGAAAATGAACCAGGCTCATATTGTGTTGTGTTGTATTGTGCTATATGGTTGTCTATGTGATTACTGTCTGCATGTAAGTCATGCGCGCACACACACACACACACACACACACACACACACACACACACACACACACACACACACACACACACACACACACACACACACACACACACACACACACACACACACACACACAAACACACCATCTGTAGGTAAGGCCCATAAAGCCATTGGAGTCTATATCAAAGTTTAGAGAGCTGGTTGTTATTGATGTAGAAAGGTTCAAAGACACATCATACACAGTATAGATGTCAACCCTACTCCCTGTGTCACACTCAAATTTATACACGCACACACACAAACACACACACACAAACACACACGCGCGCACACAAACAATGCAGTGTTACAATGTGCCCACAACGCACTGTCACTGTGTCTCATGTTAATACTACTCCTTAACACAACCCACCATCACTGTGTCTCATGTTAATACTACTCCTAAACACAACCCATCATCACTGTGTCTCATGTTAATACTACTCCTAAACACAACCCACCATCACTGTGTCTCATGTTAATACTACTCCTAAACACAACCCACCATCACTGTGTCTCATGTTAATACTACTCCTAAACACAACCCACCATCACTGTGTCTCATGTTAATACTACTCCTAAACACAACCCACCATCACTGTGTCTCATGTTAATACTACTCCTAAACACAACCCACCATCACTGTGTCTCATGTTAATACTACTCCTAAAGCTCTTATGAAGCATCCACTCAATCACTCTTACTCTTACTGTCACTTTTACTTTAGGGTCATTTTCAAAATGTCTCCACAACAATCTGTTGCTCTGAGAGCTCTTAAAAATAGCATGCAAAAGTCTTTATGTGAAACAACATGTACAATGTACTTGCTATCTTTTGTAGCACACAATATAGCTCAGTATTTGTCAAGGGTGCCAATAATTTTGGTCGTGACTGTATATCCAACAATCAGATTAATATGTAAAAAATAATTTACACTCACACACACACACACAGTTATACTTGACCCTGTTATACTTTGACAGTGAACATGACCCTATTGAATGGAGATCTGGGTATTACTGGCAAACTCTACGGATCATGTTTTAAACATGTAAATGAATAAACTGAACTAAACTAAACACATGAAACCACAGTCCAGGATCAGTATTCACAAAGTGTATCAGAGTAGGAGAGCTGATCTGAGATCAGTTTAGCCTTTTAGATCATAAATATACGGACCGTCTGAGACACTTTATGAAAACAGGCCCTGATGTAACAACCAAAACACAGTTCAAAATAAACCAACAAGTACAAAGATACAGTAAGTCATGTGATGTATGGCTAAAAACATCAAAACTAAAACTATATTTCAAGATATCGTCAAGTTTACTTACAGAGTGAAGTGAAGGGGAAGGTCTTGAACAGTTTGTCAACGTACTGTCACTGCGTGGAAACAAGAAGTCGTCTACTGTAAGTATTAGTAGAAGCAGGCGTAGCCTAAGTGTGAGTTCTGTGGTTGACACATTTTAAAAGTAGCCTAGTCTAGTCAGTGCATTAACATGCAGCAATAGCATGTCACATAAGGGATGTTACTGTATCTAAATAGAAAATGGTATAAAGTCAGAATACTGTAGTTACATTTCTTTATTTGAGGAGTGGGCCTACATGTTTTACAAGAGACAAAATGTGACCCATTCCCATCACTCTTCATCAGCTGGTACTGAAGGTTCCAGAACAGATGAAAGGGGGGTATTTTTGGTTCCAGTGTTCTAGACTAGAGCTCTCCCTACTGACATCTCAACATTACTGCAGCTTCCAGGCTTCATATGTCCCTACTAGTCCAATGAAAATATACAATATAGAAATTAAACTAACATTCGAAAATGTTAAAAATGTATATAGAGTAAACCAGGCATGCACGTAAAAGTAATGTTATTGGGACTTATGTTGAACTGGCGTTTGGACAGAGTTAATTAGTGATCTCAGCTAGCTTGTTAGCTACATGACGCTGGTGTTATTCAGCGATAAACAAGTATTTTTGTGCATCACACAGCTACTTTGAATGTACTGGATTGTGAACAATATGATGTGCTGCCACAGAATTACAGCAAAACCCCATAGTTAGCTAGTGAGCTAGCTAGTTAGCTAACTTTGAGCTATCAACGTTAGCTAGCTAGAAACAACAGACAACAGTGAGCTGTCATTATGCCAAGGCCAAAGCAAGCTGCTCTGAGTTTTCAGTGTGTTCTTGTGTGAAAGAGATGTCTTCAGCTCACTAATCTTCAGAACAATGGACCCAAAGTGAACCCTGACATGCATATAACTAGGTCTGTCTGTCTGTCTGGGATTATTGTGTCCTATTGTGTCTGAGTGATGCGTGTTTTTTGAAAATGAGAATGATTAATCTTTCATGTAATTGTTTATTGCTGCTTCGTTATTGTTATTTTATTGTGTGATTTATTTAGTTTTTTTTTGTTTTTATAAGTAAAAAAATGGAATATCTTCTTACATAAAAACAACTGCATTGTTGCTTAAGGGCTTGTCAGTAACCATTTCACAGTATGGTCTACACCTGTTGTATTCGGCGCATGTGACTAATACAATTTTACTTGATTTGTGTGTTAAGCTGCTGGACATTGCTCCCTCTGACTCCGATTCTGAACATCTAAAAGTCTGAGCCATTTGGGGGGGTTCTACTAGCTGAAATATGACAATTTAACCTCTCTTGGGTAGGGGGCAGTATTTTGACATCCGGATGAAAAGCGTGCCCAAAGTAAACTGCCTGTTACTCAGGCCCAGAAGCTAGGATATGCATATGCGTGGTAGTATTGGATAGAAAACAATCTAAAAATAATGTCTGTGAGTATAACAGAACTGATATGGCAGGCGAAAACGTGAGGAAAATCCATCCAGGAAGTGGCATTCTTTTGAATTGAGTGTTTTTCTATTGAAAGCCTATTCACCATATAAATGGATGGGACCTGGATTGCAGTTCCTATGGCTTCCACTAGATGTCAACAGTCTTTAGACATTGTTTCAGGCTTTTTTTCAGAAAAATTAGTAAGAATGACAGCATTTTCTGAGTGGTCAGTCGAATGAACAAGAGCTTTTTGTGCGCATGACCGGGAGCGTGCACTCCGTTCTTTTTCCTTTGTATTGAATACGCTATTATCCAGTTTAAATATTATTGATTTTAAAGACAATAGACACCCTGAGGATGAATAAAAAACATTGTTTGACATGTTTCAATGAACTTTACCAGTACTATTTGGATCTATTCATCTCCATGTTGTGACCGACCTTGAGCCAGAGGATTACTGAACAAAACGATCCAACAAAACAGAGTTTTTTGGATATAAAGAGGGACTTTATCGAACAAAACAAACATTTATTGTGTAACATTGAGTCTTGTGAGTGCAACCATATGAAGATTATCAAAGGTAAGTGATTAATTGTATTGCTATTTCGGACTTTTGTGACTAATCTACTTGGCTGGAAAATGTTTGTATGCTTTTGCAAGCGGGCCGCTGTCCTCAGATAATCGCATGGTATGCTTTCGCCGTAAAGTCTTTTTGAAATCTGACACAGCAGCTGGATTAACAAGAGGTTAATCTTTAAGCCGATGTATAACACCTGTATATTTAATGAATGTTTATTATGAGTATTTCTTTATTTTGATTTTGGCGCTCTGCAATTTCACCGAATTTTGGCCAGGTGGGACGGTAGCGTCCCACCTACCCTAGAGGGGTTTTAAGGTGGTCCTACCATCGATCATCTAGCTATTTGATTTTGAATTATAGTATCCCTTTAGGTAAAAAAAGAAGAAGGACTAATGTTTGTGAGAGCAGGCAGGTGACTGCAATATAGTCTGCCTGGAACATGTCCCATATTCAATTGTAATTCAATTAAATAATAGTATTTATTTATCACCTGTTGGGGCAATTACTAGGCACCCTATGGCATCAGGCTGGCAGTGAGTCTTACAGTTACATCACAAGGGGTCACATGTCCAGTCACATGACCATACATACATACACAGTGAAACACATGATAACAACAGATGTCAGCCCCCTTAGTGTCTACAACATGGTCATCATAGAGGAGGTTCACTGGGCAAAGATCCCTTCAAGAATCTAATGATGATGTAATTTCCATGTTTCACAGCTCAGGCCGAGGGAGAGGGGGAAGGAAATCAGAGGTGCACTCCTCTTCACTTTGATCGACACTTCATACACTCATTATATATGTCCAGTGTTCTGTCTGGGATCTGTGGTCTGTGCCAGAGGACTACAAACGGGGTGACAGCCCTCCCCCATCCTCCTGTTCCCTTTTAAAGTAGGGACACGACCCCTCATCCTCTTCCTTAATCTTCATCATTCTCCTCCCTCTCTCATATCCAGTCGCTGCGTGGTGGTCAGGGTTGTCATGGTGGACAGGATTGACATGGTTCCCTGTCTCTTCCTCTCTGGTCCGGCTTGTGTTTGAAGCAACACTTGTCACCATAGAAACAGCCGGTGGTCCTCCAGAACAAACACTCGTCACCATTGATGGGAGCCATCCTCCTGGTCCTGGGAGAGAGAGAGAGACAAACAGTATGAAAACACAAGCACCTGCACCTGTGCTCTGGCTTCCTCCTTCCATCACTTTGTACATTTCAAAAGTTTATATGAGATGATTGGTAACACTTTAGAATAACTCATAATTATTCATTATAAATGCTTATATATAAGTTATAAATCGTAGATGATGTTTTGACAGACAGATGGATGTCCTTACCCTGTGGAGGCGTACTTGGAGGCTGAGGAGGTGTTGAGACCCATAGGGTTGGTCCTCTGAGGAGAGGGAGGGGTTCTCTGCATCTAGCTGTCTGAGTACCTGATCACCAGCCTGGTGTTCTCCAGCTCCACCCCCTGAACCGGAGGACAAACAGCAGGCACAGTCCAAATACATGCAATGGGACCAATAGCATAGTTCCACAAGTACAATGGAACCAATAACAAAGCTTGTTTTTCCTTTGCTGCCAGAAAGGAGTTGAATCGTTGTACTTTTCTCTCTGTGTTGAACGATGGTGATACTATTTAAAGCTCTAAACTGAAGCTCTAAACTGAAGGCTCTTGACTCTGTGTATCATGCAGGGACGTCTAACTCACCATTGTGATCTCTACAGTGCTGTCAGGTGGACATCAGTAGCAACACGCAGGCTCAAACCCTGGTCCATTCCTATTCAGAAGGCCATTTAAGGAAAACTGAGGGGAGGGGAGGGGAGGTAGAGGAGATGATGTGAGAGTGAAGGGAGGAAAGGATGGGGAGATAGAAGGAGTGGGGAGAGGGAGAAGACAGACCGGCACACACACACAATCAGCAATGTCCATGTTCACAGTAGAAAGCTCAGACACTGACCTTCAACCCCATCAGTGCACTCCCCTTGAGGAAGTATCCCTTTGGCCAATCAGGGTTGACCTGGATGGAATTCTGAGCATCTGATAGGGTAGAGGGGTAGAGCTCCAGACACCAGTAGCAGTATGAACTACATTCCCAAAGAACCAAAGAAATGAGATCAATGTAGAAATAGTCCATCCAGATCTTTACCACCTAGTAAATCTGTTGGACTACTTACATTAGAGTTCTCCTGCAATAGTCTAGGGAGCAACATACACACACACGCACAGACACACACACACACACACACACACACACAAGCAAAAACACACACACACACACACACACGCAAAAACACACACATGCACACACACATATAAACACACACACACACACACACACACACCCATACATCGTCTGAACTACCGGGAAAGACTCTGGCAAGTTCCAGACTCAGTGTGTGTTTACGTGTGTGTGTGCGTGCATGTTCGTGTGTGTGTTTGTTGATGAACAGTGCTGATTGTTGATCTATTACAGTTTATCTCCTGACAGTAATGGAGTATCCCTGGCTGACCTATAGGCTAGCCACCCATGCATTATGTTGCTCAATGGCGCCATCATGCGTACAATAGGCAGAAATACAAGAAACATTATTTATTTATTTGTTGTCTATTTATTGTCTAACTTTGAGCTTATTTAGAACATGATACTTGTACTGTATTCAATGTAAAAAAAAAAAAAGCAAAATGTAATGTATCTAAAATAGGTAATAATTCATAATTTGATAATAAAACAAGCAATATCATGACACTGAACAATATGGTAAAACATAAAATGCCCAATAATATCTGACACCAATACAAAGTAAAACGTATTTAAACAAATCAGGAGCAACTCCAGAGCTAAAATTATTTAAAAGCTCTTATCAATATTATTCATTTTGTGTCACTAAAACAAGCCAATACTTTATCTATTATAAAAAATCTGGGATTGGCTAAATCCCATAGAAAAAGATCAAAAACAGATAAATACACAAGAAAAGTAGGCTATTTATTAAACGGAGCTAGTTCAGAAAGGAAACCAGAGTGCCCGCCTCAACTGAGATTGCACCAATTAGAGGCTAGTATCATTCACGACTTCCTTATTGACCTGGTCTGCTCTTACATCCTTCTGCCGCTTGCTGCTACTAAGCGCTGGCTTCTTTTTTTCCATTGACTCTGCTGCTGTAACTAGCTGTTTCTCGCTATGCTGCTGATTTCTGATATAATGTTTTCTTTGTAAGTGCTCGCTAGCTGTGTTTGAACCTCGCCCGCATCGTTCAATATGCTCATGTTGCTATGTTTGGCTGCTGCAAGGATGTGATTGATTGCGAGGATCAACCATGTTGCTGCTCTTAAATAGCCGGCTACTAGCCACCTAAGTAGAATTAGCCTCAGGAGTAGTCTATCATACTGCCTACTTGTTTGTTCCCAATACCAGCTTTGAGCTGAGTCAATGTGCTCCGTGAACCATCATGGAGAATACTTCTTCACCCATACAAGGAGGAAGTAGTCTATGCTAGACTAGCATGCAGGCTATGTGTTGCTATACAGCAGTCCTTCTCAAATAGTGGGGCGCGCCCGGAGCGATGCCAGGGGGGTGTGTGACCCCGGGGAACATGCTTTTTTTGCCGCAGGGAGTAGGTTTTTTTTGCACCGAACAAGAGCACACAGCACAGAGCAGGAGATATGAAGTGCAGATAACAAACCCTTAAGAGACACCATGGAAAAATATTTAACAGGGATGAAAAGAAAGGCGGAGAGAGACGGAGATAATGAGACAAACGTAAATCTCCCGAAAGCTAAAACGAGGAAATATGACGACGTAGCGCTTGGCTTGACTGTGACTACGGTGGGAGAGGAGAAAAGACCGGTATGTTTACTGTGTCTAAAAATGTTGGCAGCGGACAGCATGAAGCCAAATAAATGAAGGCGTCACTTAAAGACATTACACCCCAATCACGCTGATAAGCCGCTTGAGTTTTCAGCGAAAACGTGCCGAATATTGTCGTCCCGCTTTGCAAAACGTTCTCATTAATCCTGACTTCCTCATTTTGATAAAAAAAAATCACAAATTGTTTTATTCATTTTTTGTTTTATAAGTTAAAGTGTTTCATATATTGTGCTCCTGAGTTAATGTTGCTGATCAATTTGAATGTATTATTATTTATTGATTATATTTTATTTTTCAGTATCTAATGGTCAAAAAATGTTTACAGTTTAAATAAGGCTTGAATTGTTTTGTTTTTTTTCAGGCAAAGTGATGCACTTTAAGTCTTTTCTGTTACAGACTAAAAAACAAAGTTAATAAAGTTATTCTTTGTTGTAAGTTGATCTATATTTCTTTATTTTTTTGTTTTCTTTAATGTTAATAAGGATACAATGTTATGCAGAGGTGTACCTATAACACTTTTATAGACAAATTATACTATTTACAGTCGCGGCGGAGAGTTGGGGGGCGCGAAATGTTTACTTCTTCCTAACAGCGTAACAGAAAATAATTGAGAAGCACTGCTATACAGTGAGTGAGAAGCAATGTTTTCTGATCATAAGCAGAAGATGGTGTTTATCACAGTGATTCAGTAGTATTTCAGTCAGTGAATGTTAACTAGTTTAGTACAGCATGTGTCCAGCTCACGAAACCGCTGCAATCAATGCACACTATCAGCCATAGCTTACATTTTACAGGTCATCCCAGTCACATTAGTCGGTGTGACTTTCGCCGACAGTCACTATTCAAATGTTGTACAAAATATTTCTGGTTATTATTCTTGGAACCCTATTCCCTTACACAGTTTAAACTAGAAGCCTTCAAATGAACTTGCAGACTGGTCTGGACTAGTGCATTTGTATAGTTACACTTTAGCTGCACTTCTACATTGATTTGCTCAGAGCGTCTGCTAGCTCATTAGTGCAGGGGTTCTTCAACCTTTAATACATAAATGTCAGTACATTTCATTGCCCTTATGCCTAAAACAAATGCAATATAGACAAAAACAAATAACAATGAAATTAAATATCCATGTAAATATGTATTAATGTTTATTTTCCTCCATTAAAAACATATCTGTCTAGGCTGGAACTGTTGCTGTTAAAATACAATAAATCATTTTAATTCTGAATTGGAATAAAAGGATTGATCACATCACACAGATGAATAACAGAACACACACACAGGCTTTTTGATAGTGCAACCCTAAGTAACAGTACAGATGAAAAATGATCAGGCCTACTGTACATCTTACTGTAGAAATGATTGTTGAAAGTCTAGGTTGGAACTGTTGCTGTTAAACTACAATACATCTTTTTTTATTCTGAACTGGAATAAACTGATTGATCACATCTGTAGACCAGAAAACCCCCACACAGTCCTAATGAGAGCATGTCTATTCTGGGCTCTGTTTTTGACAGTGCAACACTGAGGTTATGCTCAGCCTTGAAACTGTTTCTGTACTTGTTTTTTAAGTATGTCAGAGTTGAGAACCCTGACTCACATAGGTATGTGGTGCCAAACTGGACCAGAACATCTACTGCTTTCTCAGTCAGGCAGGAGACCGCTTCCTACTGTAGATGAGCAGCCCAGAACTGTGAGTGTGTTTGCCTCAAAAAGCATCTTGCTTCAATCAGTTTATTCCAGTTAAGAATAACAATTATTATAGTATTTTAACAGCAACAGTTCCAACCTAGACTAGTTTTCAACAATAATTTCTACAGTAAGATGTAAAGCAGGCCTGATCATTTTTCATTTTCATCTGTACTGTTACTAGGGGTTGCACTATCAGTAGCTAGCTTGCTTTGGCGAATGTTAGCTATTAGCTGTGTACAAGGCCAGGGGATTGAAAGAGAAACTCACATCTACTACTACATATACTACTATGAGAGTTAGTTAGTACTCCCTTATTACTGCTTATAAAATGCCAACAATCTGAACGACAGCGCTGCGTCGTGTGTAGCCGAGTGATCTTCAAGAAAACCTCAGAAAAAGAGATCCGGTACACAACTCCGATGCACACAGGCATCTCCCTCTCACACTCGAGCAGCTGCCAAACTGAGCAGAGACCGCAGCTTAAGCAGAAAGCACATTGAACAGAGAGCGCAGATGCACTTGGCCAAATCAATTCCAGTAATTAATGAAATAATTATGTATTTACACTGACACGTCGCGACCCACCATTAACAGGTCCGTGACCCAACTTTAAGAAAGGCTGCATTAGTGCATACTGACTGGTTGCATCACCAACTGTTATGGCAACTGCTCGGCCTCCGACCAAAAGGCGCGTATGGCCCAGTACATCACTGGGGCCAAGCTTCCTGACATCCAGGACCTCTAACCTGGCGGTGTCAGGAAGGCCATAAAAATTGTCAGACTCCAGCCACCCCAGTCATAGGCTGTTCTCTTTGCTACCGCACGGCAAACGGTTCCGGACCGCCAAGTCTAGGTCCAAAAGGCTTCTTAACAGCTTCTACCCCCAAGCCATAAGACTCCTGAACAGCTAATCAAAGGGCGACCAAGACACTGCTGCAATACTCTGTTTATTATCTATGCATAGTCCCTTTAACTCTACCTACATGTACATATTACCTCAACTAACCGGTGCCCCCTAAACTGACTCTGTACGATACCCCCTGTAGAGGGGTTGGGTTAAATGCAGAAGACAAATTTCAGTTGAAAGCATTCAGTTGTACAACTGACTAGGTACCCCCTTTCCCTTTATATAGCCTCTCTAATGTTATTTTAGTTCTGTTGTTTAATGATTATTATTGTTTTATTATTATTTGTTACTTTTATTTTCAATTTTTTACTTGACACTTATTTTTTCGTAACTTATTTTTTTGTAACTTCTGAAAGCATAGTTGGTTAAGGGGCTTGTAAGTAAGCATTTCCCTGTAAGATCTACACCTGTTGTATTCAGCATTTCCCTGTAAGATCTACACCTGTTGTATTCAGCGTTTCCCTGTAAGATCTACACCTGTTGTATTCAGCGTTTCCCTGTAATATCTACACCTGTTGTATTCAGCATTTCCCTGTAAGATCTACACCTGTTGTATTCAGCATTTCCCTGTAAGATCTACACCTGTTGTATTCAGCATTTCCCTGTAAGATCTACACCTGTTGTATTCTGCATTTCCCTGTAAGATCTACACCTGTTGTATTCAGCGTTTCCCTGTAAGATCTACACCTGTTGTATTCAGCGTTTCCCTGTAAGATCTACACCTGTTGTATTCAGCGTTTCCCTGTAAGATCTACACCTGTTGTATTCAGCATTTCCCTGTAAGATCTACACCTGTTGTATTCAGCGTTTCCCTGTAAGATCTACACCTGTTGTATTCAGCGTTTCCCTGTAAGATCTACACCTGTTGTATTCAGCGTTTCCCTGTAAGATCTACACCTGTTGTATTCCGCACATGTGACAAATACAAGTTGATACTGTTGCATGAGTCACATTATTAGTTTCCATTTTCTGGTATAATTTGTTTCACTCTAATATTTACTTCATCCTTATCTGCAACAGTAGGTTCAGGCTCTGATTTATTAGCCATGTTCTAATCCTGTTATGTATTTTACATAGGTAGGCCTCCCTGTCGGTCCATCTTTACATTGTATGCTACTGTAGCGATCACTTCATTCTAGTCATCATGTATTAGCTACTGTTATTCATTCTTATTAATCTACTGCTAGTAATATATTTACGCGTGTTATCATGTATGCTTGTACATAGTGAGTATGCAGGCATCTTATACCCTGATGAGACTCACTCTGCTACAGTAGTTTTAGTGAGAGTGGGTCATATCTACCACCATCGTGCTGGCCCAAATGCTGTTGGCCGCTATATGCGCTGTTCAGCAGTCGAACATTACTGGGTCTTTTTATCATTAAGCATATATTCATAGATGTACGGCATCATTTAAAATGTCATACTACTTCTTAAACCGAACTTTCTTCCTCAGATTTCAAGTTATCACATTGGACCTTAGTGGGGAAGCTGACGCTGTGATTACTAATCAAGGCTAGCTATAATTTCAGCTGTGTTGGATGGGATGTTGATACTAGCATTACCTAGCATGTGGTGGTCTTACTATAGTGTCAGCTGTGTTGGATGGGATGTTGATACTAGCATTACCTAGCATGTGGTGGTCTTACTATAGTTTCAGCTGTGTTGAATGGGATGTTGATACTAGCATTACCTAGCATGTGGTGGTCTTACTATAGTGTCAGCTGTGTTGGATGGGATGTTGATACTAGCATTACCTAGCATGTGGTGGTCTTACTATAGTGTCAGCTGTGTTGGATGGGATGTTGATACTAACATTAACTAGCATGTGGTGGTCTTACTATAGTTTCAGCTGTGTTGGATGGGATGTTGATACTAGCATTACCTAGCATGTGGTGGTCTTACTATAGTGTCAGCTGTGTTGAATGGGATGTTGATACTAGCATTACCTAGCATGTGGTGGTCTTACTATAGTTTCAGCTGTGTTGGATGGGATGTTGATACAGCATTATCTAGCATGTGGTGGTCTTACTATAGTGTCAGCTGTGTTGGATGGGATGTTGATACTAGCATTACCTAGCATGTGGTGGTCTTACTCTAGTTTCAGCTGTGTTGAATGGGATGTTGATACTAGCATTACCTAGCATGTGGTGGTCTTACTCTAGTTTCAGCTGTGTTGAATGGGATGTTGATACGAGCATTACCTAGCATGTGGTGGTCTTACTCTAGTTTCAGCTGTGTTGAATGGGATGTTGATACTAGCATTACCTAGCATGTGGTGGTCTTACTCTAGTTTCAGCTGTGTTGGATGGGATGTTGATACTAGCATTATCTAGCATGTGGTGGTCTTACTATAGTTTCAGCTGTGTTGGATGGGATGTTGATACTAGCATTACCTAGCATGTGGTGGTCTTACTATAGTTTCAGCTGTGTTGGATGGGATGTTGATACTAGCATTACCTAGCATGCGGTGGGCTTACTAAACACCTGAAGGAGCAGAGCTAATGAATAGTTCAACATATTTCTACATGAAATGTAATCAAATCTGGAAATAGCAAAATCTTATAGAAAAATAGCAGAAGCCTAATCATAATCAGAAGCATAATCTATCCCATTTATCATCTATATACAAACTGTATTTATCATCTATATACATACTGTATTTATCATTAGGATAACAATCTAAATTCCAGCATTCACTCAAAAGTTAAAGGTCATTGTCTGGAAAACCTAATAGATAAGAAAGCATAATGATAGTAAGAGAATAGCATTGTGAGGCCTAGCTTTGGTTTGATGCTGTTGCTCTTCAGTCCAGGTTCTGTGTTGGTTCTCTTCAGTCCAGTTTCTGTGGTGGTTCTCTTCAGTCATGTTTTGTGGTGGTTCTCTTCAGTCCAGGTTCTGTTGTGGTTCTCTTCAGTCCAGGTTCTGTGGTGGTTCTCTTCCGTCCAGGTTCTGTGGTGGTTCTCTTCAATCCAGGTTCTGTGGTGGTTCTCTTCAGTCCAGGTTCTGTGGTGGTTCGCTCCAGTTCTCATAATCGGAGGGCTCAGCATCTACAGTGGGGCAAAAAAGTATTTAGTCAGCCACCAATTGTGCAAGTTCTCCCACTTAAAAAGATGAGAGAGGCCTGTAATTTTCATCATAGGTACACTTCAACTATGACAGACAAAATGAGAAAAAAAATCCAGAAAATCACATTGTAGGATTTTTTATGAATTTATTTGCAAATTATGGTGGAAAATAAGTATTTGGTCAACAACAAAAGTTTATCTCAATACTTTGTTATTTACCCTTTGTTGGCAATGACAGAGGTCAAACGTTTTCTGTAAGTCTTCACAAGGTTTTCACACACTGTTGCTGGTATTTTGGCCCATTCCTCCATGCAGATCTCCTCTAGAGCAGTGATGTTTTGGGGCTGTTGCTGGGCAACACGGACTTTCAACTCCCTCCAAAGATTTTCTATGGGGTTGAGATCTGGAGACTGGCTAGGCCACTCCAGGACCTTGAAATGCTTCTTACGAAGCCACTCCTTCGTTGCCCGGGCGGTGTGTTTGGGATCATTGTCATGCTGAAAGACCCAGCCACGTTTCATCTTCAATGCCCTTGCTGATGGAAGGAGGTTTTCACTCAAAATCTCACGATACATGGCCCCATTCATTCTTTCCTTTACACGGATCAGTCGTCCTGGTCCCTTTGCAGAAAAACAGCCCCAAAGCATGATGTTTCCACCCCCATGCTTCACAGTAGGTATGGTGTTCTTTGGATGCAACTCAGCATTCTTTGTCCTCCAAACACAACGAGTTGAGTTTTTACCAAAAAGTTCTATTTTGGTTTCATCTGACCATATGACATTCTCCCAATCTTCTTCTGGATCATCCAAATGCTCTCTAGCAAACTTCAGACGGGCCTGGACATGTACTGGCTTAAGCAGGGGGACACGTCTGGCACTGCAGGATTTGAGTCCCTGGCGGCGTAGTGTGTTACTGATGGTAGGCTTTGTTACTTTGGTCCCAGCTCTCTGCAGGTCATTCACTAGGCCCCCCCATGTGGTTCTGGGATTTTTGCTCACCGGTCTTGTGATCATTTTGACCCCACGGGGTGAGATCTTGCGTGGAGCCCCAGATCGAGGGAGATAATCAGTAGTCTTGTATGTCTTCCATTTCCTAATAATTGCTCCCACAGTTGATTTCTTCAAACCAAGCTGCTTACCTATTGCAGATTCAGTCTTCCCAGCCTGGTGCAGGTCTACAATTTTGTTTCTGGTGTCCTTTGACAGCTCTTTGGTCTTGGCCATAGTGGAGTTTGGAGTGTGACTGTTTTGAGGTTGTGGACAGGTGTCTTTTATACTGATAACAATTTCAAACAGGTGCCATTAATACAGGTAACGAGTGGAGGACAGAGGAGCCTCTTAAAGAAGAAGTTACAGGTCTGTGAGAGCCAGAAATCTTGCTTGTTTGTAGGTGACCAAATACTTATTTTCCACAATAATTTGCAAATAAATTCATTAAAAATCCTACAATGTGATTTTCTGGATTTTTTTTTCTCATTTTGTCTGTCATAGTTAAGGTGTACCTATGATGACAATTACAGGCCTCTCTCATCTTTTTACGTGGGAGAACTTGCACAATTGGTGGCTGACTAAATACTTTTTTGCCCCACTGTACCTGAGGGGCTGTGTCACTGTCCAGGTTCTGTGGTGGTTCGCTCCAGTTCTCATAATCTGAGGGCTCAGCATCTTTCTGAGGGGCTGTGTCACAAGGGAGTCCCTTAATCTGAAAGAAGACACTCTGAATTAGCACTTTACGAACCACTCCCTCTACATGTTTATGTAAATTAAGTTTCTTACAGTCTATGTTATTAGGATTAAAATAACTGGTGGTGACTAGAAGAGCTCCAGCAGTCAGGACAGCCCCCATCCCCACCACAGGAACCCAGGGAAACACTGCTGCAGTATCATGAGGTTATAAATGCATGATGTCAGAATGAAATCTGTAAAGTTACAGAGCACAAAAATAGACAGTATGTGTCATACTTACATATAACATTAATATGGACAGGGATAGTCTCTCTCCCTATAATGTTCAAAGCCTCGCAGTAGTATCCCTCTCTTTCCTCAGAGCTGATGTTATGGATGGTGTATCTCTGTCCAGAATGTCTCATCGACATGTTCTTGTATTCTGTCTTGTACCAGGTGTATTTGTCCACAGGTGGGTTGGCGTCACTGCTGCAGGTCAAAGTCACTGAACTGCCCTCCACTATTTCACCAGAGGGACTGACTGACACCGAGGTGTTCTTTGGGCCATCTGGTAAAGGACCATTAAAAAGACATTAACATCTTGGTTATGGTATATATTATCTTGGCTTTCTGAAGACATTAGATTTAGCAAATAAAGTACATCAGCGCATTTTACAAGATAGATTAAAATAATTACATTGAGAAAAATTTAAAGCACATGCTCTGAGGTTCCAATATGATGTTACTTCATAAAGAATACAACTGGAGATAGATACAAAATAATTACAATGTTAATATACCAAGCTAATGATTTAAACCCTATGTACTTACATCTGACGGTGAGAGTCTCTTCAGCAGAGGGGAGATCCTCATGGCCTACAGCACAGGAGTATCTGCCTGTATCCTCACTGCTGACTGAGAATAGGATATAGACAGGAGAGTAGGTGTTGCTATTTGGTATAGGCTGTCCATTCTTATACCAACTGAAGGCTGTGATGGGGTCCAGTGTACATGTGATTCTACACGTTAGTGTCACATTCTCCCTCTCTGACACAGATGTAGGATCCATCTCCAACACAACATCTGGAGTTAAAGGAAACAAATCATTAATATCCTCCTAAATACACAATATATTCAAAAGTATGTGGACACCCTTTCAAATTAGTGGATCCAGCTATTACAGCCACACCCGTTTCTGGCAGGTGTGTAAAATCGAGCACACAGCCATGCAATCCTCATAGACAAACATTGGCAGTAGAATGGCCTTACTGAAGAGCTCAGTGACTTTCAACGTGTCACCGTCATAGGATGCCACCTTTCCAAGAAGTCAGTTTGTCGAATTTCTGCCCTGCTAGAGCAGCCCCGTTCAACTGTAAGTGCTGTTATTGTGAAGTGGAAACATCTAGGAGCAACAGCGGCTCAGCCACAAATTGGTAGGCCACAAAAGTCAAGCTCACAGAACGGGACCGCCGAGTGCTGAAGCGCTTAGCACTTTAAAACCGTCTGTCCTGGGGTGCAACACTCACTACCAAGTTCCAAACTGCCTTTGGAAGTAACTTCAGCACAATAACTGTTCGTCGGGAGCTTCATGAAATGGGTTCCCATGGCCGAGCAGCCGCACACAAGCCTAAGATCACTGTGAGCTATGCCAAGCGTCGACACAAGATAGCGCCGACAGAGATGGTCACCTCGCTTCAGGTCCTTAGAAAACGATGCAGTTCTTTGTTTTTTTATGTATTATTTCTTACATTGTTAGCCCAGAAAATCTCAAGTGTTATTACATACAGCCAGGAAGAACTATTAGATATAAAAGCGACGTCAACTTACCAACAATACGACCAGGAATACGTCTTTCCCGAAGCGGATCCCTTGTTCGGAACTCCACCCTGACATCGGATCTTATCCCAGAGGCCGACCCAAAACAATGCGGTCGCCGCAGGAGAGGCAGACGGAGCGGCCTACTGGTCAGACTCAGAAGGCGAGCACACCATCCACCGCTTCCGAGCATATTACTCGCCAATGTCCAATCTCTAGACAACAAGGTGGACGAAATTTGGGCACGAGTTGCCTTCCAGAGAGACATCAGAGATTGTAACATTCTCTGTTTCACGGAAACATGGCTCACTATGGATACGTTGTCAGAGTCGGTACAGAAACCCGGTTTCTTCATGCATCGCGCCGACAAAAACAAACATGTCTCTGATAAGAAGAAGGGAGGGGGTGTATGCCTTATGACTAAATACTTGTGGTGTAATTATAACAACATGCAGGAACTCAAGTCCTTCTGTTCACCTGACCTAGAATTCCTTAAAATCTAATTCTGACAGCATTATCTTCCAAGAGAATTCTCTTAGATTATAGTCATTGCCGTGTATATTTTCCCCAAGCAGATACCTCATCGGCCCTGAAAGAACTTAAAACTGGAAACCATACATCCCAAGGCTGCATTTATTGTAGCTGGGGATTTTAACAAAGCTAACCTGATAACAAGCCTTCCTAAATTTTATCAGCATATCGACTGCGTGACTCGAGCTGGTAGCATTCTGGATCACTGCTACTCTAACTTCCGTGATGCATACAAAACCCTCCCCCGCCCTGCCTTTGGCAAATCTGACCATGACTCTATTTTGTTGCTCCCAGAATATAGACAGAAACTAAAACCAGAAACGCCCATACTCAGGTCTATTCAACGCTGGTCTGACCAGTCGGATTCTATGCTTCAAGATTGCTTCGATCACGTGGACTGGGATATGTTCCGGATAGCATCAGACAATAACATTGATGTATACGCTGACTCGGTGAGCGAGTTTATTAGCAAGTGCATCAGAGATGTCGTACCCACTGTGACTATTAAAGCGTTTCCTAACCAGAAACCGTGGATTGATGGCAGAATTCTTGCAACACTGAAAGCGCGAACCACCGCTTTTAACCATGGCAAGGCGACCGGAAACATGACCGAATACAAACAGTGCAGCTATTCCCTCCGCAAGGCAATCAAACAAGCAAAGTGTCGGTATAAGGACAAAGTAGAGTCGCAATTCAACGGCTCAAACACGAGACGTATGTGGCAGGGTCTACAGTCAATCACGGATTACAAAAAGAAAACCACCCCCGTTGTAGACACCGATATCTTACTCCCAGACAAATTAAACAACTTCTTTGCTCGCTTTGAGGACAGTACAGTGCCACTGACATGGCCCGCTACCATATCAATCAATCAATCAATTTTATTTTATATAGCCCTTCGTACATCAGCTAATATCTCGAAGTGCTGTACAGAAACCCAGCCTAAAACCCCAAACAGCTAGTAATGCAGGTGTAGAAGCACGGTGGCTAGGAAAAACTCCCTAGAAAGGCCAAAACCTAGGAAGAAACCTAGAGAGGAACCAGGCTATGAGGGGTGGCCAGTCCTCTTCTGGCTGTGCCGGGTGGAGATTATAACAAAACTATGCCAAGATGTTCAAAAATGTTCATAAGTGACAAGCATGGTCAAATAATAATCATGAATAATTTTCAGTTGGCTTTTCATAGCTGATCATTAAGAGTTGAAAAACAACAGGTCTGGGACAGGTGGCGGTTCCATAACCGCAGGCAGAACAGCTGAAACTGGAATAGCAGCAAGGCCAGGCGGACTGGGGACAGCAAGGAGTCACCACGGGCGGCAGTCCCGACGCATGGTCCTAGGGCTCAGGTCCTCCGAGAGAAAGAAAGAGAGAAGGAGAAAATTAGAGAGAGCCAAGATTTTCAAAATGTTCATAAATGACAAGCATGGTCAAATAATAATCAGGAATAAATCTCAGTTGGCTTTTCATAGCCGATCATTAAGAGTTGAAAACAGCAGGTCTGGGACAGGTAGGGGTTCCATAACCGCAGGCAGAACAGTTGAAACTGGAATAGCAGCAAGGCCAGGCGGACTGGGGACAGCAAGGAGTCACCACGGCCGGTAGTCCCGACGTATGGTCCTAGGGCTCAGGTCCTCCGAGAGAAAGAAAGAGAGAAGGAGAAAATTAGAGAGAGCCAAGATTTTCAAAATGTTCATAAATGACAAGCATGGTCAAATAATAATCAGGAATAAATCTCAGTTGGCTTTTCATAGCCGATCATTAAGAGTTGAAAACAGCAGGTCTGGGACAGGTAGGGGTTCCGTAACCGCAGGCAGAACAGTTGAAACTGGAATAGCAGCAAGGCCAGGCGGACTGGGGACAGCAAGGTGTCATCATGCCCGGTAGTCCTGACGTATGGTCCTAGGGCTCAGGTTCTCAGAGAGAAAGAGAGAACGAGAGAATTAGAGAGAGCATACTTAAATTCACACAGGACACTGGATAAGACAGGAGAAGTACTCCAGGTATAACCAACTGACCCTAGCCCCCCGACACATAAACTACTGCAGCATAAATACTGGAGGCTGAGACAGGAGCGGTCAGGAGACACTGTGGCCCCATCCGAAGAAACCCCCGGACAGGGCCAAACAGGAAGGATATAACCCCACCCACTTTGCCAAAGCACAGCCCCCGCACCACTAGAGGGATATCCTCAACCACCAACTTACAATCCTGAGACAAGGCCGAGTATAGCCCACAAAGATCTCCACCACAGCACAAACCAAGGGGGGGCGCCAACCCAGACAGGAAGATCACGTCAGTAACTCAACCCACTCAAGTGACGCACCCCTCCTAGGGACGGCATGAAAGAGCACCAGCAAGCCAGTGACTCAGCCCCTGTAACAGGGTTAGAGGCAGAGAATCCCAGTGGAGAGAGGGGAACCGGCCTGGCAGAGACAGCAAGGGCGGTTCGTTGCTCCAGAGCCTTTCCGTTCACCTTCACACTCCTGGGCCAGACTACACTCAATCATATGACCTACTGAAGAGATAAGTCTTCAGTAAAGACTTAAAGGTTGAGACCGAGTCTGCGTCTCTCACATGGGTAGGCAGACTGTTCCATAAAAATGGAGATCTATAGGAGAAAGCCCTGCCTCCCGCTGTTTGCTTAGAAATTCTAGGGACAATTAGGAGGCCTGCGTCTTGTGACCGTAGCGTACGTATTGGTATGTACGGCAGGACCAACTCGGAAAGATAGGTAGGAGCAAGCCCATGTAACGCTTTATAGGTTAACAGTAAAACCTTGAAATCAGCCCTTGCCTTAACAGGAAGCCAGTGTAGGGAAGCTAGCACTGGAGTAATATGATCAAATTTCTTGGTTCTAGTCAGGATTCTAGCAGCCGTATTTAGCACTAACTGAAGTTTATTTAGTGCTTTATCCGGGTAGCCGGAAAGTAGAGCATTGCAGTAGTCTAACCTAGAAGTAACAAATGCATGGATTAATTTTTCTGCATCATTTTTGGACAGAAAATTTCTGATTTTTGCAATGTTACGTAGATGGAAAAAAGCTGTCCTTGAAATAGTCTTGATATGTTCGTCAAAAGAGAGATCAGGGTCAAGAGTAACGCCGAGGTCCTTCACAGTTTTATTTGAGACGACTTTACAACCATCAAGATGAATTGTCAGATTTAACAGAAGATCTCTTTGTTTCTTGGGACCTAGAACAAGCATCTCTGTTTTGTCCGAGTTTAAAAGTAGAAGTTTTCAGCCATCCACTTCCTTATGTCTGAAACACAGGCTTCTAGCGAGGGCAATTTTGGGGCTTCACCATGTTTCATTGAAATGTACAGCTGTGTGTCATCCGCATAGCAGTGAAAGTTAACATTATGTTTTCGAATAACATCCCCAAGAGGTAAAATATATAGTGAAAACAATAGTGGTCCTAAAACGGAACCTTGAGGAACACCGAAATGTACAGTTGATTTGTCAGAGGACAGACCATTCACAGAGACAAACTGATATCTTTCCGACAGGTAAGATCTAAACCAGGCCAGAACTTGTCCGTGTAGACCAATTTGGGTTTCCAGTCTCTCCAAAAGAATGTGGTGATCGATGGTGTCAAAGGCAGCACTAAGGTCTAGTAGCACGAGGACAGATGCAGAGCCTCGGTCTGACGCCATTAAAAGGTCATTTACCACCTTCACAAGTGCAGTCTCAGTGCTATGATGGGGTCTAAAACCAGACTGAAGCATTTCGTACACATTGTTTGTCTTCAGAAAGGCAGTGAGTTGCTGCGCAACAGCTTTTTCTAAAATTTTTGAGAGGAATGGAAGATTCGATATAGGCCGATAGTTTTTTATATTTTCCGGGTCAAGGTTTGGCTTTTTCAAGAGAGGCTTTATCACTGCCACTTTTAGTGAGTTTGGTACACATCCAGTGGATAGAGAGCTGTTTATTATGTTCAACATAGGAGGGCCAAGCACAGGAAGCAGCTCCTTCAGCAGTTTAGTAGGAATAGGATCCAGTATGCAGCTTGAAGGTTTAGAGGCCATGATTATTTTCATCATTGTGTCAAGAGATATAGTACTAAAACACTTAAGTGTCTCTCCCGATCCCAGGCCCTCGCAGAGCTGTGCAGATCCAGGACAGCTAAGCCCTGGAGGAATACGCAGATTCAAAGAGGAGTCCGTAATTTGCTTTCTAATGGTCATGATCTTTTCCTCAAAGAAGTTCATGAATTTATTACTGCTGAAGTGAAAGCCATCCTCTCTTGGGGAATGCTGCTTTTTAGTTAGCTTTGCAACAGTATCAAAAAGAAATTTTGGATTGTTCTTATTTTCCTCGATTAAGTTGGAAAAGTAGGATGATCGAGCAGCAGTGAGGGCTCTTCGGTACTGCACGGTACTGTCTTTCCAAGCTAGTCGGAAGACTTCCAGTTTGGTGTGGCGCCATTTCCGTTCCAATTTCCTGGAAGCTTGCTTCAAAGCTCGGGTATTTTCTGTATACCAGGGAGCTAGTTTCTTATGACAAATGTTTTTCGTTTTTAGGGGTGCAACTGCATCTAGGGTATTGCGCAAGGTTAAATTGAGTTCCTCAGTTAAGTGGTTAACTGATTTTTGTCCTCTGACGTCCTTGGGTAGGCAGAAGGAGTCTGGAAGGGCATCAAGGAATTTTTGTGTTGTCTGAGAATTTATAGCACGACTTTTGATGCTTCTTGGTTGCGGTCTGAGCAGATTATTTGTTGCGATTGCAAACGTAATAAAATGGTGGTCCGATAGTCCAGGATTATGTGGAAAAACATTAAGATCTACAACATTTATTCCATGGGACAAAACTAGGTCCAGAGTATGACTGTGGCAGTGAGTAGGTCCAGAGACATGTTGGACAAAACCCACTGAGTCGATGATGGCTCCGAAAGACTTTTGGAGTGGGTCTGTGGACTTCTCCATGTGAATATTAAAATCACCAAAAATTAGAATATGATCTGCTATGACTACAAGGTCTGATAGGAATTCAGGAAACTCAGAGAGGAATGCTGTATATGGCCCAGGAGGCCTGTAAACAGTAGCTATAAAAAGTGATTGAGTAGGCTGCATAGATTTCATGACTAGAAGCTCAAAAGACGAAAACGCCATTTTTTTTTTTGTAAATTTTTTGTAAACCATAGACTGTGGGCTCTCCTTCTCCGTGGCTGACGTGAGTAAAGCATTTAAACTTGTTAACCCTCGCAAGGCTGCCGGCCCAGACGGCATCCCTAGCCGTGTCCTCAGAGAATGCGCAGACCAGCTGGCTGGTGTGTTTACGGACATATTCAATCAATCCCTATCCCAGTCTGCTCTCCCCACATGCTTCAAGAGGGCCACCATTATTCCTGTTCCCAAGAAAGCTAAGGTAACTGAACTAAATTACTATTGCCCAGTTGCACTCACTTCTGTCATCATGAACCTCCCCATAAACCTCCCGGGTGGCGCAGTGGTCAAGGGCACTGCATCGCAGTGCTAGCTGCGCCACCAGAGTCTCTGGGTTCGCGCCCAGGCTGGGCTGGGTTCGCGCCCAGGCTCTGTCGCAGCCGGCCGCAACCGGGAGGTCCGTGGGGCGACGCACAATTGGCATAGCGTCGTCCGGGTTAGGGAGGGTTTGGCCGGTAGGGATATCCTTGTCTCAGTATGTAAAACGTAATAAAATGTATGCACTCTACTGTAAGTCGCTCTGGATAAGAGCGTCTGCTAAATGACTAAAATGTAAATGTAAGTGCTTTGAGAAACTAGTCAAGTATCATATCACCTGATTTGGTGATAGACCTAGACCCACTCCAATTTGCTTACCGCCCCAATAGGTCCACTGATGATGCAATCGCCAACACACTGCACAATCCCATTTGGACAAGAAGAATACCTACATAAGAATGCTGTTCATTGACTACAGCTCAGTTCCCTCCAAACTCATCGTTAAGACCCCGGGTCCCCTATGCAACTGGGTCCTGGACTTTCTGACGGGCTGCCCCCAGGGGGTGAAGATAGGAAACAATATCTCCAACCAGCTGGTCCTCAACACTGGGGCCCTACAAGGGTGCGTTCTCAGCCCTCTCCTGTACTCCCTGTTCACCTATGACTGCGTGGCCATGCACGGTTCCAACTCAATCATCAAGTTTGCAGACGACACTACAGTGGTAGGCTTGATGACCAATAACGACGAGACGGCCTACAGTGAGGAGGTGAGGGCCCCCGGAGTGTGGTGTCAGGAAAATAACTTCTCACTCAACGTCAACAAAACAAAGGAGATGATCGTGGACTTCAGGAAACAGCAGAGGGAGCACCCCCCCATCCACATCGACAGGACAGTAGTGGAGAAGGTGGAAAGTTTTAACTTCTTCGGGGTTGGTGTCCAACCTAAGTGTATGTTAACTTCCAACTTTAACTGTATGTCCTCTGATGTGAAATACAAGATTTGTTATTTTTCTGTTACATACCACTACTAAGCCTGTATTACTGCCCGTAATAAGGTAATTACAGTTATCTACAGTTGAAGTTGGAAGTTTACATACACTTAGGTTGGAGTCATAATTAAAACTCGTTTTTCAACCACTCCACAAATTTCTTGTTAACAAACTATAGTTTTGGCAAGTCGGTTAGGACATCTACTTTCTGCATGACACAAGTAATTTTTCCAACAATTGTTGACAGACCGATTATTTCACTTATAATTCACTGTATCACAATTCCAGTGGGTCAGAAGTTTACATACACTAAGTTGACTGTGCCTTTAAACAGCTTGGAAATTCCAGAAAATGATGTCATGGCTTTAGAAGCTTCTGATAGGATAATTAACATAATTTGAGTCAATTGGAGGTGTACATGTGGATGTATTTCAAGGCCTACCTTCAAACTCGGTGCTTCTTTGCTTGACATCTTGGGAAAATCTAAAGACATCAGCCAAGACCTCAGAAAAAAAATTGTAGACCTCCACAAGTCTGGTTCATCATTGGGAGCAATTTCAAAACGCCTGAAGGTACCACGTTCATCTGTACAAACAATAGTACGCAAGTAGAAACACTATGCGACCACGCAGCCGTCATACCGCTCAGAACTGTTTGGCCATAATGACCATCTTATGTTTGGAGGAAAAGGGGGAGGCTTGCAAGCCGAAGAACACCATCCCAAATGTGAAGCACGGGGGTGGCAGCATCATGTTGTGGTG
Organism: Salvelinus namaycush; assembly: GCF_016432855.1. Lineage (NCBI taxonomy): Eukaryota > Metazoa > Chordata > Actinopteri > Salmoniformes > Salmonidae > Salvelinus > Salvelinus namaycush. The sequence goes on from NC_052345.1 coordinate 2,239,257, forward strand.
GTGCTTTGCTGCAGGAGGGACTGGTGCACTTCACAAACAGATGGCATCATGAGGCAGGAAAATGATGCGGATATATTGAAGCAACATCTCAAGACATCAGTCAGGAAGTTAAAGCTTGGTCTCAAATGGGTCTTCCAAATGGACAATGACCCCAAGCATACTTCCAAAGTTGTGGCAAAATGGCTGAAGGACAACAAAGTCAAGGTATTGGAGTGGCCATCACAAAGCCCTGACCTCAATCCCATAGAAAATGTGTGGCCAGAACTGAAAAAGCGTGTGCGAGCAAGGAGGCCTACAAACCCGACTCAGTTCCACCAGCTCTGTCAGGAGGAATGGGCCAAAATTCACCCAACTTATTGTGGGAAGCTTGTGGAAAGCTACCCAGAACGTTTGACACAAGTTAAACAATTTAAAGGCAATGCTACCAAATACTAATTGAGTGTATGTAAACTTCTGACCCACTGGGAATGTGATGAAAGAAATCAAAGCTGAAATAAATCATTCTCTCTACTATTATTCTGACATTTCACAATCTTAAAATAATTTGGTGATCCTAACTGACCTAGAATAGGGACTTTTTACTAGGATTAAATGTCAGGAATTGTTAAAAACTGAGTTTAAATGTTTTTGACTAAGGTGTATGTAAACGTCTGACTTCAACTGTATGTGAAATGTGTGACAGATTACCTGTGACAGTCAGGGAGACAGGTGAGCCAGCAAACCTTTCTCCAGATGTTATGAATCTGAACATGTACCCAGCAGAGTCACTCAATCTCAGGTCTGTGATTCTCAGGGTACAGTCACTCTCCTTATCCCCAAGGTACTCTATATGACCCCCATTCCCTGGCGCTGAGCTCAGATCTTCAGTGTCCATACCAGACCATTTAGTAAACCAGAAAGCTTGTTTGATCTCATGATTACTGGGATATGTGTAAGAGCAGGATATGTTCACTGTTGACCCCTTCAAGGAACAGATACTCTGATGGGTGTAAGTCACACTCCAACAGTTCTTACCTGAAAGACAAGAAGACAATAGAACACCTTTTATAAATCTATACATCTTCAATTACAATATCTACTACTACACACTGATGTTGTAAAAGTAAATAACAACATGTTGAATAGACTAATGATCAATATTCAGTATCACAACTTTAAACAACATTGTATTCATAAGAAATTTGTATTAAAAAGTCCACACTCACACACTGCAGGAGAGAGGAGATCCTCGTGGCCTTTTACAGCACAGGAGTAACTGTCTGCATCACTAAAGGAGTCTGAGTACAGGCTGGAAGTGTCCTCCTTTACTTTGTGTCCGTTCTTGTACCAAATGTAAGTGGGGTTGTCAGTCAGAGTACAGGTGGTACTGCAGGTCAGTGTCTCACCAGTCACCTTCACCTGAAGACCTGGAGAAAATAACAAAATCACTATAAATCCCTTTATCACTGACTTATCACTCTAATACAAAGATGGAAGAAATCCTATGTTATACAGACATAAATACAAACCAAGACATTTTCCTGAACTAAATGGAATTCAACAGTTTAGCTTTGAATGTAACTGTACCTGTGACAGACAGAGTGACTCCAGGACTGCCCATATATTTCCCTCCGGTCTGATCTGTTAATAATCTGAACTTGTACTCAGCAGAGTCGCTCTCTCTCAGGTCTGTGATTTTCAGGCGTTGACCATTCTTCTTGTCTCCATGATACTCCAGACGACCTGCATACTCTGGGTCCTGACCTATATCTTCAGGTTCTACACCAGTCTCCCATTCAGTGAACCAGAAGGTTGTTGTGACTGTACCACTGGGATATGTGTAAGAGCAGGTCAGCTCCACTGTTGACCCTTTCAAGGTACAGATACTCTGAGGGGTGTAAGTCACACTCCAGCCATCCTGACCCAGTACCACTGAAACACAGTCATGCAACACAATGGTGTCAGAATTAAGCCAGACTAAGGGACAGATCGAGAGACAACAGATCAAGGTGTGCCATGCTACTATAGCCTGTGAAGCCTGGCCTACCGTAAATCTTCAATTAGGCTGGGTGTTTATTTGCCTACCGGTAAATCACTTAGAAACAACAGGCACTTTATTACAGACAGGCTTATATTTGAGCCAGGCTTCTATTTTCTTAATGCACACAGCTTTCACTCATTTGCATAGTTAATAGTTTAATTCCAGCGTTCATTTCCAACATTTTAATACATTTCTTCATTTCCTTCACTAATGTGATCCTACAGATCGCAATATACTGAGGGGCCCAAAAATAGGGGAGGGTTGTCAAACTTTTTGTTATTGCTTTAGGGAGGGTTTTGTGTTTTTTTATTGGCCACAGGGGAGGGTAGTGTGTTGTTTCTCTGGTTTACATTCACTATTTTGCAGGTTTTACTCTAATTTCTTCCATGCTAGCTAAATGTCCTCATCTTCTTGCATGGCCTCAACTATATCAAGGTGTTTTGGTACTTCCATTATGCACTACGCTTTTACACACGGTAACTTTTACTATACCACAGGTCAATATAGTCTACCTACCACAGGTCAGTATAGTCTACCTACCACAGGTCAATATAGTCTACCTACCACAGGTCAGTATAGTCTACCTACCACAGGTCAGTATAGTCTACCTACCACAGGTCAGTATAGTCTACCTACCACAGGTCAGTATAGTCTACCTACCACAGGTCAGTATAGTCTACCTACCACAGGTCAGTATAGTCTACCTACCACAGGTCAGTATAGTCTACCTACCACATGTCAGTATAGTCTACCTACCACAGGTCAGTAGAGTCTACCTACCACAGGTCAGTATAGGCTACCTACCACAGGTCAGTATAGTCTACCTACCACAGGTCAATATAGTCTACCTACCACAGGTCAGTATAGTCTACCTACCACAGGTCAGTATAGTCTACCTACCACAGGTCAATATAGTCTACCTACCACAGGTCAGTATAGTCTACCTACCACAGGTCAGTATAGGCTACCTACCACAGGTCAGTATAGTCTACCTACCACAGGTCAATATAGTCTACCTACCACAGGTCAGTATAGTCTACCTACCACAGGTCAGTATAGTCTACCTACCACAGGTCAGTATAGTCTACCTACCACAGGTCAGTATAGTCTACCTACCACAGGTCAGTATAGGCTACCTACCACAGGTCAGTATAGTCTACCTACCACATGTCAGTATAGTCTACCTACCACAGGTCAGTAGAGTCTACCTACCACAGGTCAGTATAGTCTACCTACCACAGGTCAGTATAGTCTACCTACCACAGGTCAGTATAGTCTACCTACCACAGGTCAATATAGTCTACCTACTACAGGTCAGTATAGTCTACCTACCACAGGTCAGTATAGTCTACCTACCACAGGTCAATATAGTCTACCTACCACAGGTCAGTATAGTCTACCTACCACAGGTCAGTATAGTCTACCTACCACAGGTCAGTATAGTCTACCTACCACAGGTCAATATAGTCTACCTACCACATGTCAGTATAGTCTACCTACCACAGGTCAGTATAGTCTACCTACCACATGTCAGTATAGTCTACCTACCACAGGTCAGTATAGTCTACCTACCACAGGTCAGTATAGTCTACCTACCACAGGTCAATATAGTCTACCTACCACAGGTCAGTATAGTCTACCTACCACAGGTCAGTATAGTCTACCTACCACAGGTCAGTATAGTCTACCTACCACAGGTCAGTATAGGCTACCTACCACAGGTCAGTATAGTCTACCTACCACAGGTCAGTATAGTCTACCTACCACAGGTCAGTATAGTCTACCTACCACAGGTCAGTATAGTCTACCTACCACAGGTCAATATAGTCTACCTACCACAGGTCAATATAGTCTACCTACCACAGGTCAGTATAGTCTACCTAACACAGGTCAGTATAGTCTACCTACCACAGGTCAGTATAGTCTACCTACCACAGGTCAGTATAGTCTACCTACCACAGGTCAGTATAGTCTACCTACCACAGGTCAGTATAGTCTACCAGTCTAACTGTCTATCCTGCCCTCTGTTCACTATTCATAGTGACAATAGTGGAATGTGGATTGTTAGTCCAGATCTGTAACAGGCCAATTAGCAATAACACCACAAATAAAATTGTTCAAAGCTGCACACATTTTCAATATGAATTCACAAGAACAAATAGGAATAGCTGATAGGCAGCAGAGAGACCAGGTGCATCATTGCGCGAGAAGGAATATGAGACACACAGTTTAAAAAGCCCCCCTAATGATCTTGTTTAGGGACAATACAATGATCCTACCTAGACTAGACTACAACACAACAATGCAATGAATAGTTGCAATATTGTTTTTAATTAAGGGAGTACAAAATTCTACTCTAGACTGCAGTGAAATGTCATGAATAACGGCGCAAAAGCCCTGTGATTTGAATGTTTCCTTCCATTTGGATCAGTTGTGGGTCTACGACAGTTTAAGGTCTAGTAAGGCACAGTAGCAGGCAAGTCTGGCTGTAGTTCTGATACTGAGATCCCCTGTCTGTTTCAGAGCATCATTCTCCCAAGTCCTCCTATAATAATGTGGCCATATATTCTCCCGGCAGGCCCAGTTATTCAGGAAAGCTTAACAGGATCTGCCTCCTCTCCAATCCCGAGCCAGCTATTCCTCTCGTACATTAGACGTAAGGCTTCAATATAGCCTAAATAATCATTTAAAATGTATTACCTTTTATATGTGGCATTAACACAACCAGTCACAATATTTTAATCTGATTAGTTAACTTCAAATGTCTCCTTTAGTCATGTGCACATTCGTCCAAAATGTAATTCCAGAATCCTCAAAATGGCTTGACTGTAATGACCGTCGTTGGGAGAAGGAGAAGAGGACCAAGGTGCAGCGTGGTAAGTGTTCATATTACCTTTAACTTCTTTGATATAGGGGGCAGCATTTTCACTTTTGGATGGATTGCGTGCCCATAGTGAACTGCCTCCTACCCTGTTCAAGATACTAATATATGCATATTATTATTACTATTAGATATAAAACACTCTGAAGTTTCTAAAACTGTTTGAATGATGTCTGTGAGTATAACAGAACTCATATGGCAGGCAAAAACCCAAACAGGAAGTGAGAATTCTGAAAATGGTCATCGTTCAACTCATCGCCTATTCAATCCCTGTAAGATATGGATCTGTTTGCACTTCCTACGCCTTCCACTAGATGTCAACAGTCTGTAGAACGTAGAATGAAGCCTCTATTGTGATGTGGGGCCGGAAGGGAGGTGTTTCAGTCATTGGTCTGGCAGATTGCCAGTTCTTGCTCACGCGCTTTCCTCATGATATCGCCATGCGTCCCATTACTTATAGAGACTGAAAAGAATGCTCCGGTTGGAACGTTATTGGATATATATGATAACAACCTCCTGAAGATTGATTCTCTACTAAGTTTGACCAGTTTATTCGACTTGTATTATAACCTTTTGAAGTTTTTGTCCGACGTTTGCCTGCATCTGCGGGAGCGTTTGGACACGTGTACTACACATTCTAGCAAAAGTAACTAATTGGACATAAGTAATGGACATTATCGAACAAAACAACGATTTATTGTGAAACTAGGATTCATGGCACTGCATTCTGATGAAGATAATCAAAGGTAAGGGAATATTTATGATGTAATTTGGTATTTCTGTTGACTCCAACATGGCGGAGGAATGTTGTTAAATCTGAGCGCCGTCTCAGATTATTGCACGGTGTGCTTTTTACTTAACTTCTTGTGAATAGGGGGCGCTGTTTTCACTTTGGAAAAAAATCGTGCCCAATTTAAACGGCCTCGTACTCTATTCTAGATCGTACAATATGCATATTATTATTACTATTGGATAGAAAACACTCTCAAGTTTCTAAAACTGTTTGAATTATATCTGTGAGTAAAACAGAACTCATTTGGCAGAATTATATCTGTGAGTAAAACAGAACTCATTTGGCAGCGAACCTCCAGACAGGAAGTGAAACATCTGAAAACGATGCTCTGTTCCAGGGCCTGCCTATTCAATTGCTTAATATTTATGGATTTGCATGCACTGCATACGCCTTCCACTAGATGTCAACAGGCAGTGGAAGGTGGAATGGGGTGTCTAGCTTGATCTGAGGTCGAACAAGAGCTCTTGGAATGACGTGACCAGAATTTCCTTTCTCTACCTAGGCACGGGAAGGACATCAGCATTGGCATCTGAAAAGCGTTCGGTATACACGGTGGATGTCTCCGGCTCTGATTTTATTTGATAGATGTGATAAAAACATCAAAGTAGTTTTTTTCAACCGAGTTGTATCAGTTTATTCAACGTTTATTGCGACTTTTGGAATTTTCCTTTCTTGCGTCAGGAGAAGATGGGCATGTTCGCGCCACATGGCTAGCTAAGGTTGCTAATTCGACAGGACAGGAGGGAGACTCTGGCTGCGCCAGACAGGAGGGAGACTCTGGCTGCGCCGGACAGGAGGGAGACTCTGGCTGCGCCGGACAGGAGGGAGACTCTGGCTGCGCCGGACAGGAGGGAGACTCTGGCTGCGCCGGACAGGAGGGAGACTCTGGCTGCGCCGGACAGGAGGGACACTTTGGATGCTCCGGACAGGAGGGAGACTCTGGATGCTCCGGACAGGAGGGAGACTCTGGAGGATCCGTGCCATAACTCCTCACTGGAGGTTTCGTGCCATGGATCCTCACTGGAGGCTTCGTGCCATGGATCATAACTGGAGGCTTCGTGCCATGGATCATCACTGGAGGCTTCGTGCCATGGATCATCACTGGAGGATTCTTGCCATGGATCATCACAGGAGGTTTCGTGCCATGGATCATCACAGGAGGTTTCGTGCCATGGATCATCACTGGAGGCTTCGTGCCATGGATCATCACTGGAGGTTTCGTGCCATGGACCATCACTGGAGTCTTCTTGCCATGGATCATCACTGGAGGCTTCGTGCCATGGATCATCACAGGACCCTTCGTGCCATGGATCATCACTGGATGCTTCGTGCCATGGATCATCACTGGAGGCTTCGTGCCATGGATCATCACTAGGAGGTTTCGTGCCATGGACCATCACTGGAGGCTTCGTGCCATGGACCATCACTGGAGGCTTCGTGCCATGGACCATCACTGGAGGCTTCTTGCCATGGATCATCACTGGAGGCTTCGTGCCATGGATCATCACAGGACGCTTCGTGCCATGGATCACCACTGGAGGCTTCGTGCCATGGATCACCACTGGAGGCTTCTTGCCATTGATCATCACTGGAGGCTTCGTGCCATGGATACCCACTGGATGCTTCTTGCCATGGATCATAACTGGAGGCTTCGTGCCATGGATTATCACTGGAGGCTTCGTGCCATGGATCATCACTGGAATGGAGAGACACACAGGAGGCCTGGCTCTGGGAGAAGGCACAGGACTCACCAGGCTGGGGAGACATGCAGGAGGGTTAGGGCTTAGCACAGGCACAGGACTCACCAGGCTGGGGAGACATGCAGGAGGCCTTGTCCTTGGCCGAGGCACCGGATACACTGGACCGTGAAGGCGCACTGGAGGTCTCGAGAATAAAGCCTGCACAACACGTCCTGGCTGTATGGTGACTTTGGCCCTGCACATGCGGGGCGCAGGCACAGGACGCACTGGGCTGCGCAGACGTACTGGAGACACATTGCGCAAAGCTGGCGCAGGATAACCCGGGCCGAGGAGACGCACTGGAGACCAGATGCGCTGAGCCGGTATCATCCCTCCTGGCTCGATGCCCACTCTAGCCCGGCCGATTCGAGGAGCTGCGATGTAGCGCACCGGGCTATGCACACGTACTGGAGACAACGTGCGCTCCACCGCATAGCACGGTGCCTGACTAGTACGACGCTCGCCACGGTAAGCACGGGGAGTTGGCTCAGGTCTCCTACCTGAGTCCGCCAATCTCCCCGTGTGCCCTCCCCCCCAAAAAATGATAGGTCTGCCTCTCGTGCCCGTTACCTCGCGCCAATTCCTCGTAGTGTCGCCGCTCCGCTCTAGCTGCCTCCAGCTCCTCTTTCAGACGGCGATACTCCCCCGGCTGTGCCCAGGGTCCCTTGCTGTCCAAAATTTCCTCCCATGTACAGGAGTCCATTTTCCCACGCTGCTTGGTCCTTTGGTGGTGGGTGGTTCTGTAACGGCATTCCTCTTCGTCTGAGGAGGAGTAGGAAGGATCGGACCAATGTGCAATGATCTGTATCTCTGTAATGTGTACCTCTCTGTAATGTGTCTGTATCTCTGTAATGTGTCTGTATCTCTTTAATGTGTCTGTATCTCTGTAATATGTCTGTATCTCTGTAATGTGTATGTATCTATGTATTGTGTCTGTATCTCTTATGTGTCTGTATCTCTGTCATGTGTCTGTATCTCTGTTATGTGTCTGTATCTCTGTCATGTGTCTGTATCTCTGTCATGTGTCTGTATCTCTGTCTGTCACGACTTCCGCCGAAGTTGGCTCCCCTGCCTGTTCGGGCGGTGCTCGGCGGTCGTCGTCACCATCCTACTAGCTGCCACCGATCCCTTTTTCGTTTGTCTGTTTGTTTTGTCTTATTAGTTTCACCTGTGTTTCTGTTGTTTTCGGTTAATGAGCTTCCCTATATTTAGTAGGTAGACCCGCCCTTGTTTTGTGCGGGATTGTCTTTATGTTACGTGTGTGTGTTTTAGGTAGAGGTGTATTATTTTTTCTATTTACTTGGTACCCTGTGTTTTGGGTTATCAAGTTGTTCTCTGCGCCCTGGATGTTTGGGCTTATCATTAGTAAAAGGAATATTTTTTCCAAGTGGATCTCTCTCTGCGTCTGATTCCTTCACCCACCTAGTCCCGCGTGACAATGTCGTGTGTCTGTATCTATGTCGTGTGTCTGTATCTATGTCGTGTGTCTGTATCTATGTCGTGTGTCGGTATCTATGTCGTGTGTCTGTATCTATGTCGTGTGTCTGTATCTATGTCATGTGTCTGTATCTATGTCATGTGTCTGTATCTATGTCATGTGTCTGTATCTATGTCATTTGTCTGTATCTATGTAATGTGTCTGTATCTCTGTAATGTGTATGTATCTCTGTAATGTGTCTATATCTCTGTAATGTGTCTGTATCTCTGTAATGTGTATGTATCTCTGTAATGTGTATGTATCTCTGTAATGTGTCTGTATCTCTGTAATGTGTCTGTATCTATGCCATGTGTCTGTATCTATGTCATGTGTCTGTATCTATGTCATGTGTCTGTATCTATGTCATGTGTCTGTATCTATGTCATGTGTCTGTATCTATGTCATGTGTCTGTATCTATGTCATGTGTCTTTATCTCTGTAATGTGTCTGTATCTCTGTAATGTGTCTGTATCTCTATAATGTGTCTGTATTTCTGTAATTTGTCTGTATCTCTGTAATGTGTCTGTATCTAGGTAATGTGTCTGTATCTCTGTAATGTGTCTGGATCTATGTAATGTGTCTGTATCTCTGTAATGTGTCTGTATCTCTGTAATGTGTACCTCTCTGTAATGTGTCTGTATTTCTGTAATTTGTCTGTATCTCTGTAATGTGTCTGTATCTAGGTAATGTGTCTGTATCTATGTATTGTGTCTGTATCTCTGTCATGTGTCTGTATCTAGGTAATGTGTCTGTATCTCTGTAATGTGTATGTCTATGTAATGTGTCTGTATCTCTGTAATGGGTATGTATCTCTGTAATGTGTCTGTATCTCTGTAATGTGTCTGTATCTCTGTAATATGTATGTAGCTCTGTAAGGTGTCTGTATCTATGCAATGTGTCTATCTATGCAATGTGTCTGTATCTCTCTAATGTGTCTCTATCTCTGTCACGTGTCTGTATCTCTGTAATGTGTCTGTATCTATGTAATGTGTCTGTATCTCTGTAATGTGTCTGTATCTCTGTAATGTGTCTGTATCTCTGTAATGTGTCTGTATCTCTGTAATGTGTCTGTATCTCTGTAATGTGTCTGTATCTCTGTAATGTGTCTGTATCTCTGTAATGTGTCTGTATCTATGTAATGTGCCTGTATCTCTGTAATGTGCCTGTATCTCTGTAATGTGCCTGTATCTCTGTAATGTGCCTGTATCTCTGTAATGTGTCTGTATCTCTGTAATGTGTCTGTATCTCTGTAATGTGTCTGTATCTCTGTAATGTGCCTGTATCTCTGTAATGTGCCTGTATCTCTGTAATATGTCTGTATCTCTGTAATGTGTCTGTATCTCTGTAATGTGTCTGTATCTCTGTAATGTGTCTGTATCTCTGTAATGTGTCTGTATCTCTGTAATTGTATATGTATTTATGTAAAACATAGGGACCACAATGGAAATAAGTCCCCGACTTTATTGTGCAATCCTTTAAAACAACAATCCTGGTTACTTTTAAAAAACTCTGTTTACATGTATTTGTATTTTTTTACCTGACAAAATAAATCAATCAATCCAACCTGTGCAGCAGCCATTTGATGAACGGAAAGAGAAATCTGTCACAAAACACCAAAAAGTGTAATGACATTCAGAGATTGTCAAGCCTTCAATACTTGGTAAGACTACAAGGTGGGAGGGATGTGTTCTCTGTCAAGCCTTCAATACTGGGTAAGACTACAAGGTAGGGAGGGATGTATTTTCTGTTTGTCCAGACTGAGATCGAGTATTGATTGTGGTTTTAAAAATGCAAAACATGGTATTGAAGTGCTCGAAGTCATTATGCTTTTGTTTATTGGTTGTGTGGTGCATTGGCACAGAAACCTGTTGGTGGAAAATTTGTCACATGCTATTTTATATACTGTACATACAAATGTGGCATCAAAATGTTGAAAATCAGATTTTCCCCCTAGCTGATCATTGTCTGCAGCCGGCTCTGATCGTAGTGTAAAGAAACAGGGAGAGTGAGCTCGTCCGTGGTGGTCGGTGAACCCTCAACCTTCTGGCCAATAACTCCGCGTGGAATTAACTGTCCCACAAAAACATGCTGAAGTGGCAAAGTCAATTTTCACATTTATAAACACACAGTCGCTATATAATGAATATGAACTGGGTGGGTTGAGATTATTAAATATAAAAGCACTAAAACTCTCCCTAAAAGCTTCACTTATACAAAAGTTTTACTTGAACCCAAAATGGTTCTCAAGTAGATTACTAAGAAAAACTCATCCCTTGTTAATAAATGGCCTTTTTGTCTTTGTGCAGATTGCCATGTCTAACTTTCGATGAATTTAAAATGAAAACTTCTTCAAAGTATCTGTCTTTTTCAAACAAGCATTGCAGAGCTGGTTACAATTTCATCCCCCGGAAAAGATAGAACAAATATTACAACAAATATTACGGTTGAACTCAAATGTGCTGGTTGATAAAATACCTGTATTTATGGAAAATATGTTTGAAGAGGGTATTTTGTTTTTAAATTATATTGTAAATTGGAATGGTAGAATTATGTATTTCATGTAGTTATTGGAATTGTATGGGAAGGCCTGCTCAGTCCAAGATTACAACCAATTGAACACAGCTTTACCCCCCAAAATTGAGTCGCTACATTTATTGTTATTTGTGGTTGTTAACATTATTTTGAGTTGACTCTGTGAGGGGGAGGGGTGCAATTTGTTTTACAGTACAAGGGGAGAGTCCTGTGAAAATATGATTAACTCTGTGGAGGGTTGAACATTTAGTTGTTCACCTTAAGATGGACCAATTTCAAACTGAGTAGGGTTTGTCCACATGCTGAGTTGAGTGTGAATGGAAACCACAGATAAGCATCACTCAGTGAGGTGTGAAAGATAACTATTTAAAGTGAAGTGGAGACACCTAACAAAACACACCAAAATAACATCATGATTCTTATCCTTTTAGAAATGTCTGTAGATTGATAAACAGAGCAACTAAAAGATAAGAATGAGACCACACCTGCTACAGACCAGAGAAAGACCACCAACACACTTCCTGCTGTTATCAAGGACATTGTTGTATCTCCCACCCTGCAGTCTTAGAAACATAAACAACAACTCACTCTATAGCTGGTGAATAACTCCACCTGATACATTGAAGTAGAAACTGTAAATGGGGTACAGAGCCTCATTACTGAAAATGAACCAGGCTCATATTGTGTTGTGTTGTATTGTGTTATATGGTTGTCTATGTGAATACTGTCTGTCTGTAAGTCTATTGCACTATGTATGTAATGTGTGTGATGTGTTGCATGTCTGTCTACGTCTGTCTATTTAAGATGACATGCTGTATAATGCAAAAATAATTTCCTAATGGATACAATAAAATCATCATCACCACCATCATCATCATCAATAACAACAACAATAACTTATTGAACAGATGTGTAGAACTGTAAACACATATTTCTACATTGATTGTTCTGAAGCTGTTTTATCCTCAGAACCCCAAATATAGGAGGATAAATGTTCAATCCTCTAAGGTCTGTCAAGCTGTACAGCAGCCTAAAGACTAACCATCACACACACACACACACACACACACACACACACACTGCAATGTTACAATGTTTGTTTGCATGTCGATTTTACCCTGGTTAATCATCTCATCACTATGTAGATCAACACTCCTACCCTGAGACACTATGAATACTGACCCTGATGTAACAACCAAAACACAGATCAAAACATAACAACAAGTAAAATGATACATTACCCTCAAGAATATGACTTACGACTAAAAACAAATAACCCAAAACTATATTTCAAGATATTGTCAAGAGTACTTACAGAGTGAAGTGAAGGGGAGAGGTCTTGTACAGTGAGTCAACTTACTGGTTACTGGGAACTGCTAGTGAGTGTCAGTTCTCTGGTTGATGCATATTTATAATAGTCAAAACACAAGTAGCTGATGCAGAACTGTCCTTTCCTTCCTCTTTAAGACATTAACATGCATGAAGACCAGAACAGCATGTCAGAAAAGGGAGGTTACTGTATTAAAATGGGTCCTACATTTCTATAATGGACACAATGTCCCCCATTTCCACTTTTATTTAAATACAGAACCATGTTAACAATATGTTGACTATTCTATATGGAATGTTTATAATATCTTAGAATGTGTTGCCTTGTCCCTCTGAGTTCTACATGGAACAGGTCAAAGTTCCATTTACATTTGGTCAGTTCCATGATGTCATTCATTATATTCTACAAACACATTCAATGTAAACTCATCAGCTGTTTCAAAGTGGTACTGAAGGTTCCAGTGTTCTAGACTAGAGTTCTCCCTACTGGCATCTCAACATTACTGCACCATCCTCATAATAATGTCCTCATTAATGTTGGGCTAATAACAACATTATTTCATTCTCTGTAATAAACTCATTCTCAGACTCGGAGCTACTCTGTAAATTCAGCCATTTTTGGGAGTTCCACCATGTTCTCTCCTGCCAGTGACGCAACAATGCCAATATGGCGATTTACAGTTCCAGTTAGCTGGCATTCTAAATCCTAGTGTTTCCATTCCCCTTTAACTAAAGTCATATGATGTACTGATGAGACTCGCTCCCTCTGCTAGAACACTTCCTCTTTGTCTACGTGACTGACCTTTGGTTTCGGACTTACAGACAAAGTGCTGTTATTCCATATTTAGCAGTAGAGTGAATTAAGCTGTAAGAGACGAGCAGGACAAATGGTTTTGGTTTCTTTCAGAACAGTGTAGAGACAATGAGCATTGAGAAAGGGCACAACATTTCTCGATAAGACCTCAGCACAGGCCAATGACAGTTTCTCAGTTCCATAGTCCTTTAAGGTCACCAACCAGTACTTCCTCACTGCTGTTGTTCTGTTTGTCACACCACCCAGAGGGGGGCTGTACTTTTCTAATATAAACTGACACCCAACTCTTCTTCGTTGGGCTCTTAACCTATACGCTTGATGTGTCTGTTAACCGCTCCTTATTGCAATAATAAATAAAGATTGATTGTTTGAAGAAACAACAAAGTCTCCCACACTTGATTAAAACTTCCACAACAACACACACACACACACACACACACACCACAGACACCATCTGTAGTTAAGGCCCATGGAGTCTGTATCAAAGTCTAGAGAGCTGGTTGTTATGGATGTAGAAAAGTTAAAACACACATCCTACACAGTATAGATATAGTATAGTCAACCCTACTCACTATCAGTCTGGTCCTGAAGGGCCCTCAGATAAATCCACTGTCACACATTTTAAATACTTTATTTGAATCCACCAATCAAATGTAACATTTCAAGGGATCCCCCATGTGTGCTGTTGGTGAGACTTCTTGTCTCACCTCGCTGGCTATCAGGTCAAGAAGGTGGTCATGACTAGCAATGTACAACCCCCCCCCCCCCCCCACCCACACACACACACACACACACACTGCAATGTTGTAATGTTTGTTTGCATGTCCATAAAATGTCCCCCATTTCCACTTTTATTTAAATACAGAACCATGTTAACAATATGTTGACTATTCTATATGGAATGTTTATAATATATTAGAATGTGTTGCCTTGTCCCACTGAGTTCTACATGGAACAGGTCAAAGTTCCATTTACATTTGGTCAGTTCCATGGTGTCATTGTTTCTATTCTACAAACCCATTCAATTTACACTCCTCATCAGCTGCATCAAAGGGGGGGACAAACCCTGCAATGACCCCCCGAGAGAGAGGGGAAGGAAATCAGAGGAGCACTCCTCTTCACTCTTCACTGATTGACACTTCACACACTCATACTGTGTGTCCAGTATGCTGTCTGTGCTGTGTGCCAGAGGACTACAAAAGGGGTGACACCCCCCAACACCCCATTCTATCCAAGCCTCCTGTTCCCTTTTAAAGTAGGGAGACAGTCCCTCACCCACTTCTTTAATCTTTGTATTCATTGTTCTCCTCTTCCTCCCTCTGTCATATCCGGACGGTGCATGGAGCTCACAGATCATTTCACCTGTACATAGCCCATCTGTAAATAGCCCATCCAACTACCTCATCCCCATATTGTTATTATTTTTGTTTTTGCTCCTTTGCACCCCAGTATCTCTACTTGCACATTCATATTCTGCACACCTATCACTCCAGTGTTTAATTGCTAAATTGTAATTACTTCGCCACTACGGCCTATTTATTGGCTTACCTCCTTAATCTTACCTCATTTGCACACACCGTATATAGATTTTTTTATATTGTGTTATTGACTGTACGTTTGCTTATTCCATGTGTAACTCTGTGTTGTTCTTTGTGTCGCACTGCTTTGCTTTATCTTGGCCAGGTCGCAGTTGTAAATGAGAACTTGTTCTCGACTGGCCTACCTGGTTAAATGAAGGTGAAATGAATAAAACAATACAAATCCCTCCATCAGTGCTCAGACTGTCCTCAATAGGCTGAGAGAGGCTGGACTGAGGGCTTGTAGGCCTGTTGTAAGGCAGGTCCACACAAGACATAACCGGCAACAACGTTGCCTATTGGCACAAACCCACCGTCCCTGGACCAAACAGAACTGGCAAAAAATGTCCTTCACTGACAAGTCCCGGTTTTGTCTAACCAGGGGTGATGGTCGGATTCGCGGTTAGCGTCGAAGGAATGAGCGTTACACCGAGGCATGTACTCTGTAACGGGATCGATTTGGAGGTGGAGGGTCACAGCAGTGTGGTCTGGGGCTGTGTGTCACAGCATCATTGGACTGAGCTTGTTGTCATTGCAGGCAATCTCAATGCTGTGTGTTACAGGGAAGACATCCTCCTCCCTCATGTGGTACCCTTCCTGCAGGCTCATCCTGACATGACCCTCCAGCATGACAATGCCACCATCCATACTGCTCGTTCTGTGATTTCCTGCAAGACAGGAATGTCAGTGTTCTACCATTGCCAGCGAAGAGCCCGGATCTCAATCTCATTGAGCACTCCTGGGACCTGTTGGATCAGAGGGTGAGGGCTAGGGCCATTCCCCCCAGAAATGTCCGGGAACTTGCAGGTGCCTTGGTGGAAGAGTGGGGTAAAATCTCACAGCAAGAACTGGCAAATCTGGTGCAGTCAATGAGGAGGAGATGCACTGCAGTACTTAATGCAGCTGGTGGCCACACCGGATACTGACAGTTACTTTTGATTTTGACCCACTCCCTTTTTTCAGGGACACATTTTTCCATTAGTCACATGTCTGTGGAACTTGTTCAGTTTATCTCTCAGTTGTTGAATCTTGTCATGTTCATACAAATATTTACACATGTTAAGTTCGCTGAAAATAAACACCATTGACAGTGAGAGGACTTTTTTTGTTGTTGCTGAGTTTATTAACAGTTGATCAAATAATCAATGTATTTATTGTCTAAAATGTTGATCTCATTTACAACATGATGCTTAAACTGTACTGACAGTAAACCACACTGTAAAAACTGGAGTAACTCCCTGGCTATTTTAATTTAATGTTCAAATGTGAGTTTGTGTGTTGTAGTGTATCATGACAACTTCAACTATAACGAATACATGCTCTATTGATCTCCACTTGATAAGGAAAGGGTTGCATATGGCTCAGGTTAATGTATGTAGCCTTCCTAACAAAATACATGAGGTTTTTAACTTGGTCAACATAAATAATATTCATATTTTGGCTTAGACCGAAACACATTTAGATGCATCTGTAAATGATGGGCAAATTAACATTCCTGGATATAGTCTACTGAGAAGAGATAGGAATAGGAATGGTGGGGGTGTAGCACTGTACATTCAGAATCATATACCTTTTAAGAGGAGGAATAACCTTAATGTATGTCAAATAGAGGCACTATGGGCTCAGGTACATCTGCCTCACCAGGCAGCCATATTGGTAGGATGTGTGTATAGACCTCCTAGCTCTAAGGTGTCCTATCTGGATAACTTATGTACTGGGTTTGACCAGGCCACAGATAGCAACAGAGATGTATTTATCTTGGGTGATTTTAATATAAATTGGAAGGATCATAATAATTCGAATAGAACAAAATTGATGAGATATGCCAAGAACTGTGGTTTGAAACAAATGGTTAATGATACTACTAGATCATCAATTAAGTTGGGTCATCGTTCAGACACATACATTGATCTGATTTTCTGTAATATACCATTGCAATGCTTAAAAGCCAGATCAATGCCAGTGGGCTGGACAGACCATAATATTGTGACCATAACCATGAACACCAAGGTTCCAAAGAAACTCCCTAGGATTGTTGTTAAGATACATTTTTAAACATTTAATCATGAGCTATTTCTAAATGATTTGGTTGCTGTACCCTGGGAGCTGATTTATCTAGAGGATGATTTAAATCATGCTACAGAATGTTTTATTGATTTGCTCACTGAGGTAATGGACCATCATGCCCCTATAAGAAAGAGTACAGTTGGTGCTCGTCCATCTCCATGGATTGATGATGAACTGGGTGAGGCTTTTTCTCAAAGAAATATGGCAAAAGTCTTAGCAGCCAAGTCAAAACTAGAAATTGATGAACAGAATTATAGAACATTACGTAATTATGCAGTTAAATGCTTTTATTGATTCTAAAAATGATTCTAAAAAAGGTATGGAACACAGTTAAGGGCTTACTTGGTACATCTATCTCATCATGCCCATCTAGTGTGGAGGTTGACGGGAGATTAATAACAAAACCAGTTGATACTGCCAATCATTTTGCAGATTTTTTTACAAAGAAAATTAGTTTACTGAGCAACAATGTAAACATACATTCTTCCAAACAAGCTATTGTCCAATGGATTGATGATCATATTATGAGCAACAAGATCTGCTCTTTTAGTCTGCAAACGGTGTCAGTGGAGGAGGTGTTAAACCTATTGAAGTCATTACCTGATGGTAACTCTACAGGTTATGGTCTTATGGACAATTTTTTGCTTCGCTGTGCTGCTCCCCAGATTGCAGTTCCACTGAGATACATATTTAATTGGTCACTGGAAAAGGGGATGTTTGCAAATGTATGGAAGCATGCGGAACTGTGTCCTATTCCGAAGACTGCAAAGAACCCATTACTCCTGCCAATAGTCGACCAATAAGTCTACTCCCTACACTCAGTAAGATATTGGAGGGTATTGTGAGTAGACAAATATGGGAATACATGGAAAAGAATGATCTGATTACAGCCAATCAGCATGCTTATCACAAAAACCATTCCACTACCACTGCATTGGTTGACATGACTGACCAGTGGCTCAATGCTATGGATAATGGCAAGTTTGTGGGTGTACTATTTTTAGATTTTAGTGCAGCATTTGATTTAGTGGATCATTAAATCATTTTGACAAAATTAATGCATTATGGTTTTAAGGAGGTAGCATTGAATTGGGTACAGTCCACCTAAATCATTTTCTTCCCCTCATGTGTTAAACTGTGGAATACCGCAGGGCAGCTGCCTTGGGCCACTTCTCTATTTAATATATACCAATGACCTTCCCTATGCCTAAGCTGAAACTCAAGCTACTATATTTGCAGATGATACTACAATTTATGCAGCAAGACAATCGGTTCAACAGGTACAGCAAGCTTTACAAGGAGATTTGGAGAATATTAGGGAGTGGGTTTGCCAAAACAAACTTGTTTTTAACACCAAGAAAAACAAAGTTATATTGGACTGTTCCACTAGGAAAAGGCCAAAACAGCATGGGATACAATTAAGTATGGGAGGAGTACAAATTGAAGAAGTGGCAGAAACCAAACTATTGGGAGTGCAGCTAGACAACTGCTTATCATGGTCGTCTCAAATAACTAATCGATGTAAAAAAAAAAATATTAAAACAGCATGCATAATCAGAAGGATAGCTAAATATTTCCCAGGAAAAATTCTTCAGCAAATAACACAAGCATTAATTGAGAGTCAGGTGAACTACTGTTCTGTGGTCTGGGGAAATGCATCATCAAGTGAAGTTAGGAGGCTGCAGAATGCACAGAACAAAGCAGCAAGGATTGTTTTAAGGTGGAGATATGGTTCTTCTGTTGCAGTCATGCGCAATGTTCTTGGTTGTTCATCAATCGATAAGATAATTGAAATGAACATGCTTATTTTATTTCATAATATACATCATTTAAAACAGCAAAGTTCTTTCACAACGGTATTCAGTTGGTAAGAGACAGACATTCCGTAAATACTAGGAATAGATTGTCCACCATCTATGCGTTGTCCAGACAGAAAAGAGAAATAAGCAAAAGAACATTTCGATTTAGAGCAATAAAGAATTGGAATAAATTAACTGAGCAAACCAGAAACCTTTCAATATATACATTTAAACATTATTTTAAAACGATTTAAATATAATACATAGAAATGTTGTGGGACATTAGTAGATGAAGAATCAATATTTTTTAGATTGAGTATTTATTGGGTCATTATGTTAGTATATTATGTATGTTTGTAATAGTGTGTTATTTGTGGAAATGTGTTCGTATTATAAATTTTATTTTAATGTTTATTAAGGACTCTTGGAAGATTAGTCCAAATGGGGACTAAAAGAGATCCAAATCAAATCAAATCAAAAGATAGACAGCTGTCCCTGATTGAGAACCATACCCGACCAAAACATAGAAATAAAGAACAGAGTTTCCCACCCGAGTCACACCCTGACCAACCAAACATAGAGAATAAAAAGATCTCTAAGGTCAGGGCGCGACAGTACCCCCCCCCCCCCCCCCAAAGGTAAGGACTTTGTAAGGTAAGGAGTTAACATGCCCTTAATGAATTAAACACACAGGTATACTTTGACTGTAGCTTAGGCCTGCATTAGTTGATGTATTGTATGGTAAGGTAGCTTGTCATTAAGCAGTTCAATGTATTTTTATATATATGACAAATAAACCAAACTTTGAACCTACAAACACAGGCCCAGATTTAACAGCTAAAATCACATTCAAATCAAATCAAATGTATTTATCAAGCCTTTTTTACATCAACAGATGTCACAAAAGTGATTATACAGAAACACAGCCTAAAACCACAAACAGCAAGCAATGCAGATGTAGAAGCACGGTGGCTAGGAAAAGCTCCCTAGAATGGCATGATGAAACCTAGAGAGGAACTAGTCTCTGAGGGATGGCTAGTCCTCTTCTGACTGTGCCGGGTGAAGATTATAAGAGTACATTGCCATTTTATTTTTTATATTTAACCTTTATTTAACTAGGCAAGTTAATTAAGAAAAAAGTATTATTTTACATTGACGGTCTACCTTGGCCAAACCCTACCTTAACCCGGACGACACTGGGCCAATTGTGCACCGCTCTATGGGACTCCCGATTACGGCCGGTAGTGATACAGCCCGGGATCAAACCAGGGTCTGTAGTGATGCCTCTAGCACTGAGATGCAGTGCCTTAGACTGCTGCACCACTTGGGAGCCCAAGATGTTCAAAGATTCATAGATGACCAGCAGGGTCAAATAATAATCACAGTGGTTATAGAGGGTGTAACAGGTCAGGGTTAGGGGTGGGTGAGGGCCTCAGATTTCTACTTCATTACATATAGCCGGGCAGTTGCAGATGGGTTATTAGCAGTTGTAGGCGGTTGCAGGTGAACAAACAGCTGAGCCGCTCACCACCAGCGTGTGTGCGTGCATGTCATTTGTCAGGATCAGTGCTTGGTGTTGATCGGTTTAATGGTGACATCATGTGTCCAATAGTCAGAAATACAAGAAACAACAGCAGAGAGAAAATAGTTATGAATCAATGTATTAATAGTTGATCAAATAGTCAATTTATTTATTATCTTAAACTTTGAGCATATTTGCAACATGACGCCAACTTATTTGCAACTGTATTGACACTGAACCACAATATAAAAACTGGAAAAGGTAAACATGTATTTAATGTAGATAATATAGATAATGAAAAATGTGATAAAACAATTAATATCATGACACTGAACAATATGGTATTATGTAATAGCAATTCAAACTAAATTATTATTAAACAGGAGAAACCTGGTCCAAGAGCTAGAAATATGAAAAAGCTGTTAGTTACACTATATATAAACACAACAGTATGTGGACACCCCTTCAAACTAGTGGATTCGGATATTTCAGTCACACCCGTTGCTAACAGGTGTATAAAATTGAGCAAACATCCATGCAATCTCCATATACAAACATTGTCAATAGACAGGCCTTACTGAAGATCTCAGTGACTTTCAACGTGGCACCGCCATATCAAGCCACCTTTACAACAAGTCAGTGTGGCATATTTCTGCCCCGGGTCAACTGTAAGTGCTGTTATAGGGAAGTGGAAACTTCTAGGAGCAACAACGCCTCAGCCGCGAAGTGGTAGGCCACACAAGCTCACAGAACAGAACCGCTGAGAGCTGAAGTGCGTAAAAATGGTGTGTCCTCGGTTCCAACACTCACTACCAAGTCAAAACTGCCTCTGGAAGCAACATCAGCACAAGAACTGTATGTTGGCAACTTCATGAAAGGCGTGTCCATGGCCGAGCAGCCGCACACAAGCCTATGATCACCATGCGCAATGCCAAGTGTCGGCTGGAATTGTGTAAAGCTCGCAGCCATTAGACTCTGCAGCAGTGGAAACACGTTCTCTGGAGTGATGAATCAGGCTTCACCATCTGGCAGTCTGCGGACGCCAGAAGAACGCTACCTGCCCCAATGCACAGTGCCAACTGTAAAGTTTGGTGGAGGAGGAATAATGGTCTTGGGCTGTTTTTCATGGTTCAGGCTAGGCCCCTTAGTTCCAGTGATGGGAAATCTTAATGCTACAGCATACAATGACATTCTAGATGATTCTGTGCTTCCAACTTTGTGGCAACAGTTTGGGAAAGCCCTTTCCTGTTTCAGCATGACAATTCCACCGTGCACAAAGCGAGGTCCATACAGAAATGGTTTGTCGATATCGGTGTGGGAGAACTTGACTGGCCTGCACAGAGCCCTGACCTCAACCCCATCGAACACCTTTGGGATGAACTGGAACTCTGACTGCAAGCCAGGTCTAATCGCCCAACATCAGTGTCCAACCTCACTAATACTCTTGTGGCTGAATGGAAGCAAGTCCCCACAGCAATGTTCCAACATCTAGTGGAAAGCCTTCCCAGAAGAGTGGAGGTTGTAATGAGATGGAGCCATCATGAGGTTGCTATAACCTAGCCTATGAATTCAATTTACAACGTAGGTGCACACAGGTCAAGATAACATTTTGAGGCGACAAACAGTGACACATGGACAGACAGTTAAACATGCAATACCACCTTGCACACTCTTGACTGTATCTAGCTGATCTAGGGTGTAATCATCAGTCCAACAGTTTCAAATGACAGTTTCTATTGGAAAAATTCAGGTATGTTTATCCTCATTTCGTTCTGTTTGCTTCTGTTTTAAGAAACGTCGGAATGAATACACCACGGATCACGGGTAAAGAAAGTTCACTTTCATAGCAGCCACGTTGTATTCCTTCTTGCATCTATGCACTCTCCTCCTCGCACCTTTTCCCTTTGCTTGTGGACATCAATGCACAACCCCATTGAACACCTTTGGGATAAATTGGAATGCCAGCCCTAATCACCCAACATCAGTGCCCGACCTCACTAATGCTCTTGTGGCTGAATGGAAGCAAAGTCCCAGCAGCAATGTTCCAATATCTAGTGGAAAGCCTTCCCAGAAGAGATAAAGAAGTTGTAAAAGCAAAGGGGGGACCAACTCCATATTAATGCCCATGAATTTGGAATCAAATATTCAACTAGCAGGTGTACACATACTTTTAAAAAATCTGGAAATGGCAAAATCCCATAGAACAAGAGCAGAAACATCATATTAATCTACAGAGAGTAAACTGAAAAGTGGGCTTTTTGTGTTATAGAAAATCTATAAATTATCAAATCTCATAGAAAAAGAGCAGAAGCATAAACCTTCCAATTTATCATCAATATACATAACTATTATTACAAGAAAATATAATTCAACTCCAGCACTTACTCAGAAGTTAAAGCTCATTGTCTCAAACCTTCTAGATTAGAAAGCATTACGATAGTAAGAGAATAGCATTGTGAGGCCTAGCTTTGGTTTGATGCTGTAGCTCTTCAGTCCAGGTTCTGTTGTGGTTCTCTTCAGTCCAGGTTCTGCAGTGGTTCTCTTCAGTCCAGTTTCTGTGGTGGTTCTCCTCAGTCCAGGTTCGGTGGTGGTTCTCTTCAGTCCAGGTTCAGTGGTGGTTCTCTTCAGTCTAGGTTCTGTGGTGGTTCTCTTCAGTCCAGGTTCTGTTGTGGTTCTCTTCAGTCCAGGTTCTGTTGTGGTTCTCTTCAGTCCAGGTTCTGTGGTGGTTCTCTTAAATTCTCATAATCTGAGGGCTCAGCATCTATCTGAGGGTCTGTCTGTGTCACTGGGGAAGTCCCTCACATTCTGAAAGGAGACACATTGAATGAGCACTTTACAAACCATTCCCGCTAAGACTTTTATGTACACGGACAAACAGACTGCGTTATAAGAGACTTACTGCCAGGGTGTCATACTCTGGTGACCTGGTCTTCATGTTCAGAGCTGTGTACGTGTCACTGTTAGGATCAGGATGGACACTCTGTGGAGAGAGAGAGAGATGTCATGGTAACAGTTAAAATAGTATGAGAGAGACTGTCATGACATAGTAAATTAATGTCACCAGGTGTGGAGGTGTAACTGACATAGTCACCTGTGTGTCTGTTGTGGCATCACTTCCTGCTGTGGATCTCCTGTAAAGTGGGACAGAGTGAATTCTGCTCTCTAGTGACCACTAGTGGAAGTTTATATGTTACTAATACAGTTTTGCACATTAATGAATGAATGAATATGTTAAAATGCATTCATAACAAATCAGAGTGCTAAAGGGAAATTATAAAACATTTGAAAAATTCTGTCACCTGAACCACATGAGTCCAGAGAGACATAGGATGAGAACCAGAACAACCACTATGATTCCTACAGCTGCAGTCAGAACTGAGGTTTGTTTCCCTATAATACAATATGGATGACATTAGTACATGGTATAATATGGTAAAACAGGACTTTAATGGTGTTCATATGAATGACAATGAATATACACTAACAAAGGACATTTATACTATAATCAGCCACTATACCAAACATTAGGAACACCTTCCTAACACGTGACATCAAAAGGGGATCAAAGGTTCACCTGGATTCACCTGGTCAGTCTGTCTATGTCATGGAAAGAACAGGTGTTCTTAATGTTTTGTATACTCAATGTTTAATTATAATAAGCCATATTCAAAGTATTAACATTAGATTGAAACACGTAGTTTTATATTGAAGTATTGAAATGTAACTTTACCTGCTACAATGATCTTCAGAGCTGTAGAGTTCATAGATCCTTTTCTATTCTGGGCCTCACAGTAATATTCTCCTCTGTCCTCAGAGATGATGTTAGTGATGCTGTAACTCTGTCCTGATGCTTTTGGTGAGGTTACATTCTTTTTGTACCAGGTGTATTTGTCCACAGGTGGGTTGGCATCACTGCTGCAGGTCAGAGTCACTGAACTGCCCTCCACTATTTCACCAGAGGGACTGACTGACACTGAGGTGTTCTTTGGGCCATCTGGTGGACAATATGTAACACATTGTTAATACATAGAGCTGTACATGAGGAGCATCATGGAACTTGGACTTGTGATTAAAATAAATGAAATATTAATAAATATATGTAACTTAGACAATAATGTAACAATACAGTGTTTGTGAAGTACTTGTAGTCACTACAGTAATGATATGAGTACAATCATGGAACTTGTACATAGATTGAAATAATGGATAGAATAGATAAGAGAAGATGTTACTAAAAGAATACAACTGGAGATGTATCACACATACTCACATCTGACAGTGAGAGTCTCTTCAGCAGAGTGGAGATCCTTATGGCCTTCTACAGCACAGGAGTATCTGCCTGCATCCTCACTGCTGACTGGGTTTAGGAACAGACTGTTAGATTGGGTGGTTACATGTCCATTCTTGTACCAGATGAAGGTGGGGTTAGGGTTGTCAGTCAGAGTACAGGTGGTGCTACAGGTCAGTGTCACCTTCTGTCCCTCTGACACAGTGGCAGGAATCCAATTCACCTGCAGACCTAAATAAAAGGGTATTAAAACACTGAGTACATCATTAAGTAATTGTTTGCATTATTGATAGGATGTGACATGCAGTGTTACCTGTGACAGTCAGAGTTGTTCCTGGGAAGGTGGGCTCCCAGGTTGTCTGATCTGTTCTGAATCTAAACTTATACTCAGCTGAATCCTCCTCTCTCAGGTCTGTGATTCTCAGGGTGGAGTCACTCTGCATATTTCCAAGGTACTCCACACGACCTCCATCCCCCGGGTTCAGGATTTGAGGCGCCTCATCAAGTTTTCCTTTTGTATACCATTTTGTTTCAGAGACTGTATGACCCCTGGGAAATGTATAAGAGCAGGATATGTCCACTGATGACCCCTTCAAGGTACAGACACTCTGATGGGTGTAAGTCACGTGGAAATAACTGTGACCCTCAACAGCTGAAACACAAGTACATTTTTCAAATGGCGTAAGTATTTAGAACTGTGAAATCAACAACCATTAATCTAAATGAAATAGGAGCCCTATTTCATGTCTGTTTCACTAAACATCAACACTGACCAATGATGTATTGGATGATTTTGACAGACTTTATAAAGTGTATTAGTCACACTCACACACTGCAGGAGAATTGATGCCTTTTACAGCACAGTAGAGTCTGTCTTCAGTTTTAAAGTAGACTGAGTATGAGGGGGAGGAGTCCTCTTGTACAATCTTACTGTTCCTGTACCAGATGTAGGTGGGGTTACCAGTCAGAGTACAGGTGGTGCTACAGGTCAGTGTCGTTGACCACCATGTAGTGGTCACCTTCACCTGCAGGTCTGGAGTAGATAACATTAAAACCATCAATGACCTGTTGTCTAGTTGAAAAGAGGCAGGAGTGGATGTTCTCAAACCATCAATTCAGACATTCCTATTATAACATACTTTCATATTTATATTATTATTTAAATACAAATCAAGACAATTTTCCTGGACCAATTAAACAGATCAACACTATATATAATATCACTGTACCTGTAACAGACAGAGTGATTAAACAGATCAATACTATATATAATATCACTGTACCTGTAACAGACAGAGTGATTAAACAGATCAACACTATATATAATATCACTGTACCTGTAACAGACAGAGTGATTAAACAGATCAATACTATATATAATATCACTGTACCTGTAACAGACAGACAGAGTGATTTAACAGATCAACACTATATATAATATCACTGTACCTGTAACAGACAGAGTGATTAAACAGATCAACACTATATATATAATATCACTGTACCTGTAACAGACAGAGTGATTAAACAGATCAATACTATATATAATATCACTGTACCTGTAACAGACAGAGTGATTAAACAGATCAACACTATATATAATATCACTGTACCTGTAACAGACAGAGTGATTAAACAGATCAACACTATATATATAATATCACTGTACCTGTAACAGACAGAGTGATTAAACAGATCAATACTATATATAATATCACTGTAACAGACAGAGTAATTAAACAGATCAATACTATATATAATATCACTGTACCTGTAACAGACAGAGTGATTAAACAGATCAACACTATATATAATATCACTGTACCTGTAACAGACAGAGTGATTAAACAGATCAACACTATATATAATATTACTGTACCTGTAACAGACAGAGTGACTCCAGGATAGCCAGAATATCTCCCTCCAGTCTGATGTGTTATAAATCTGAATTTGTACTCAGTTGAGTCACTCTCTCTCAGGTCTGTGATTCTCAGGGTGTGGCCATTCGTCTCATCACTATGGTATGTCACACGACCATTGTAGTCTGAGTCATCTCTCAGATTTACATAATTCTCCACATCATACTTTTTAGTGAACCAGAAGGTTGTTGTGACTATATAACCTCTGGGATATGTGTAAGAGCAGGACAGCTCCACTGTTGACCCCTTCAAGGTACAGATACTCTGAGTGGTGAATGTAACACTCCAGCCATTCTGACTCAGTACCACTGAAACACAGTTAGACATCACAAGGATGTTACATTAAGTTCAAGGTCTTTTGACTCACACTAACACTTTGTTCCATAGTTGCTGAGTTGAGACATAGATACTCTTTGGTTGAGTGAGAATGGAAACCACAGATAAGCTTCACTCAGTGAGGCATGAAAAGCAACTGTTTCAAGTGAAGTGGAGACGCCAAATGTGTCGACAGTAGAACATAAAAATGGTTATGCTTTTAGAAGTATCTGTAGTTTCAAACCGGGCAACTAAAAGATAAGAATGAGACTATACCTGTCACAGACCAGAGAAATACCACCAACACACTTCCTGCTGTTCTCAAGGCCATTGTTGCATCTCCCACCCTGCAGTCTTAGAAACATAAACAACAACTCACTCTATAGCTGGTGAATAACTCCACCTGATACATTGAAGTAGAAACTGTAAATGGAGTACAGGGCCTCATTACTGAAAATGAACCAGGCTCATATTGTGTTGTGTTGTATTGTGCTATATGGTTGTCTATGTGAATACTGTCTGTCTGTAAGTCTATATCACTATGTATGTAATGTGTGTGACGTGTTGCATGTCTGTCTACATCTGTCTATTTAACCTGACATGATGTATGATGCAAAAATCATTTTCTAATGGATACAATAGTCATCACCATCATCATCATCGTCGTCATCACCACCATCATCATCATCATCATCATCAAAAACAATCACAACAACAATCACTTATTGAACAGATCTGTAAAACTGCAAACAAATATTTCTACATTTACATTTACATTTAAGTCATTTAGCAGACGCTCTTATCCAGAGCGACTTACAAATTGGTGCATTCACCTTATGATATCCAGTGGAACAACTACTTTACAATAGTGCATCTAACTCTTTTAAGGGGGGGGGGGGGGGGGGGTAGAAGGATTACTTTATCCTATCCTAGGTATTCCTTAAAGAGGTGGGGTTTCAGGTGTCTCCGGAAGGTGGTGATTGACTCCGCTGACCTGGCGTCGTGAGGGAGTTTGTTCCACCATTGGGGTGCCAGAGCAGCGAACAGTTTTGACTGGGCTGAGCGGGAACTGTACTTCCTCAGAGGTAGGGAGGTGAGCAGGCCAGAGGTGGATGAACGCAGTGCCCTTGTTTGGGTGTAGGGCCTGATCAGAGCCTGAAGGTACGGAGGTGCCGTTCCCCTCACAGCTCCGTAGGCAAGCACCATGGTCTTGTAGCGGATGCGAGCTTCAACTGGAAGCCAGTGGAGAGAGCGGAGGAGCGGGGTGACGTGAGAGAACTACATTGATTGTTGTGAAGCTGTTTTATTCTCAGAACCCCAAATATAGGAGGATAAATGTTCAATCCTCTACGGTCCGTCAAGCTGTACAGCAGCCTAAAGACTGACCACCAGGTTCAATGATAGCTCCTATCCCCAAGCTGTGAGGATCAACAGTAAGTGACTCACAAACACATACACATGCGTACACACACACACACACACACACTGCAATGTTACAATGTTTGTTTGCATGCCTTTTTACCCTGGTTAATCATCTCATCACTATGTAGATCAACACTCCTACACTGAGACACTTTATGAATACTGACCCTGATGTAACAACCAAAACACAACTCAAAACATAACAAGAAGTAAAATGATACATTAACCTTCAAATATATGACTTATGACTAAAAACAAATAACCAGAAACTATATTTCCAGATATTGTCAAGAGTACTTACAGAGTGAAGTGAAGGGGAGAGGTCTTGTACAGTGAGTCAACTTACTGGTAGTGAGTGGGAAGTGCTAGTAAGTGTCCGTTCTGTGGTTGATATATATTTATAGTAGAACACAAGTAGCTGATACAGAACTGTCCTCCTTCCTCTTTAAGACATTAACATGCATGAAGACCAGAACAGCATGTCAGAGAAGGGAGGTTACTGTATTAAAATGGGTCCTACATTTCTATAATGGAACACAATGTCCCCCATTTCCACTTTTATTTAAATACAGAACCATGTTAACAATATGTTGACTATTCTATATGGAATGTTTATAATATCTCAGAATGTGTTGCCTTGACCCTCTGAGTTCTACATGGAACAGGTCAAAGTTCCATTTACATTTGGTCAGTTCCATCATGTCATTCTATTCATTCTATTCTACTAACCCATTTAATGTACACTCCTCATCAGCTGCATCAAAGACCCTGCACTGACCCCCTTTAGTGTCTACAACATGGTTGTTGTAGAGGCGTTGGCCTGGGCAACAACCCCCTCAAGATTCTAATGATGACATCATCTCCATCATCTAACATCAATGATCAAACATGTTTCACAGCTCAGGCCGGGGGGGCGGGGGAAGGAAATCAGAGGAGCACTCCTCTTCACTTTGATTGACACTTACTCCTACTGTGTGTCCAGTGTGCTGTCTGTGCTGTGTGTCAGAGGACTATAAAAGCGGTGACACCCCCCAACAGCCCCATTCTATCCAAGCTTCCTGTTCCCTTTTAAGGTAGCTACACGGTCCCTCCTCCTCTTCCTCAATCTTCATATTCATTGTTCTGTTATTCCTTCTCTTCTTCCTTACTCTGTCATATCCGGACAGTACGTGGTGTTCATGGTTGTAAGGGTTGTCAGGGTTGCCATGGTTTCCTGTCTCTCCCTCTCTGGTCAGGCTTGTGTTTGAAGCGACACTTGTTACCATAGAAACAGCCGGTGGTCCTCCAGAAGAAACACTCGTCACCATTGATGGGAGCCATCCTCCTGGTCCTGGGAGAGAGAGAGACAAACAGTATGAAAACACAAACACCTGCACCTGTGCTCCTGCTTCCTCCTTCCATCACTTTGTACATTTCAAAGGTTTATATGAGTTGATTGGTAACACTTTAGAATAACTCATAATTATTCATTATAAATGCTTATATATATGTTTATAAATCGTAGATGATGTTTTGACAGACAGATGGATGGAGGCGTACTGGGAGGCTGAGGAGGTGTTGAGGCCTATAGGGTTGGTCCTCTGAGGAGAGGGAGGGGTTCTCTGCATCCAGCGGTCTGGGAACCTGATCACCAGGCTGGTGCTCTCCAGCTCCACCCCTGGACAGGAGGACAAACAGCAGGCACATTCCAAATACATGCAATGGGACCAATAGCATTGTCCCACAAGTACAATGGAACCAATAACAAAGCTTGTTTTTCCTTTGCTGCCAGAAAGGAGTTGAATCGTTGTACTTTTCTCTCTGTGTTGAACGATGGTGATACTATTTAAAGCTCTAAATTGAAGCTCTAAACTGAAGGCTCTTGACTCTGTGTATCATGCAGAGACGTCTAACTCAACATTGAGATCTCTACTGTGCTGTCAGGTGGACATCAGTAGCAACACGCAGCCTCAAACCCTGGTCCATTCCTATTCAGAAGGCCATTTAAGGAAAACTGAGGGGAGGGGAGGGGAGGTAGAGGAGATGAAGTGAGAGAGTGAAGGGAGGAAAGGATGGGGAGATAGAAGGAGTGGGGAGAGGGAGAAGACAGACTGACACACACACACACACACACACACACAATCAGCAATGTCAACGTTCACAGTAGAAAGCTCAGACACTGACCTTCAAGCCCTTCAGTGCACTCCCCTTGAAAAAGTATCCCTTTGGCCAATCAGGGTTGAGCTGGATGGACTTCTGAGCGTCTGATAGGGCAGAGGGGTAGAGCTCCAGACACCAGTAGCAGTATGAACCACATTCCCAAAGAACCAAAGAAATGAGATCAATGTAGAAATAGTCCATCCAGACCTTTACCACCTAGTAAATCTGTTGGACCACTTACACTAGAGTTCTCCTGCAGTAGTCTAGGGAGCAAAATACCCATACCACACACACACACACACACACACACCCACACCCACACACACCCACACACACATATAAACACGCACACACACACACACGCAGGCACACACACACACACACCCATACAACGTCTGAACTACCGGGAAAGACTCTGGCAAGTTCCAGACTCAGTGTGTGTTTACGTGTGCGTGTGTGCGTGCATGTTCGTGTGTGTGTTTGTTGATGAACAGTGCTGATTGTTGATCTATTACAGTTTATCTCCTGACAGTAATGGAGTATCCCTGGCTGGCCTATAGGCTAGCCACTCATGCATAATGTTGCTCAATGGCGCCATCATGTGTACAATAGGCAGAAATACAAGAAACATAATTTATGTATTTGTTGTCTATTTATTGTCTAATTTTGAGCTTATTTACAACATGATACTTGTACTGTATTCAATGTAAAAAAAATAAAAAAAGTAATGTATCTAAAATAGGTAATAATTCATAATTTGATAATAAAACAAGCAATATTATGACACTGAACAATATGGTATAACATAATATAAAATATAAAATGCCCAATAATATCTGACACCAATACAAAGTAAAACGTATTTAAACAAATCAGGAGCAACTCCAGAGCTAAAATTATTTAAAAGCTCTTATCAATATTATTAATTTCGTGTCACTAAAACAAGCCAATACTTTATCTATTATAAAAAATCTGGGATTGGCAAAATCCCATAGAAAAAAATCAAAAACAGATAAGGACAACGGAAGTACACAAGAAAAGTAGGCTATTTAATAAACGGAGCTAGTTCAGAAAGGAAACCCGAGTGCCTGCCTCAACTGAGATTGCACCAATTAGAGGCTAGTATCATTCACGACTTCCTTATTGACTGGGTCTGCTCTTACATCCTTCTGCCGCTTGCTGCTACTAAGCGCTGGCTTCTTTTCCTCCATTGACTCTGCTGCTGTAACTAGCTGTTTCTCGCTATGCTGCTGATTTCTGACATAATGTTTTCTTTGTAAGTGATCGCTAGCTGTGTTTGAACCTCGCCCGCATAGTTCAATATGCTCATGTTGCAATGTTTGGCTGCTGCGGGGATGTTATTGATTGCGAGGATCAACCATGTTGCTGCTCTGTTTTCAGTTAATAGTCGGCGACATGTAGAATTAGCTAAGTAGAATTAGCCTCAGGAGTAGTCTATCATATAGCCTACTTGTTTGTTAGCAATACCAGCTTTCGAGCTGAGTCAGTGCGCTCCGTGAACCATCATGGAGAATAGTCCTTCATCCATACAAGGAGTAAGTAATCTATGCTAGACTAGCATACAGGCTATGTGTTGCTATACAGTGAGTGAGAAGCAATGTTTTCTGATCATAAGCAGAAGATGTTGTTTATCACAGTGATTCAGTTGTATTTCAGTCAGTGAATGTTAACTAGTTTAGTACAGCATGTGTCCAGCTCACGAAACCGCTGCAATCAATGCACACTATCAGCCATAGCTTACATTTTACAGGTCATCCCAGTCACATTAGTCGGTGTGACTTTCGCCGACAGTCACTATTCAAATGTTGTACAAAATATTTCTGGTTATTATTCTTGGAACCCTATCCCCTTACACAGTTTAAACTAGAAGCCTTCAAATGAACTTGCAGACTGGTCTGGACTAGTGCATTTGTTTAGCTACACTTCTACTCTGATTTGCTCAGAGCGTCTGCTAGCTCATTAGTGCAGAGGTTCTTAAACCTTTTATACATAAATGTCAGTACATTTCATTGCCCTTATGCCTAAAACAAATGCAATATAGACAAAAACAAATAACAATTAAATTCAATATCCATATAAATATGTATGAATGTTTATTTTCCTCCATTAAAAACATATCTATCTAGGTTGGAACTGTTGCTGTTAAAATACAATAAATCGTTTTAATTCTGAATTGGAATAAAAGGATTGATCACATCACACAGGCTTTTTGATAGTGCAACCCTAAGTAACAGTACAGATGAAAAATGATCAGGCCTACTGTACATCTTAGTGTAGAAATGATTGTTGAAAGTCTAGGTTGGAACTGTTGCTGTTAAACTACAATACATCTTTTTTTATTCTGAACTGGAATAAACTGATTGATCACACCTGTAGACCAGAAAACCCCCACACAGTCCTAATGAGAGCATGTCTATTCTGGGCTCTGTTTTTGACAGTGCAACACTGAGGTTATGCTCAGCCTTGAAACTGTTTCTGTACTTGTTTTTTAAGTATGTCAGAGTTGAGAACCCTGACTCACATAGGTATGTGGTGCCAAACTGGACCAGAACATCTACTGCTTTCTCAGTCAGGCAGGAGACTGCTTCCTACTGTAGATGAGCAACCCAGAACTGTGAATGTGTTTGCCTCAAAAAGCATCTTGCTTCAATCAGTTTATTCCAGTTAAGAATAACAATTATTATTGTATTTTAACAGCAACAGTTCCAACCTAGACTAGTTTTCAACAATAATTTCTACAGTAAGATGTAAAGTAGGCCTGATCATTTTTCATCTTCATCTGTTCTGTTACTAGGGTTGCACTATCAGTAGCTAGCTTGCTTTGGCGAATGTTAGCTATTAGCAGTGTACAAGGCCAGGGGATTGTTTGAAAGAGAAACTCACATATACTACTATGAGAGTTAGTTAGTACTCCCTTATTACTGCTTATCACCGGTTATAAAATGCCAACAATCTGAACGACAGCGCTGCGTCGTGTGTAGCGGAGTGATCTTCAAGAAAACCGCAGAAAAAGAGATCCGGTACACAACTCCGATGCACACAGGCATCTCCCTCTCACACTCGTGCAGCTGCCAAACTGAGCATAGACCGCAGCTTAAGCAGAAAGCACATTGAACAGAGAGCGCAGATGCACTTGGCCAAATCAATTCCAGTAATTAATGAAATAATGATGTATTTACACTGACACGTCGCGACCCACCATTAACAGGTCCGTGACCCAACTTTAAGAAAGGCTGCATTAGTGCATACTGACTGGTTGCATCACCGACTGTTATGGCAACTGCTCGGCCTCCGACCAAAAGGCGCGTATGGCCCAGTACATCACTGGGGCCAAGCTTCCTGCCATCCAGGACCTCTAACCTGGCGGTGTCAGAGGAAGGCCATAAAAATTGTCAGACCCCAGTCATAAGCTGTTCTCTTTGCTACCGCACGGCAAACGGTTCCGGACCGCCATGTCTAGGTCCAAAAGGCTTCTTAACAGCTTCTACCCCCAAGCCATAAGACTCCTGAACAGCTAATCAAAGGGCGACCAAGACACTGCTGCAACACTCTATTTATAATCTATGCATAGTCCCTTTAACTCTACCTACATGTACATATTACCTCAACTAACCGGTGCCCCCCAAATTGACTCTGTACAATACCCCCTGTAGAGGGGTTGGGTTAAATGCAGAAGACAAATTTCAGTTGAATGCATTCAGTTGTACAACTGACTAGGTACCCCCTTTCCCTTTATATAGCCTCTCTAATGTTATTTTACTGCTGCTGTTTAATTATTTGTTACTTTTATTTTCTATTTTTTACTTAACACTTATTTTTTCGTAACTTATTTTTTTGTAACTTCTGAAAGCATAGTTGGTTAAGGGGCTTGTAAGTAAGCATTTCCCTGTAAGATCTACACCTGTTGTATTCAGCATTTCCCTGTAAGATCTACACCTGTTGTATTCAGCATTTCCCTGTAAGATCTACACCTGTTGTATTCTGCATTTCCCTGTAAGATCTACACCTGTTGTATTCAGCGTTTCCCTGTAAGATCTACACCTGTTGTATTCAGCGTTTCCCTGTAAGATCTACACCTGTTGTATTCAGCATTTCCCTGTAAGATCTACACCTGTTGTATTCAGCATTTCCCTGTAAGATCTACACCTGTTGTATTCTGCATTTCCCTGTAAGATCTACACCTGTTGTATTCAGCGTTTCCCTGTAAGATCTACACCTGTTGTATTCAGCGTTTCCCTGTAAGATCTACACCTGTTGTATTCAGCTTTTCCCTGTAAGATCTACACCTGTTGTATTCTGCATTTCCCTGTAAGATCTACATCTGTTGTATTCAGCATTTCCCTGTAAGATCTACACCTGTTGTATTCAGCATTTCCCTGTAAGATCTACACCTGTTGTATTCAGCATTTCCCTGTAAGATCTACATCTGTTGTATTCTGCATTTCCCTGTAAGATCTACACCTGTTGTATTCAGCATTTCCTTGTAAGATCTACACCTGTTGTATTCAGCATTTCCCTGTAAGATCTACACCTGTTGTATTCTGCATTTCCCTGTAAGATCTACACCTGTTGTATTCAGCATTTCCCTGTAAGATCTACACCTGTTGTATTCTGCATTTCCCTGTAAGATCTACACCTGTTGTATTCCGCACATGTGACAAATACAATTTGATACTGTTGCATGAGTCACATTATTAGTTTCCATTTTATGGTATAATTTGTGTCACTCTAATATTACCTTCATCCTTATCTGCAACAGTAGGTTCAGGCTCTGATTTATTAGCCATGTTCTAATCCTGTTATGTATTTTACATAGGTAGTCCTCCCTGTCGGTCCATCTTTACATTGTATGCTACTGTAGCGATCACTTCATTCTAGTCATCGTGTGTTATTCATTCTTATTCATCTTCTGCTAGTAATACATTTACGCGTGTTATCATGTATGCTTGTACATAGTGAGTATGCAGGCATCTTATACCCTGATGAGACTCACTCTGCTACAGTAGTTTTAGTGAGAGTGGGTCATAACTACCACCATCGGGCTGGCCCAAATGCTGTTGGCCGCTATATGCGCTGTTCAGCAGTCGAGCATTACTGGGTCTTTTTATCATTAAGCATATATTCATAGATGTACGGCATCATTTAAAATGTCATACTACTTCTTAAACCGAACTTTCTTCCTCAGATTTCAAGTTATCACATTGGACCTTAGTGGGGAAGCTGACACTGTGATTACTAATCAAGGCTAGCTATAATTTCAGCTGTGTTGGATGGGATGTTGATACTAGCATTACCTAGCATGTGGTGGTCTTACTATAGTTTCAGCTGTGTTGGACGGGATGTTGATACTACCATTACCTAGCATGTGGTGGTCTTACTATAGTTTCAGCTGTGATGGATGGGATGTTGATACTAGCATTACCTAGCATGTGGTGGTCTTACTATAGTTTCAGCTGTGTTGGATGGGATGTTGATACTAGCATTACCTAGCATGTGGTGGTCTTACTATAGTTTCAGCTGTGATGGATGGGATGTTGATACTAGCATTACCTAGCATGTGGTGGTCTTACTATAGTGTCAGCTGTGTTGGATGAGGTGTTGATACTAGCATTACCTAGCATGTGGTGGTCTTACTATAGTTTCAGCTGTGTTGGATGGGATGTTGATACTAGCATTACCTAGCATGTGGTGGTCTTACTATAGTTTCAGCT
Organism: Salvelinus namaycush; assembly: GCF_016432855.1. Lineage (NCBI taxonomy): Eukaryota > Metazoa > Chordata > Actinopteri > Salmoniformes > Salmonidae > Salvelinus > Salvelinus namaycush. The sequence continues at coordinate 2,275,622 of NC_052345.1, forward strand.
GTGTTGGATGGGATGTTGATACTAGCATTACCTAGCATGTGGTGGTCTTACTATAGTTTCAGCTGTGATGGATGGGATGTTGATACTAGCATTACCTAGCATGTGGTGGTCTTACTATAGTTTCAGCTGTGTTGGATGGGATTTTGATACTTGCATTACCTAGCATGTGGTGGTCTTACTATAATTTCAGCTGTGTTGGATGGGATGTTGATACTAGCATTACCTAGCATGTGGTGGTCTTACTATAGTTTCAGCTGTGTTGGATGGGATGTTGATACTACCATTACCTAGCATGTGGTGGTCTTACTATAGTTTCAGCTGTGTTGGATGGCATGTTGATACTACCATTATCTAGGATGTGTTGGTCTTTCTATAGTTTCAGCTGTGTTGGATGGGATGTTGATACTAGCATTACCTAACATGTGGTGGTCTTACAATAGTTTCAGCTGTGTTGGATGGGATGTTGAAACTAGCATTACCTAGCATGTGGTGGTCTTACTATAGTTTCAGCTGTGTTGGATGGGATGTTGATACTAGCATTACCTAGCATGTGGTGGTCTTACTATAGTTTCAGCTGTGATGGATGGGATGTTGATACTACCATTACCTAGCATGTGGTGGTCTTACAATAGTTTCAGCTGTTTTGGATGGGATGTTGAAACTAGCATTACCTAGCATGTGGTGGTCTTACTATAGTTTCAGCTGTGTTGGATGGCAGGTTGATACTAGCATTACCTAGCATGTGGTGGTCTTACTATAGTTTCAGCTGTGATGGATGGGATGTTGATACTAGCATTACCTAGCATGTGGTGGTCTTACTGTAGCTTCAGCTGTGTTGAATGGGATGTTGATACTAGCATTACCTAGCATGTGGTGGTCTTACTGTAGTTTCAGCTGTGTTGGATGGGATGTTGATACTACCATTACCTAGCATGTGGTGGTCTTACTGTAGCTTCAGCTGTGTTGAATGGGATGTTGATACTAGCATTACCTAGCATGTGGTGGTCTTACTATACTGTCAGCTGTGTTGGATGGGATGTTGATACTAGCATTACCTAGCATGTGGTGGTCTTACTATAATTTCAGCTCTGTTGGATGGGATGTTGATACAAGCATTACCTAGCATGTGGTGGTCTTACTGTAGTTTCATCTGTGTTGGATGGGATGTTGATACTACCATTACCTAGCATGTGGTGGTCTTACTGTAGTTTCAGCTGTGTTAAATGGGATGTTGATACTAGCATTACCTAGCATGTGGTGGTCTTACTATAGTTTCAGCTGTGTTGGATGTTGTGTTGATACTAGCATTACCTAGCATGCGGTGGGCTTACTAAACACCTGAAGGAGCAGAGCTAATGAATAGTTCAACATATTTCTACATGAAATGTAATCAAATCTGGAAATAGCAAAATCTATCCCATTTATCAACTATATACAACTGTATTTATCATCTATATACATACTGTATTTATCATTAGGATAACAATCTAAATTCCAGCATTCACTCAAAAGTTAAAGGTCATTGTCTGGACAACCTAATAGACGAGAAAGCATAATGATAGTAAGAGAATAGCATTGAGAGGCCTAGCTTTGGTTCGATGCTGTTGCTCTTCAGTCCAGGTTCTGTGTTGGTTCTCTTCAGTCCAGGTTCTGTGTTGGTTCTCTTCAGTCCAGTTTCTGTGGTGGTTCTCTTCAGTCAAGGTTTTGTTGTGGTTCTCTTCAGTCCAGGTTCTGTGGTAGTTCTCTTCAGTCAGGTTCTGTGGTGGTTCTCTTCAGTCCAGGTTCTGTGGTGGTTCTCTTCAGTCAGGTTCTGTGGTGGTTCTCTTCAGTCCAGGTTATGTGGTGGTACTCTTCAGTCAGGTTCTGTGGTGGTTCTCTTCAGTCAGGTTCTGTGGTGGTTCTCTTCAGTCCAGGTTCTGTGGTTGTACTCTTCAGTCAGGTTCTGTGGTGGTTCTCTTCAGTCCAGGTTCTGTGGTTGTACTCTTCAGTCAGGTTCTGTGGTGGTTCTCTTCAGTCAGGTTCTGTGGTGGTTCTCTTCAGTCCAGGTTCTGTGGTTGTTCTCTTCAGCCAAGGTTCTGTGGTGGTTCGCTCCAGTTCTCATAATCGGAGGGCTCAGCATCTATCTGAGGGGCTGTGTCACTGTCCAGGTTCTGTGGTGGTTCGTTCCAGTTCTCATAATCGGAGGGCTCAGCATCTACCTGAGGGGCTGTGTCACTGTCCAGGTTCTGTGGTGGTTCGCTCCAATTCTCATAATCGGAGGGCTCAGCATCTTTCTGAGGGCCTGTGTCACAAGGGAGTCCCTTAATCTGAAAGAAGACACTCTGAATTAGCACTTTTCGAACCACTCCCTCTACATTTTTATGTAAATTAATTTTCTTACTGTCTATGTTATTAGGATTAAAATAACTTCGGTTGTTGACATTATTACCTGTGTGTCTGCCGTGGTATCACTTCCTCCTGTGGATCTCCTGTAATGAGGGACAGAGTGAGTTCTGCTCTCTACTGACCTCCAGTGGAGGTTGATATGTTACTAATACAGTAGATGTAAATGGCTGGCTCACCTCTTCATATAGCAGTAGATGGTGACTAGAAGAGCTCCAGCAGCCAGGACAGTCCCCACCCCCACCACAGGAACCCAGGGAAACACTGCTGCAGGGTCTTGAGGTTATAAATGCATGATGTCAGAATTAAATCTGTAAAGTTACAGAGCACCAAAAATAGACAGAATGTGTCATACTTACATATAACATTAATATGGACAGGGATAGTCTCTCTCCCTATAATGTTCAAAGCCTCGCAGTAGTATCCCTCTCTGTCCTCAGAGCTGATATTATGGATGGTGTATCTCTGTCCAGAATGTCTCATCGACATGTTCTTGTATTTTGTCTTGTACCAGGTGTATTTGTCCACAGGTGGGTTGGCGTCACTGCTGCAGGTCAGAGTCACTGAACTGCCCTCCACTATTTCACCAGAGGGACTGACTGACACTGAGGTGTTCCTTGGGCCATCTGGATAACAGACAAAGTAATAAAGTAAGTAAGTATTTAGAGCTGTAAAATCAACAACCATTCATCTAAATTAAATAGCAGCCCTATTTCATGTCTGTTTCACTAAACATCAACACTGACCAATGATGTATTGGATGATTTTGACAGACTTTAAAAGTGTATTAGTCACACTCACACACTGCAGGAGAAATGATGCCTTTTACAGCACAGTAGAAGCTGTCTTCAGTTTTAAAGTAGAATGTGTATGAGGGGGAGGAGAACTCTTGTACAATCTTACTGTTCCTGTACCAGATGTAGGTGGGGTTACCAGTCAGAGTACAGGTGGTGCTACAGGTCAGTGTCGTTGACCACCATGTAGTGGTCACCTTCACCTGCAGGTCTGGAGTAGATAACAACATTAAAACCATCAATGACCTGTTGTCTATTTGAAATGAGGCAGGAGTGGACATTCTCAAATCATCAATTCAGACATTCCTATTATACCATACATTCATATTTATATTATTTCAATACAAATCAAGACAATTTTCCAGAAACAATTAAACAGATTAGCATTATATATATATAATATCACAGTACCTGTAACAGACAAAGTGACTCCAGGGATATCAAAATATTTCCCTCCTGTCGGATCTGTTATAAATCTGAACTTGTACGTAGCTGAGTCACTCTCTCTCAGGTTTGTGATTGTCAGGGTGTGTCCATTCGTCACATTGCTAAGGTACGTCACACGACCTTTGTAGTCTGGGTCATCACTCAGATTTACATAATCCCCTTCAGCATCATTTTTTGTGAACCAGAAGGTTGATGTGACTGTACCACTGGGATATGTGTAAGAGCAGGACATCTGCACTGTTGACCCCTTCAAGGTACAGATACTCTGAGTGATGTATGTAACACTCCAGCCAATCTGACTCAGTACCACTGAAACACAGTTAGACATCACAAGGACGTTACATTAAGTTCAAGTTCTTTTGACTCACATTAACACTTTGTTCCATAGTTGCTGAGTTGAGACATAGATACTCTTTGGTTGAGTGTGAATGGAAACCACAGATAAGCTTCACTCAGTGAGGTGTGAAAGACAACTGTTTAAAGTGAAGTGGAGACGCCAAATGTGTCGCCAGTAGAACATAAAAATGGTTATGCTTTTAGAACTATCTGTAGTTTGACAAACTGGGCAACTAAAAGATATGAATGAGACCATACCTGCTACAGACCAGAGAAAGACCACCAACACACTTCCTGCTGTTCTCAAGGCCATTGTTGCATCTCCCACCCTGCAGTCTTAGAAACATAAACAACAACTCACTCTATAGCTGGTGAATAACTCCACCTGATACATTGAAGTAGAAACTGTAAATGGGGTACAGAGCCTCATCACTGAAAATGAACCAGGCTCATATTGTGTTGTGTTGTATTGTGCTATATGGTTGTCTATGTGAATACTGTCTGTCTGTAAGTCTATATCACTATGTATGTAATGTGTGTGACGTGTTGCATGTCTGTCTACATCTGTCTATTTAAGATGATATGTAGTATGATGCAAAAATAATTTCCTAATGGATACAATAGTCATCACCATCATCATCATCGTCGTCATCACCACCATCATCATCATCATCATCAAAAACAACAACAGCAACAATCACTTATTGAACAGATCTGTAGAACTGCAAACAAACATTTCTACATTGATTGTTTTGAAGCTGTTTTATTCTCAGAACCCCAAATATAGGAGGATAAATGTTCAATCCTCTACGGTCTGTCAAGCTGTACAGCAGCCTAAAGACTGACCACCAGGCTCAATGACAGCTCCTATCCTCAAGCTGTGAGGCTAAACAGCAAGTTACTCACATACTCACTCTCTCACACACACACACACACACACACACACACACACACACACACACACACACACACACACACACACACACACACACACACACACACACACACACACACACACACACACACACACAGTCTTGTAAAACTAACCTTGTGGGGACACAAAATTCCCATTCACAATCCTATTTTCCTTTACCTTATCCCCAAAACCTATTAACCCTAACCCAAACCCTAGCTCCAAACCCTAAACCTAATTCTAACTGTAACACTGATTCTAACTGGTTTTGTCTTATATTTAATATTTAATTTTATTATACCATGCACTTTAACCTAGCACTTCTTTTTTGAGCACTTAATCCCTTAATCTCTTGGTGTCACGCCCTGACCATAGAGAGCTGTTTATTCTCTATGTTGGTTGGGGCGTGATAGTGACTAGGGTAGGTCATCTAGGTGATTAATGATTTATGTTGGCCGGGTATGGTTTCCAATCAGAGACAGCTGTTTATCGTTGTCTCTGATTGGGGATCATATTTAGGCAGCCATTTCCTCATTGTGTTTTGTGGGATCTTGTCTACAGATAGTTGCCTGTGTGCATACCAGTAGCGTCACGGTTCGCTTGTTCTTTATTGTTTTGTTTGGTGAGTTTCAATTTATGAAAAGATGTGGAACTCTACGCACGCTGCGCCTTGGTCCAATCATTACGACGATCGTGACACTTGGGGGGGATTATTTATTTAATTGATCCAGTTTGCATGTTTTCTTATGATTTTATTATAACATTTGTTTTAATGTTAAACCTTTTTAACCTCAGCACTTAATCAATAATTGTCTTCCTCCTGTTTTTGAACTTCGGCCTTTCATGTTCTCCCACCCTCTAGACCGGTCGGATGTACAATATAGAAATGGGGCAGAAAGTTGCAATAGGCCCGTGCAACCCAAGGGTTGATATCAGAATAAACAGAAACCCTCTTAAACCTGACATTGATTCTAACCTTAACCCTAAACCCCCTAGAAATAGCATTTGACCTTGTGGGGACCAACTAAACGTCCCCAGTTGGTCAAATGTTTGTTGGTTTACTATTCCTGTGGGGAAACTATATATACATAATAATGTGGACACCTCCTCAAATGAGTGGATTCAGCTGTTTATGCCACAGCCGATGCTGACTGGTGTATAACATCGAGCACACAGCCATGCCATCTCCATAGACAAACTGTAACGGCGGCCTTCCCTCTCTTCACTAGAAGAGGGGGTGAAACAGGGATCGGACCAACACGCAGCGTAGCCAGTGCTCAACATGTTTAATTAACAACACTACTGTGAACACTAAACAAATACAAAATAACAAAAGTGGCAAACCGATACAGACCTATCTGGTGCAGAACACAAACACAGAGACAGGAAACAACCACCCACAATCCCCAACACAAAACAAGCCACCTATATATGATTCTCAATCAGGGACAACGATTGACAGCTGTCTCTGATTGAGAACCATATTAGGCTGGACACAGAAACAGACAAACTAGACACACAACATAGAATTCCCACCCAGCTCACGTCCTGACCAACACTAAACAAGCAAAACACATAAGAACTCTGGTCAGGACGTTACAGTACCCCCCCCCCCCCCCCCCCTGAGGTGCGGACTCCGAACGCACCCCTAAAACTCAAGGGGAGGGTCTGGGTGGGCATCTGTCCGCGGTGGCGGCTCCGGCAGCTCCTGACTGGCTGGCAGCTCTGGCAGCTCCTGACTGGCTGGCGGCTCTGGCAGCTCCTGACTGGCTGGCGGCTCTGGCGGCTCTGGCGGCTCCTGACTGACGGAGGGCTCTAATGGCTCGGGACAGACGGGCGGCTCTGAAGGCTCGTGGCAGACGGACGGCTCAGATGGCGCTGGGCAGATGGATGGCTCAGATGGCGCTGGGCAGCCGGATGGCTCAGATGGCGCTGAGCAGACAGATGGCTCAGACGGCGCTGGGCAGACGGATGGCTCAGACGGCGCTGGGCAGACGGATGGCTCAGACGGCGCTGGGCAGACGGATGGCTCAGACGGCGCTGGGCAGACAGATGGCTCAGACGGCGCTGGGCAGACGGATGGCTCAGACGGCGCTGGGCAGACGGATGGCTCAGACGGCGCTGGGCAGACGGATGGCTCAGACGGCGCTGGGCAGACGGATGGCTCAGACGGCGCTGGGCAGACGGATGGCTCAGACGGCGCTGGGCAGACGGATGGCTCAGATGGTGCTGGGCAGTCAGGCAGCTCAGACGGCGCTGGGCAGACGAGCAGTGCAGGCGGCGTTGGGCAGACGGCCGACTCTGACCTGCTGAGGCGCACAGTAGGCCTGGTGCCTGGTGCCGGAACTGGTGGTACCAGACTAGAGACACGCACCTCAAGGCTAGTGCGGGGAGCAGGAACAGGGCACACTGGACTCTCGATGCGCACTATAGGCCTGGTGCGTGGTACCGGCACTGGTGGTACCGGGCTGAGGGCACGCACCTCAGGGCGAGTGCGGGGAGAAGGAACAGTGCGTACAGGGCTCTGGAGACGCACAGGAGGCTTGGTGCGTGGTGCCGGAACTGGAGGTACTGGGCTGGAGACACGCACCACAGGGAGAGTGCGTGGAGGAGGAACAGGGCTCTAGAGACGCACTGGAAGCCTGGTGCGTGGTGTAGGCACTGGTGGTACTGGGCTGGGGCGGGAAGGTGGCGCCGGATATACCGGACCGTGCAGGCGTACTGGCTCCCTTGAGCACTGAGCCTGCCCAACCTTACCTGGTTGAATGCTCCCCGTAGCCCGACCAATGCGGGGAGGTGGAATAACCCGCACTGGGCTGTGTAGGCGAACCGGGGACACCATGCGTAAGGCTGGTGCCATGTACACCGGCCCGAGGAGACGTACTGGAGGCCAGATATGTTGAGCTGGCTTCATGGCACTTGGCTCAATGCTCAATTTAGCCCGGCCAGTGCGGGGAGGTGGAATAACCCGCACCGGGCTATGCACACGTACAGGAGACACCGTGCGCTCTTCCGCATAACACGGTGTCTGCCCGTACTCCCGCTCTCCACGGTAAGCATGGGAAGTGGGCGCAGGTCTCCTACCTGACTTCGCCACACTATCCTTTAGCCCCCCCCCCCCCCCCCCCCCCCCCAAGAAATTTTTGGGGTTTCTTCACGGGCTTCTTACCGCGTCGTCGTGCTAACCTCATTCGCCGGTATCCCTCTGCACATTGCTCCATCGAATCCCAGGCGGGCTCCGGCACTCTCCCTGGGTCAACCGACCACCTGTCTATTTCCTCCCAAGTGGTGTAACCCAGATCCGGCTCCTGCTGCCGAGCTAGCTCCTCGAAACGCCGCCTCTCTGCTTTTGCTGCCTCCAGCTCTGCTTTGGGGCGGCGATACTCCTCTGGCTCTGCCCAGGGTCCTTTTCCGTCCAGCTCGTCCTCCCATGTCCATTTCTCCTGGTCCCTCTGCTGCTGCTGCCCGTTGCTACGCTGCTTGGTCCGAGATTGGTGGGTGGTTCTGTAACGGCGGCCTTCCCTCTCTTCACTAGAAGAGGGGGTGAAACAGGGATCGGACCAACACGCAGCGTAGCCAGTGCTCAACATGTTTAATTAACAACACTACTGTGAACACTAAACAAATACAAAATAACAAAAGTGGCAAACCGATACAGACCTATCTGGTGCAGAACACAAACACAGAGACAGGAAACAACCACCCACAATCCCCAACACAAAACAAGCCACCTATATATGATTCTCAATCAGGGTCTCTGATTGAGAACCATATTAGGCTGGACACAGAAACAGACAAACTAGACACACAACATAGAATTCCCACCCAGCTCACGTCCTGACCAACACTAAACAAGCAAAACACATAAGAACTCTGGTCAGGACGTTACACAAACATTCTCAGTAGAATGGCCTTACTGAAGACTTCAGGGACTTTCAACGTGGCACCGTCAAAGGATGACACCTTTCCAGTTTGACAAATTTCAGCCCTGCTAGAAGAGGGTTTACATGGCCTAGCAGCCAGACACAAGCCTAAGATCACCATGCGCAATGCCAACCGTTGGGTGGAGTGGTGTAAAACTCGTCACCATTGGACTCTGGAGCAGTGGAAACGCGTTCTCTGGAGTGATGAATAACGATTCACCATCTGGCAGTTCGACGGACGTTTCTGGGTTTGGTGGATGACAGGAGAACACTAACAGCCCCCCAAAAAGTGCCAACTGAAGTTTGGTGGAGGAAGAATAATGGTCTGGGGCTGTTTTTGATGGTTCGGGCCCCTTAGTTCCATTGAAAGGAAATCTTAACGATACGGCATACAATGATATTCTCGACAATTATGTGCTTTCAAGTTTGTGGCAACAGTTAGGGGAAGGCCCTTTCCTGTTACAGCATGACAATGTCCCCGTGGATAAAGCGAGGTCCATACAGAAATGGTTTGTCGAGATCGGTGTGGAAGAACTGACAGAGCCCTGACCTCAACCACATCGAACACCTTTGGGATGAATTGGAACTTCGACTGCAAGCCAAGTCTAATCACCCAACATCAGTGCCCGACCTCACTAATGCTCTTGTGGCTGAATGGAAGCAAGTCCAAGCAGCAATGTTCCAACATCTAGTGGAAAGCCTTCCCAAACGTGTAGGCTGTTATAGCAGGGACAAACTCCATATTAATGCCTATGATTTTTGAATTAGTTGTTTGAGGAGCAGGTGTCCACATACTTTTGGTAATGTAGTGTAGGTACCTGCATCTGTAGGGAAGGCCCATAAGGCCCATGGTGTCTGTATCAAAGTCTAGAGAGCTGGTTGTTATGGATGTAGAAAAGTTAAAACACACATCCTACACAGTATAGATGTCAACCCTACTCCCTATCAGTCTGGTCCTAAAGGGCCCTCAGTTAAATCAACTGTGTCACACGCAGACACACACACAGGCCCACATGCACACACACACACTGCAGTGCTACAATGTTTGTTTGCATGTCTTTTTTACCCTGGTTAATCATCTCATCACTATGTAGATCAACACCTACACTGAGACACTTTATAAATACTGGCCGTAAAACACAGTTTAAAACTGAACAACAAGTAAAATGATACATTACCCTCAATTATATGACTAATGACTAAAAACAAATAACCCCAAACTATATTTCAAGATATTGACAATTGAGTGAAGTGAAGGAGGGAGGTCTTGTACAGTGAGTCAATTTGCTGTCAGTTAGTGTGAATTCTGTGGTTGACACATATTTAACTGCCCTTATACCTCCTCTTTAAGTCATTAACATGCATGATGACCAGACCAGTACATCAGAAAAAGGATGTTACTGTATTTCAATAGAAATTGTTCAATAGACTGCATATCTATATGTACTTTTCTTAATTTGAGGAGTGGGGCTTCATTTTTAAAATAGCTAAATGTTTCATATTTCCAACGTGATATTTTGACTACACAGAGAACCATTTAAACAACGTGTCGACTACAGAGGGCTTGATGTGGTTGCTAGGTGATTTGTGACGCACCTGCAAGCCCTCTATACTATTTAGAATGTTAACAATTTCTTATAATGTGTTGCCTTGTCCTTCTGAGTTCTGTATATACAGGTCAAAGTTCCATGATGTCATTCAATTAGAACCCATTCAATTTAAAACCCATAACCATCAGATGAATCAAAGTAGTACTGAAGGTTCCACTGTTCTAGACTAGACCTACTGGCACCTCAACATTACTGCACCATCCTAATAATAATGTCCTCAATAATGTTGGGCTAATAACAACATTACAAACTGGAAATACATTAGATAAATTAGTGAAAAACTAAACTGTTTACTTGACAAAGTCACAGTTAAGCAAACACACACTGTTGTGTATTACGATATGCCACTATCATATTCTGTTACACTGTTGTGTATTACAACATGCCACTATCATATTCTGTTACACTGTTGTGTATTACGATATGCCACTATCATATTCTGTTACACTGTTGTGTATTACAACATGCCACTATCATATTCTGTTACACTGTTGTGTATTACGATATGCCACTATCATATTCTGTTACACTGTTGTGTATTACAACACGCCACTATCATATTCTGTTACACTGTTGTGTATTACAACATGCCACTATCATATTCTGTTACACTGTTGTGTATTACGATATGCCACTATCATATTCTGTTACACTGTTGTGTATTACAACATGCCACTATCATATTCTGTTACACTGTTGTGTATTACAACACGCCACTATCATATTCTGTTACACTGTTGGCCCTTGTGTACAATAAAGGAGGCTGGTTGGCAGAGATATAGGAGGAGAGGCTCATTGTAATGGCTGGAATATAATTAATGGATACCGTTCCATTTATTCCACTCCAGCCAGTACGATGAGCATGTCCTTCTATAAATCTGCCCACCAGCCTCCTCTGCTGGACAGTACAGGTAGTAGCAGAGGCATCAATATCATAACCATCATCATCACCATAGTGATGCTGTGTTGACTGTATAGGCTAATGTACTCTGTTGTCCATATAGGCTAATGCAGCCTCTTATCCATATATATTATAATGTAGCCTGTTATCCATACATATTCTAGTGTAGCCTGTTATCCATATATAGGCTAATGCAGCCTCTTATCCATATATAGTATAATGTAGCCTGTTATCCATATATAGGCTAATGCAGCCTCTTATCCATATATATTATAATGTAGCCTGTTATCCATATATAGTATGTTATCCATATATAGTCTAATGTAGCCTGTTCTCCATATATAGTCTAATGTAGCCTGTTATACATATATAGTCTAATGTAGCCAGTTATCCATATATAGTCTAATGTAGCCTGTTATCCATATATAGTCTAATGTAGCCAGTTATCCATATATAGTCTAATGTAGCCTGTTATCCATATATAGTCTAATGTAGCATGTTATCCATATATAGTCTAATGTAGCCTGTTCTCCATATATAGTCTAATGTAGCCTGTTATCTATACATATTCTAATGTAGCCTGTTATCCATACATATTCTAATGTAGGCTGTTATCCATATATAGTCTAATGTAGCCTGTTATCGATATATTGTCTAATGTAGCCTGTTATCCATATATAGTATAATGTAGCCTGTTATCCATATATAGTCTTATGTAGCATGTTATCCATATATAGTCTAATTAGCCCGTTGCCCACATATAGTCTAATGTAGCCTGTTTCCATGTATAGTCTAATGTAGCCTGTTATCCATATATAGTCTAATGTCTAATATATAATCTACCGACCCCCCTCAGCTCCCAGCTGTGCCCTGGACACCATCTGTGAATTGATCGCCCCCCATCTAGCTTCAGAGTTTGATCTGTTAGGTGACCTAAACTGGGATATGCTTAACACCCCGGCAGTCCTACAATCTAAGCTAGATGCCCTCAATCTCACACAAATCATCAAGGAACCCACCAGGTACAACCCTAAATTCGTAAACATGGGCACCCTAATAGACATTATCCTGACCAACTTGCCCTCCAAATACACCTCTGCTGTCTTCAATCAGGATCTCAGCGATCACTGCCTCATTGCCTGTATCCGCTACGGGTCCGCGGTCAAACGACCACCCCTCATCACTGTCAAACGCTCCCTAAAACACCTCTGCGAGCAGGCCTTTCTAATCGACCTGGCCCGGGTATCCTGGAAGGATATTGACCTCATCCCGTCAGTTGAGGATGCCTGGTCATTCTTTAAAAGTAACTTCCTCACCATCTTAGACAAGCATGCTCCGTTCAGAAAATGCAAAACTAAGAACAGATATAGCCCTTGGTTCACTCCAGACCTGACTGCCCTCGACCAGCACAAAAACATCCTGTGGCGAACTGCAATAGCATCGAATAGTCCCCGCGATATGCAACTGTTCAGGGAAGTCAGGAACCAATACACGCAGTCAGTCAGGAAAGCAAAGGCCAGCTTTTTCAAGCAGAAATTTGCATCCTGTAGCTCTAACTCCAAAAAGTTTTAGGACACTGTAAAGTCCATGGAGAACAAGAGCACCTCCTCCCAGCTGCCCACTGCACTGAGGCTAGGTAACACGGTCACCACCGATAAATCCGTGATAATCGAAGACTTCAACAAGCATTTCTCAACGGCTGGCCATGCCTTCCTCCTGGCTACTCCTTAAAGGTGAAATAAAAAATAAAAAATGTAGCCTGTTATCCATATATAGTCTAATGTAGCCTGTTATCCATATATAGTCTAATGTAGCCTGTTATCTATAGATAATCTAGTGTAGCCTGTTATCCATATTTGTAACGTTTGTAACTTGTTTAGTGTTGGTCAGGACGTGAGCTGGGTGGGAATTCTATGTTGTGTGTCTAGTTCGTCTGTTTCTGTGTCCAGCCTAATATGGTTCTCAATCAGAGACAGCTGTCAATCGTTGTCCCTGATTGAGAATCATATATAGGTGGCTTGTTTTGTGTTGGGGATTGTGGGTGGTTGTTTCCTGTCTCTGTGTTTGTGTTCTGCACCAGCTAGGACTGTGACGGTATGTTCTTTTGTTATTTTGTATAGTGTATTGTTTTGTTTTGATTAAATTCATTATGGAAAATTACCACGCTGCGTATTGGTCCTCTGATCCTTCTCGCCTCTCCTCGTCTGAGGAGGAGGACGACTTAGACTGCCGTTACAATATTGTCCAATGTAGCTTGTTATCCATATGATCTAATGTAGCCTGCTGTCCAGAAACTGTAATGTCCATATAAAGAAGCATAGAATTACATATTAGAACTAATAACTAGTAACTAATAACCCTCCATCACTGTGTCTCATGTTAATACTACTCCTAAACACAACCCACCATCACTGTGTCTCTTGTAAATACTACTCCTAAACACAACCCACCATCACTGTGTCTCATGTTAGTACTACTCCTAAACACAACCCACCATCACTGTGTCTCATGTTAATACTACTCCAAAACACAACCCACCATCACTGTGTCTCATGTTAATACTACTCCTAAACACAACCCACCATCACTGTGTCTCATGTTAATACTACTCCTAAACACAACCCACCATCACTGTGTCTCATGTTAATACTACTCCTAAACACAACCCACCATCACTGTGTCTCATGTTAATACTACTCCTAAACACAACCCACCATCACTGTGTCTCATGTTAATACTACTCCTAAACACAACCCACCATCATTGTGTCTCATGTTAATACTACTCCTAAACACAACCCACCATCACTGTGTCTCATGTTAATACTACTCCTAAACACAACCCACCATCACTGTGTCTCATGTTAATACTACTCCAAAACACAACCCACCATCACTGTCTCTTGCTAAAACTACTCCTAAACACAAGCCATCATCACTGTCTCATGTTAATACTACTCCTAAACACAACCCACCATCACTGTGTCTCATGTTAATACTACTCCTAAACACAACCCACCATCACTGTGTCTCATGTTAATTCTACTCCTAAACACAACCCACCATCACTGTGTCTCATGTTAATACTACTCCTAAACACAACCCACCATCACTGTGTCTCATGTTAATACTACTCCTAAACACAACCCACCATCACTGTGTCTCATGTTAATACTACTCCTAAACACAACCCACCGTCACTGTGTCTCATGTAAATACTACTCCTAAACACAACCCACCGTCACTGTGTCTCATGTTAATACTGCTCCTAAACACAACCCACCATCACTGTGTCTCATGTTAATTCTACTCCTAAACACAACCCACCATCACTGTCACTCCCTGACCATAGAGAGCCTTTTTATTCTCTATGTTGGTTAGGTCGGGGTGTGACTAGGTGTCACGTTCCTGACCTTGTTTTCCTTTTGTATAGTTGTGTTTAGTGGGTCAGGACGTGAGCTGGGTGGGCAGTCTGTGTTTGTTCTATGTTAAGTGTTAGGTTTAATTGACCTTGTATGGCTCTCAATCAGAGGCAGGTGGTTTACGTTTTCCTCTGATTGAGAACCATATATAGGTAGGTTGTTTCACATTGTTTGTTGTGGGTGGTTGTCTTCCGTGTCTGTATGTCTACCACACGGGACTGTTTCGTTTTTCGTTTCGTATATGTAGTCTGTTCCTGTTCATGCGTTCTTCATAGTTTGTAAGTTCTCAAGTCAGGTCTGTCTACATCGTTTATTTGTTTTGTAGTTTGTTGTAGTGTTTTCGTGTTTCGTCTTTACGTTAATAAATTCATTATGTCATATAACAACGCTGCGCTTTGGTCCAATCCCTACTCCTCCTCTTCGGACGAAGAGGAGGAGAACAACCGTTACAGAACCACCAACCTAACAAGGATCAAGCAGCGTGAGAGGAACCAGCAGCAGCGGCCAAAAAACCAGGACTCGTGGACTTGGGAGGAAATATTGAACGGAGAAGGACCTGGGCTAAGGTGGGAGAGAATCGCCGCTCTCGGGAGGCGATGGAGTCAGCGAAAGCCCAGGATCGGTGGTATGAGGAGGCAGCAAGGAGACGTGGCTGGAAACCCGAAAATAAACCCCAAAAATTTCTTGGGAGGGGGCTAAAAGGGAGTGTGGCGAAATCAGGTAGGAGACCTGCGCCTACTCCCTGTACTTACCGTGGAGAGCGAGAGTACGGGCAGACACCGTGTTACGCAGTAGAGCGCATGGTGTCTCCTGTACGTGTGCATAGCCCGGTGCGGTACATACCAGCTCCTCGTATCGGCCGGGCCAGATTGAGCATTGAGCCAAGTGCCATGAAGCCGGCTCTACACATCTGGCCACCAGTGCGTCTCCTCGGGCCGGCTTACATGGCACCAGCCTTACGCATGGTGTCCCCGGTTCGCCTACATAGCCCGGTGCGGGTTATTCCACCTCCCCGCACTGGTCGGGCGACGGGGAGCATACAACCAGGTAAGGTTGGGCAGGCTCAGTGCTCAAGGGAGCCAGTACGCCTGGACGGTCCGGTATATCCGGCGCCACCTCCCCGCCCCAGCCCAGTACCACCAGTGCCTACACCACGCACCAGGCTTCCAGTGCGTCTCCAGAGCCCTGTTCCTCCTCCACGCACTCTCCCTGTGGTGCGTGTCTCCAGCCCAGTGCCTCCAGTTCCGGCACCACGCATCAAGCCTCCTGTGCGTCTCCAGAGGCCTGTACGCACTGTTCCTTCTCCCCGTACTCGCCCGGATGTGCGTGCCCTCAGCCCGGTACCACCAGTGCCGGTACCACGCACCAGGCCTATAGTACGCCTTGAGAGTCCAGTGTGCCCTGTTGTTGCTCCCCGCACTAGCCTGAAGGTGCGTGTCCTTAGCCCGGTACCTCCAGTTCCGGCACCACGCACCAGGCCTACAGTGCGTCTCAGCCGGCCAGAGTCTGCCGTCTGCCCAGCGGCGCCTGAACTGCCCGTCTGCCCAGCGGCGCCTGAACTGCCCGTCTGCCCAACGCCGTCTGAACTGCCCGTCTGCCCAACGGCGCCTGAACTGCCCGTCTGCCCAACGCCGTCTGAACTGTCCGTCTGCCAAGCGCCGCATGAACTGCCCGTCTGTACTGAGCCTTCAAAGCCGCCCGTCTGTACTGAGCCTGCAAAGCCGTCCGCCAGACAGGAGCCGCTAGAGCCTTCAGCCAGACAGGAGCAGCCAGAGCCTTCCGCCAGACAGGCGCAGCCAAAGCCTTCCGCCAGACAGGATCAGCCAGAGCCTTCCGCCAGACAGGATCAGCCAGAGCCTTCCGCCAGACAGGATCAGCCAGAGCCTTCCGCCAGACAGGATCAGCCAGAGCCTTCCGCCAGACAGGATCAGCCAGAGCCTTCCGCCAGACAGGACCAGCCAGAGCCTTCCGCCAGACAGGACCAGCCATGACCAGCCAGAGCCGTCAGCCAGCCCTGACCAGCCAGAGCCGTCAGCCAGCCCTGACCAGCCAGAGCCGTCAGCCAGCCCTGACCAGCCAGAGCCGTCAGCCAGCCATGACCAGCCAGAGCTGTCAGCCAGTCCGGAGCTGCCGTCCCTCAGTCCGGAGCTGCCGTCCCTCAGTCCGGAGCTGCCGTCCCTCAGTCCGGAGCTGCCGTCCCTCAGTCCGGAGCTGCCCCTTATCCCGGTGATGCCCCTTAATTTAGGTGGGTTTATTTGGAGGGTGGTCATTGAGAGGGGGATACGGAAGCAGGGAGTGACTATGGTGGTGTGGGGACAGCGTCCGGAGCCGGAGCCGCCACCGTGGACAGATGCCCACCCAAACCCTCCCCTTGAGGTTGAGTTTTGCGGCCGGAGTCCGCATCTTGGGGGGGGGGGGTTAATGTCACGTTCCTGACCTTGTTTTCCTTTTGTATAGTTGTGTTTAGTGGGTCAGGACGTGAGCTGGGTGGGCAGTCTGTGTTTGTTCTATGTTAAGTGTTAGGTTTAATTGACCTTGTATGGCTCTCAATCAGAGGCAGGTGGTTTACGTTTTCCTCTGATTGAGAACCATATATCGGTAGGTTGTTTCACATTGTTTGTTGTGGGTGGTTGTCTTCCGTGTCTGTATGTCTACCACACGGGACTGTTTCGTTTTTTGTTTCGTATATGTAGTATGTTCCTGTTCGTGCGTTCTTCATAGTTTGTAAGTTCTCAAGTCAGGTCTGTCTACATCGTTTATTTGTTTTGTAGTTTGTTGTAGTGTTTTAGTGTTTCGTCTTTACGTTAATAAATTCATTATGTCATATAACAACGCTGCGCTTTGGTCCAATCCCTACTCCTCCTCTTCGGACGAAGAGGAGGAGAACAACCGTTACACTAGGGTGGGTAATCTAGTTATTTTTTTTCTATGTTGGCCTGGTATGGTTCCCAATCAGAGGCGGTTGTTTATCGTTGTCTCTGATTGGGGATCAAATTTAGGCAGCCATTTCCCCACTGTGTTTTGTGGGATCTTGTTTTTGTGTTGCCTGTGAGCACTCCTGAACGTCACGTTTCGGTTATTTTTTATTGTTTTAGTGCATTTCATTAAATAAATATGTGGAACCCAGATCACGCTGCGCTTTGGTCCGAGTATGGTTCCAACGACGATCGTCACTGTGTCTCATGTTAATACTACTCCTAAACACAACCCACCATCACTGTGTCTCATGTTACTTTGGTGGTGGTGGTTCTCTTCAGTCCAAGTAGTGTCCAAGTAACAGTTAAAATAGCATGAAAGAGATTCATATCCTTTTAGAAATGTCAGTAGATTGATAAACAGATCAAGATATGAATGAGACCATACCTGCCACAGACCAGAGAAAGACCACCAACACACTTCCTGCTGTTCACAAGGCTATTGTTGCATCTCCCACCCTGCAGTCTTAGAAACGTAAACAACAACTCACTCTATAGCTGGTGAATAACTCCACCTGATACATTGAAGTAGAAACTGTAAATGGGGTACTACTGAAAATGAACCAGGCTCATATTGTATTGTGTTGTATTGTGCTATATGGTTGTCTATGTGAATACTGTCTATCTGTAAGTCTATATCACTATGTATGTAATGTGTGTGACGTGTTGCATGTCTGTCTACATCTGTCTATTTAAGATGATATGTAGTATGATGCAAAAACTATTTCCTAATACAGTAAAGTCCTCACCATCATCACCATCACCATCATCACCATCATTATAAACAACAACAACTTATTGAACAGATGTGTAGTACTGTAAACACATATTTCTGATTGTTCTGAAGCTGTTTTATTCTCAGAACCCCAAATATAGGAGGATAAATGTTCCATCCTCTACGGTCCGTCAAGCTGTACAGCAGCCTAAAGACTGACCACCAGGTTCAATGATAGCTCCTATCCCCAAACTGTGAGGCTAAACAGAAGTGACTCACAAACACATACACATGCGTAAACACACACACACACACACACACACTGCAATGTTACAATGTTTGTTCGCATGTCTTTTTACCCTGGTTAATCATCTCATCACTATGTAGATCAACACTCCTACACTGAGACACTTTATGAATACTGGCCATGAAGTAACAACCAAATCAACGCTCAAAACATAACAAGAAGTAAAATTATACATTAACCTTCAAGAATATGACTTATGACTAAAAACAAATAACCCAAAACTATTTTTCCAGATATTGTCAAGAGTACTTACAGAGTGAAGTGAAGGGGAGAGGTCTTGTACAGTGAGTCAATTTACTGGTAGTGAGTGGGAACTGCTAGTAGGTGTCAGTTCTGTGGTTGATACATATTTAAAGTAGAACACAAGTAGCTGATGCAGAATGGTCATTTCCTTCCTCTTTAAGACATTAACATGCATGAGGATCAGAACAGCATGTCAGAGAAGGGAGGTTACTGTATTAAAATGGTTCCTACATTTCTATAATGGACACAATGTCCCCCATTTCCACTTTTATTTAAATACAGAACCATGTTAACAATATGTTGACTATTCTATATGGAATGTTTATAATATATTGGAATGTGTTGCCTTGTCCCTCTGAGTTCTACATGGAACAGGTCAAAGTTCCATTTACATTTGGTCAGTTCCATGATGTCATTCTATTCATTCTATTCTACTAACCCATTTAATGTACACTCCTCATCAGCTGCATCAAAGACCCTGCACTGACCCCCTTTAGTGTCTACAACATGGTTGTTGTAGAGGCGTTGGCCTGGGCAACAACCCCCTCAAGATTCTAATGATGACATCATCTCCATCATCTAACATCAATGATCAAACATGTTTCACAGCTCAGGCCGAGGGGGCGGGGGAAGGAAATCAGAGGAGCACTCCTCTTCACTTTGATTGACACTTACTCCTACTGTGTGTCCAGTGTGCTGTCTTGACTGTGTGTCAGAGGACTACAAAAGCGGTGACACCCCCCAACAGCCCCATTCTATCCAAGCTTCCTGTTCCCTATTAAGGTAGCTACACGGTCCCTCCTTCTCTTCCTCAATCTTCATATTCATTATTCTGTTATTCCTTCTCTTCTTCCTTACTCTGTCATATCCGGACGGTACGTGGTGTTCAGGGTTGTCAGGGTTGCCATGGTTTCCTGTCTCTCCCTCTCTGGTCAGGCTTGTGTTTGAAGCGACACTTGTCACCATAGAAACAGCCGGTGGTCCTCCAGAAGAAACACTCTTCACCATTGATGGGAGCCATCCTCCTGGTCCTGGGAGAGAGAGAGACAAACAGTATGAAAACACAAGCACCTGCACCTGTGCTCCTGCTTCCTCCTTCCATCACTTTGTACATTTCAAAAGTTTATATGAGATGATTGGTAACACTTTAGAATAACTCAGAATTATTCATTATAAATGATTATATATATGTTTATAAATCGTAGATGATGTTTTGACAGACAGATGGATGTCCTTACCCTGTGGAGGCGTACTTGGAGGCTGAGGAGGTGTTGAGGCCTATAGGGTTGGTCCTCTGAGGAGAGGGAGGGGTTCTCTGAATCTAGCTGTCTGGGTACCTGATCACCAGCCTGGTGCTCTCCAGCTCCACCCCCTGGATCGGAGGACAAACAGCAGGCACAGTCCAAATACATGCAATGGGACCAATAGCATAGTCCCACAAGTAAAATGGAACCAATAACAAAGCTTGTTTTTCCTTTGCTGCCAGAAAGGAGTTGAATCGTTGTACTTTTCTCTCTGTGTTGAACGATGGTGATACTATTTAAAGCTCTAAACTGAAGCTCTAAACTGAAGGCTCTTGACTCTGTATCATGCAGAGACGTCTAACTCACCATTGAGATCTCTACTGTGCTGTCAGGTGGACATCAATAGCAACACGCAGCCTCAAACCCTGGTCCATTCCTATTCAGAAGGCCATTTAAGGAAAACTGAGGGGAGGGTAGGGGAGGTAGAGGAGATGAAGTGAGAGAGTGAAGGGAGGAAAGGATGGGGAGATAGAAGGAGTGGAGAAGACAGACCGACACACACACACACACAATCAGCAATCTCCACGTTCACAGTAGAATTCAACCCCATCAGTGCACTCCCCTTGAAGAAGTATCCCTTTGGCCAATCAGGGGCGAGCTGGATGGACTTCTGAGCGTCTGATAGGGCAGAGGGGTAGAGCTCCAGACACCAGTAGCAGTATGAACCACATTCCCAAAGAAATACAAGAAATGAGATCAAAGTAGAAATAGTCCATCCAGACCTTTACCACCTAGTAAATCTGTTGGACCACTTACATTAGAGTACTCCTGCAGTAGTCTAGGGAGCAACATACCCATACCACCCACACACACAAGCAAAAACACACACGCACACACACATATAAACACACACACACACACACGCAGGCACACACACACACACACACACACACAACGTCTGAACTACCGGGAAAGACTCTGGCAAGTTCCAGACTCAGTGTGTGTTTACGTGTGTGTGTGTGTGTGCGTGCATGTTCGTGTGTGTGTTTGTTGATGAACAGTGCTGATTGTTGATCTATTACAGTTTATCTCCTGACAGTAATGGAGTATCCCTGGCTGACCTATAGGCTAGCCACCCATGCATTATGTTGCTTAATGGCGCCATCATGCGTACAAAGGCACAAATACAAGAAACATAATTGATATATTTGTTGTCTATTTATTGTCTAACTTTGAGCTTATTTACAACATGATACTTGTACTGTATTCAATGTAAAAAAAAAAAAAAAAAAAGCAAAATGTAATGTATCTAAAATAGGTAATAATTCACAATTTGATAATAAAACAAGCAATATTACGACACTGAACAATATGGTATAACATAATATAAAATATAAAATGCCCAATAATATCTGACACCACTACAAAGTAAAACGTATTTAAACAAATCAGGAGCAACTCGAGAGCTAGAATTATTTAAAAGCTCTTATCAAAATTATTCCTTTTGTGTCACTAAAACAAGCCAATACTTTATCTATTATAAACAATCTGGAATTGGCTAAATCCCATAGAAAAAGATCAAAAACATTTAAGTACACAAGAAAATAAGGCTATTTATTAAGCGGAGCTAGTTCAGAAAGGAAACCCGAGTGCCTGCCTCAACTGAGATTGCACCAATTAGAGGCTAGTATCATTCACGACTTCCTTATTGACCGGGTCTGCTCTTACATCCTTCTGCCGCTTGCTGCTACTAAGCGCTGGCTTCTTTTCCTCCATTGACTCTGCTGCTGTAACTAGCTGTTTCTCGCTATGCTGCTAATTTCTGATATAATGTTTTCTTTGTAAGTGCTCGCTAGCTGTGTTTGAACCTCGCCCGCATCGTTCAATATGCTCATGTTGCAATGTTTGGCTGCTGCGGTGATGTGATTAATTGCGAGGATCAACCATGTTGCTGCTCTGTTTTCAGTTAATAGCTGGATACAAACTAGCTAGCTAAGTAGAATTAGCCTCAGGAATAGTCTATCATATAGCCTACTTGTTTGTTCCCAATACCAGCTTTCGAGCTGAGTCAGTGTGCTCCGCGAACCATCATGGAGAATAGTCCTTCATCCATACAAGGAGTAAGTAGTCTATGCTAGACTAGCATACAGGCTATGTGTTGCTATACAGTGAGTGAGAAGCAATATTTTCTGATCATGAACAGAAGATGGTGTTTATCACAGTGATTCAGTAGTATTTCAGTCTGTGGACGTTAACTAGTTTAGTACAGTATGTGTCCAGCTCACGAAACCGCTGCAATCAATGCACACTATCAGCCATAGCTTACATTTTACAGGTCATCCCAGTCACATTAGTCGGTGTGACTTTCGCCGACAGTCACTATTCAAATGTTGTACACAATATTTCTGGTTATTATTCTTGGAACCCTATTCCCTTACACAGTTTAAACTAGAAGCCTTCAAATGAACTTGCAGACTGGTCTGGACTAGTGCATTTGTATAGTTACACTTTAGCTGCACTTCTTCTCTGATTTGCTCAGAGCGTCTGCTAGCTCATTAGTGCAGGGGTTCTTCAGCCTGGGACCAGAATGCAACATTGTGTTTTCCTGGGACCCAAACTCAGGAAAATATGGAACTATACATAATTATCAGTACATTTCATTGCCCTTATGCCTAAAAACAAATGCAATATAGACAAAAACAAATATCAATTAAATTAAATATCCATATAAATATGTATTAATGTTTATTTTCCTCCATTAAAAACACATATCTGTCTAGGTTGGAACTGTTGCTGTTAAAATACAATAAATCATTTTAATTCTGAATTGGAATAAAAGGATTGATCACATCACACAGATGAATAACAGAACACACACACACAGGTTTTTTGATAGTGCAACCCTAAGTAACAGTACAGATGAAAAATGATCAGGCCTACTGTACATCTTACTGTAGAAATGATTGTTGAAAGTCTAGGTTGGAACTGTTGCTGTTAAACTACAATACATCTTTTTTTATTCTGAACTGGAATAAACTGATTGATCACATCTGTAGACCAGAAAACCCCCACACAGTCCTAATGAGAGCATGTCTATTCTGGGCTCTGTTTTTGACAGGGCAACACTGAGGTTATGCTCAGCCTTGAAACTGTTTCTGTACTTGTTTTTTAAGTATGTCAGAGTTGAGAACCCTGACTCACATAGGTATGTGGTGCCAAACTGGACCAGAACATCTACTGCTTTCTCAGTCAGGCAGGAGACCGCTTCCTACTGTAGATGAGCAGCCCAGAACTGTGAATGTGTTTGCCTCAAAAAGCATCAGTTTATTCCAGTTAAGAATAACAATTATTATTGTATTTTATTAACAGCAACAGTTCCAACCTAGACTAGTTTTCAACAATAATTTCTACAGTAAGATGTAAAGTAGGCCTGATCATTTTTCATTTTCATCTGTACTGTTACTAGGGTTGCACTATCAGTAGCTAGCTTGCTTAGGAGAATGTTAGCTATTAGCCGTGTACAAGGCCAGGGGATTGTTTGAAAGAGAAACTCACATATACTACTATGAGAGTTAGTTAGTACTCCCTTATTACTGCTTATCACCGGTTATAAAATGCCAACAATCTGAACGACAGCGCTGCGTCGTGTGTAGCGGAGTGATCTTCAAGAAAACCGCAGAAAAAGAGATCCGGTACACAACTCCGATGCACACAGGCATCTCCCTCTCACACTCGCGCAGCTGCCAAACTGAGCATAGACCGCAGCTTAAGCAGAAAGCACATTGAACAGAGAGCGCAGATGCACTTGGCCAAATCAATTCCAGTAATTAATGAAACAATTATGTATTTACACTGACACGTCGCGACCCACCATTAACAGGTCCGTGACCCAACTTTATGAAAGGCTCCATTAGTGCATACTGACTGGTTGCATCACCGACTGTTATGGCAACTGCTCGGCCTCCGACCAAAAGGCGCGTATGGCCCAGTACATCACTGGGGCCAAGCTTCCTGCCATCCAGGACCTCTAACCTGGCGGTGTCAGAGGAAGGCCATAAAAATGGTCAGACTCCAGCTACCCCAGTCATAGGCTGTTCTCTTTGCGACCGCACGGCAAACGGTTCCGGACCGCCAAGTCTAGGTCCAAAAGGCTTCTTAACAGCTTCTACCCCCAAGCCATAAGACTCCTGAACAGCTAATCAAAGGGCTACCAAGACACTGCTGCAACACTCTGTTTATTATCTATGCATAGTCCCTTTAACTCTACCTACATGTACATATTACCTCAACTAACCGGTGCCCCCCAAATTGACTCTGTACAATACCCCCTGTAGAGGGGTTGGGTTAAATGCAGAAGACAAATTTCAGTTGAATGCATTCAGTTGTACAACTGACTAGGTACCCCCTTTCCCTTTATATATCCTCTCTAATGTTATTTTAATTATTTGTTACTTTTATTTTCTATTTTTTACTTAACACTTATTTTTTCGTAACTTCTTTTTTTGTAACTTCTGAAAGCATAGTTGGTTAAGGGGCTTGTAAGTAAGCATTTCCCTGTAAGATCTACATCTGTTGTATTCAGCATTTCCCTGTAAGATCTACACCTGTTGTATTCTGCATTTCCCTGTAAGATCTACATCTGTTGTATTCAGCATTTCCCTGTAAGATCTACATCTGTTGTATTCAGCATTTCCCTGTAAGATCTACATATGTTGTATTCAGCATTTCCCTGTAAGATCTACACCTGTTGTATTCTGCATTTCCCTGTAAGATCTACACCTGTTGTATTCAGCATTTCCCTGTAAGATCTACACATGTTGTATTCTGCATTTCCCTGTAAGATCTACACCTGTTGTATTCTGCATTTCCCTGTAAGATCTACACCTGTTGTATTCTGCATTTCCCTGTAAGATCTACACCTGTTGTATTCTGCATTTCCCTGTAAGATCTACATCTGTTGTATTCAGCATTTCCCTGTAAGATCTACACCTGTTGTATTCTGCATTTCCCTGTAAGATCTACACCTGTTGTATTCAGCATTTCCCTGTAAGATCTACACCTGTTGTATTCTGCATTTCCCTGTAAGATCTACACCTGTTGTATTCAGCATTTCCCTGTAAGATCTACACCTGTTGTATTCTGCATTTCCCTGTAAGATCTACACCTGTTGTATTCTGCATTTCCCTGTAAGATCTACACCTGTTGTATTCAGCATTTCCCTGTAAGATCTACACCTGTTGTATTCTGCATTTCCCTGTAAGATCTACATCTGTTGTATTCTGCATTTCCCTGTAAGATCTACACCTGTTGTATTCAGCATTTCCTTGTAAGATCTACACCTGTTGTATTCAGCATTTCCCTGTAAGATCTACACCTGTTGTATTCTGCATTTCCCTGTAAGATCTACACCTGTTGTATTCTGCATTTCCCTGTAAGATCTACACCTGTTGTATTCTGCATTTCCCTGTAAGATCTACACCTGTTGTATTCAGCATTTCCCTGTAAGGTCTACACCTGTTGTATTCTGCATTTCCCTGTAAGATCTACACCTGTTGTATTCAGCATTTCCCTGTAAGATCTACACCTGTTGTATTCAGCATTTCCCTGTAAGATCTACACCTGTTGTATTCTGCATTTCCCTGTAAGATCTACACCTGTTGTATTCTGCATTTCCCTGTAAGATCTACACCTGTTGTATTCCGCACATGTGACAAATACAATTTGATACTGTTGCATGAGTCACATTATTAGTTTCCATTTTATGGTATAATTTGTGTCACTCTAATATTACCTTCATCCTTATCTGCAACAGTAGGTTCAGGCTCTGATTTATTAGCCATGTTCTAATCCTGTTATGTATTTTACATAGGTAGTCCTCCCTGTCGGTCCATCATTGTATGCTACTGTAGCGATCACTTCATTCTAGTCATCATGTATTAGCTACTGTTATTCATTCTTATTCATCTTCTGCTAGTAATACATTTACGCATGTTATCATGTATGCTTGTACATAGTGAGTATGCAGGCATCTTATACCCTGATTAGACTCACTCTGCTACAGTAGTTTTAGTGAGAGTGGGTCATATCTACCACCATCGGGCTGGCCCAAATGCTGTTGGCCGCTATATGCGCTGTTCAGCAGTCGAGCATTACTGGGTCTTTTTATCATTAAGCATATATTCATAGATGTACGGCATCATTTAAAATGTCATACTACTTCTTAAACCGAACTTTCTTCCTCAGATTTCAAGTTATCACATTGGACCTTAGTGGGGAAGCTGACGCTGTGATTACTAATCAAGGCTAGCTATAATTTCAGCTGTGTTGGATGGGATGTTGATACTAGCATTACCTAGCATGTGGTGGTCTTACTATAGTTTCAGCTGTGTTGGATGGGATGTTGATACTACCATTACCTAGCATGTGGTGGGCTTACTATAGTTTCAGCTGTGTTGGATGGGATGTTGATACTACCATTACCTAGCATGTGGTAGGCTTACTATAGTTTCAGCTGTGTTGGATAGGGTGTTGATACTAGCATTACCTAGCATGTGGTGGTCTTACTGTAGTTTCAGCGGTGTTGAAGGGGATGTTGATACTAGCATTACCTAGCATGTGGTGGTCTCACTATAGTTTCAGCTGTGTTGGGTGGGATGTTGATACTAGCATTACCTAGCATGTGGTGGTCTCACTATAGTTTCAGCTGTGTTGGGTGGGATGTTGATACTAGCATTACCTAGCATGTGGTGGTCTCACTATAGTTTCAGCTGTGTTGGGTGGGATGTTGATACTAGCATTACCTAGCATGTGGTGGTCTCACTATAGTTTCAGCTGTGTGGGGTGGGATGTTGATACTAGCATTACCTAGCATGTGGTGGTCTTACTATAGTTTCAGCTGTGTTGGATGGGATGTTGATTCTACCATTACCTAGCATGTGGGGGGCTTACTATAGTTTCAGCTGTGTTGGATGGGGTGTTGATACTAGCATTACCTAGCATGTGGTGGTCTTACTGTAGTTTCAGCTGTGTTGGATGGGATGTTGATACTAGCATTACCTAGCATGTGGTGGTCTTACTATAGTTTCAGCTGTGTTGGATGGGATGTTGATACTAGCATTACCTAGCATGTGGTGGTCTTACTATAGTTTCAGCTGTGTTGGATGGGGTGTTGATACTAGCATTACCTAGCATGTGGTGGTCTTACTATAGTTTCAGCTGTGTTGGATGGGATGTTGATACTAGCATTACCTAGCATGTGGTGGTCTTACTATAGTTTCAGCTGTGTTGGATGGGATGTTGATACTACCATTACCTAGCATGTGGTGGTCTTACTATAGTTTCAGCTGTGTTGGATGGGATGTTGATACTAGCATTACCTAGCATGTGGTGGTCTTACTATAGTTTCAGCTGTGTTGGATGGGATGTTGATACTAGCATTACCTAGCATGTGGTGGTCTTACTGTAGTTTCAGCTGTGTTGGATGGGATGTTGATACTAGCATTACCTAGCATGTGGTGGTCTTACTATAGTTTCAGCTGTGTTGGATGGGATGTTGATACTAGCATTACCTAGCATGTGGTGGTCTTACTGTAGTTTCAACTGTGTTGGATGGGATGTTGATACTAGCATTACCTAGCATGTGGTGGTCTTACTATAGTTTCAGCTGTGTTGGATGGGATGTTGATACTAGCATTACCTAGCATGTGGTGGTCTTACTATAGTTTCAGCTGTGTTGGTTTGGATGTTGATACTAGCATTACCTAGCATGTGGTGGTCTTACTGTAGTTTCAGCTGTGTTGGATGGGATGTTGATACTACCATTACCTAGCATGTGTTGGTCTTACTATTGTTTCAGCTGTGTTGGATGGGATGTTGATACTAGCATTACCTAGCATGTGGTGTTCTTACTATAGTTTCAGCTGTGTTGGATGGCATGTTGATACTAGCATTACCTAGCATGTGGTGGGCTTACTATAGTTTCAGCTGTGTTGGATGGGATGTTGATACTAGCATTACCTAGCATGTGGTGGTCTTACTGTAGTTTCAGCTGTGTTGGATGGGATGTTGATACTAGCATTACCTCGCATGTGGTGGTCTTACTATAGTTTCAGCTGTGTTGGATGGGGTGTTGATACTAGCATTACCTAGCATGTGGTGGTCTTACTGTAGTTTCAGCTGTGTTGAATGGGATGTTGATACTAGCATGACCTAGCATGTGGTGGTCTTACTATAGTTTCAGCTGTGTTGGATGGGATGTTGATACTAGCATTACCTAGCATGTGTTGGTCTTACTATAGTTTCAGCTGTGTTGGATGGGATGTTGATAAAAGCATTACCTAGCATGTGGTGGTCTTACTATAGTTTCAGCTGTGTTGAATGGGATGTTTATTCTAGCATGACCTAGCATGTGGTGGTCTTACTGTAGTTTCAGCTGTGTTGAATGGGATGTTTATTCTAGCATGACCTAGCATGTGGTGGTCTTACTGTAGTTTCAGCTGTGTTGGATGGGATGTTGATACTAGCATTACCTAGCATGTGGTGGTCTTACTATAGTTTCAGCTGTGTTGGATGGGATGTTGATACTAGCATTACCTAGCATGTGGTGTTCTTTCTATAGTTTCAGCTGTGTTGGATGGGATGTTGATACTAGCATGACCTAGCATGTGGTGGTCTTACTGTAGTTTCAGCTGTGTTGAATGGGATGTTGATACTAGCATGACCTAGCATGTGGTGGTCTTACTATAGTTTCAGCTGTGTTGAATGGGATGTTTATTCTAGCATGACCTAGCATGTGGTGGTCTTACTATAGTTTCAGCTAAGTTGGATGGGATGTTGATACTAGCATGACCTAGCATGTGGTGGTCTTACTATAGTTTCAGCTGTGTTGGATGGGATGTTGATACTAGCATGACCTAGCATGTGGTGGTCTTACTATAGTTTCAGCTGTGTTGAATGGGATGTTGATACTAGCATTACCTAGCATGTGGTGGTCTTACTATAGTTTCAGCTGTGTTGGATGGCATGTTGATACTACCATTACCTAGCATGTGGTGGTCTTACTATAGTTTCTGCTGTGTTGGATGGGATGTTGATACTACCATTATCTAGCATGTGTTGGTGTTACTATAGTTTCAGCTGTGTTGGATGGGATGTTGATACTAGCATTACCTAGCATGTGGTGTTCTTTCTATAGTTTCAGCTGTGTTGGATGGGGTGTTGATACTAGCATTACCTAGCATGTGGTAGGCTTACTATAGTTTCAGCTGTGTTGGATGGCATGTTGATACTAGCATTACCTAGCATGTGGTGGGCTTACTATAGTTTCAGCTGTGTTGGATGGGATGTTGATACTAGCATTACCTAGCATGTGTTGGTCTTACTATAGTTTCAGCTGTGTTGGATGGGATGTTGATACTAGCATTACCTAGCATGTTGTGGTCTTACTATAGTTTCAGCTGTGTTGAATGGGATGTTTATTCTAGCATGACCTAGCATGTGGTGGTCTTACTATAGTTTCAGCTGTGTTGAATGGGATGTTTATTCTAGCATGACCTAGCATGTGGTGGTCTTACTGTAGTTTCAGCTGTGTTGAATGGGATGTTGATATTAGCATTACCTAGCATGTGGTGGTCTTACTATAGTTTCAGCTGTGTTGAATGGGATGTTGATACTAGCATGACCTAGCATGTGGTGGTCTTACTATAGTTTCAGCTGTGTTGGATGGGATGTTGATACTAGCATGACCTAGCATGTGGTGGTCTTACTGTAGTTTCAGCTGTGTTGAATGGGATGTTGATACTAGCATGACCTAGCATGTGGTGGTCTTACTATAGTTTCAGCTGTGTTGAATGGGATGTTTATTCTAGCATGACCTAGCATGTGGTGGTCTTACTATAGTTTCAGCTAAGTTGGATGGGATGTTGATACTAGCATGACCTAGCATGTGGTGGTCTTACTATAGTTTCAGCTGTGTTGGATGGGATGTTGATACTAGCATGACCTAGCATGTGGTGGTCTTACTATAGTTTCAGCTGTGTTGAATGGGATGTTGATACTAGCATTACCTAGCATGTGGTGGTCTTACTATAGTTTCAGCTGTGTTGGATGGCATGTTGATACTACCATTACCTAGCATGTGGTGGTCTTACTATAGTTTCTGCTGTGTTGGATGGGATGTTGATACTACCATTATCTAGCATGTGTTGGTGTTACTATAGTTTCAGCTGTGTTGGATGGGGTGTTGATACTACCATTATCTAGCATGTGCTGGTCTTACTATAGTTTCAGCTGTGTTGGATGGGATGTTGATACTAGCATTACCTAGCATGCGGTGGGCTTACTAAACACCTGAAGGAGCAGAGCTAATGAATAGTTCAACATATTTCTACATGAAATGTTATCAAATCTGGAAATAGCAAAATCTTATAGAAAAATAGAAGAAGCCTAATCTATCCCATTTATCATCTATATACAAACTGTATTTATCATTAGGATAACACTCTAAATTCCAGCATTCACTCAAAAGTTAAAGGTCATTGTCTGGAAAACCTAATAGATAAGAAAGCATAATGATAGTAAGAGAATAGCATTGTGAGGCCTAGCTTTGGTTTGATGCTGTTGCTCTTCAGTCCAGGTTCTGTTGTGGTTCTCTTCAGTCCAGGTTCTGTGGTGGTTCTCTTCAGTCAGGTTCTGTGGTGGTTCTCTACAGTCCAGGTTCTGTGGTGGTTCTCTTCAGTCAGGTTCTGTTGTGGTTCTCTTCAGTCCATGTTCTGTGGTGGTACTCTTCAGTCAGGTTCTGTGGTGGTTCTCTTCAGTCAGGTTCTGTGGTGGTTCTCTTCAGTCCAGGTTCTGTGGTTGTACTCTTCAGTCAGGTTCTGTGGTGGTTCTCTTCAGTCCAGGTACTGTGGTGGTTCCTTTCAATCCAGGTTCTGTGGTGGTTCTCTTCAGTCCAGGTTCTGTGGTGGTTCGCTCCAGTTCTCATAATCGGAGGGCTCAGCATCTACCTGAGGGGCTGTGTCACTGTCCAGGTTCTGTGGTGGTTCGCTCCAGTTCTCATAATCGGAGGGTTCAGCATCTACCTGAGGGGCTGTGTCACTTTTCAGGTTCTGTGGTGGTTCGCTCCAGTTCTCATAATCGGAGGGCTCAGCATCTTTCTGAGGGGCTGTGTCACAGGGGAGTCCCTTAATCTGAAAGAAGACACTCTGAATTAGCACTTTACGAACCACTCCCTCTACATTTTCATGTAAATTAATTTGCTTACTGTCTGTGGTATTGGGATTGAAATAACTTTGGTTGTTGACATTATTACCTGTGTGTCTGCTGTTGCATCACTTCCTCCTGTGGATCTCCTGTAATGAGGGACAGAGTGTGTTCTGCTCTCTACTGACCTCTTGTGGAAGTTGATATGTTACTAATACAGTAGATGTAAATGGCTGGCTCACCTCTTCATATAGCAGTAGATGGTGAGTAGAAGAGCTCCAGCAGTCAGGACAGCCCCCACCCCCACCACAGGAACCCAGGGAAACACTGCTGCAGGGTCATGGGTTAATAAATGCATGATGTCAGAATGAAATCTGTAAAGTTACAGAGCACAAAAATAGACAGAATGTGTCATACTTACATATAACATTAATATGGACAGGGATAGTCTCTCTCCCAATAATGTTCAGGGCCTCGCAGTAGTATCCCTCTCTGTCCTCAGAGCTGATATTATGGATGGTGTATCTCTGTCCAGAATGTCTCATCGACATGTTCTTGTACCAGGTGTAATTCTGCACAGGTGGGTTGGCGTCACTGCTGCAGGTCAAAGTCACTGAACTGCCCTCCACTATTTCACCAGAGGGACTGACTGACACCGAGGTGTTCTTTGGGCCATCTGGTAAAGGACCATTAAAAAGACATTAACATCTTGGTTATGGTATATATTATCTTGGCTTTCTGAAGACATTAGATTTAGCAAATAAAGTACATCAGCGCATTTTACAAGATATATTAAAATAATTACATTGAGAAAAATTTAAAGCACATGCTCTGAGGTTCCAACATGATGTTACTTCATAAAGAATACAACTGGAGATAGATACAAAATAATTACAATGTTAATATACCAAGCTAATGATTTAAACCCTATGTACTTACATCTGACGGTGAGAGTCTCTTCAGCAGAGGGGAGATCCTCATGGCCTTCTACAGCACAGGAGTATCTGCCTGCTATCCTCACTGCTGACTGAGAATAGGATATAGACAGGCAGAGTAGGTGTTGCTGTTTGGTATAGGCTGTCCATTCTTATACCAACTGAAGGCTGTGATGGGGTCCAGTGTACATGTGATTCTACACGTTAGTGTCACATTCTCCCTCTCTGACACAGATGTAGGATCCATCTCCAACACAGCATCTAGAGTAAAAGGAAACAAATCATTATTATCCTCCTATATACACAATATATTCAAAAGTATGTGGACACCCTTTCAAATGAGTGGATCCAGCTATTACAGCCACACCCGTTTCTGGCAGGTGTGTAAAATCGAGCACACAGCCATGCAATCCTCATAGACAAACATTGGCAGTAGAATGGCCTTACTGAAGAGCTCAGTGACTTTCAAGGTGTCACCGTCATAGGATGCCACCTTTCCAAGAAGTCAGTTTCGTCGAATTTCTGCCCTGCTAGAGCAGCCCCGTTCAACTGTAAGTGCTGTTATTGTGAAGTGGAAACATCTAGGAGCAACAGCGGCTCAGCCACAAATTGGTAGGCCACACAAGTCAAGCTCATAGAACGGGCCCGCCGAGTGCTGAAGCGCTTAGCACTTTAAAATCGTCTGTCCTGGGGTGCAACACTCACTACCAAGTTCCAAACTGCCTTTGGAAGTAACTTCAGCGCAATAACTGTTCGTCGGGAGCTTCATGAAATGGGTTCCCATGGCCGAGCAGCCTGCACACAAGCCTAAGATCACCATGAGCTATGCCAAGGTCGACACAAGATAGGCGCCGACAGAGATGGTCACCTCGCTTCAGGTCCTTAAACGATGCAGTTCTTTGTTTTTTTATGTCTTATTTCTTACATTGTTAGCCCAGAAAATCTCAAGTGATTATTACATACAGCCAGGAAGAACTATTGGATATAAAAGCGACGTCAACTTACCAACATTACGACCAGGAATACGTCTTTCCCGAAGCGAATCCCTTGTTCGGAACTCCACCCTGACATCGGATCTTTTCCCAGAGGCCGACCCAAAACAATGCGGTCGCCGCAGGAGAGGCAGACGGAGCGGCCTACTGGTCAGACTCAGAAGGCGAGCACACCATCCACCGCTTCCGAGCATATTACTCGCCAATGTCCAATCTCTAGACAACAAGGTGGACGAAATTTGGGCACGAGTTGCCTTCCAGAGAGACATCAGAGATTGTAACATTCTCTGTTTCACGGAAACATGGCTCACTATGGATACGTTGTCAGAGTCGGTACAGAAACCCGGTTTCTTCATGCATCGCGCCGACAAAAACAAACATGTCTCTGATAAGAAGAAGGGAGGGGGTGTATGCCTTATGACTAAATACTTGTGGTGTAATCATAACAACATGCAGGAACTCAAGTCCTTCTGTTCACCTGACCTAGAATTCCTTAAAATCAAATTCCGCCAGCATTATCTTCCAAGAGAATTCTCTTAGATTATAGTCACAGCCGTGTATATCCCCCCCAAGCAGATACCTCGTCGGCCCTGAAAGAACTTCAAACTGGAAACCATACATCCCAAGGCTGCATTTATTGTAGCTGGGGATTTTAACAAAGCTAACCTGATAACAAGCCTTCCTAAATTTTATCAGCATATCGACTGCGTGACTCGAGCTGGTAGCATTCTGGATCACTGCTACTCTAACTTCCGTGATGCATACAAAACCCTCCCCCGCCCTGCCTTTGGCAAATCTGACCATGACTCTATTTTGTTGCTCCCAGAATATAGACAGAAACTAAAACCAGAAACGCCCATACTCAGGTCTATTCAACGCTGGTCTGACCAGTCGGATTCTATGCTTCAAGATTGCTTCGATCACGTGGACTGGGATTTGTTCCGGATAGCATCAGACAATAACATTGATGTATACGCTGACTCAGTGAGCGAGTTTATTAGCAAGTGCATCAGAGATGTCGTACCCACTGTGACTATTAAAACGTTTCCTAACCAGAAACAGTGGATTGATGGCAGAATTCTTGCAACATTGAAAGCGCGAACCACCGCTTTTAACCATGGCAAGGCGACCGGAAACATGGCCGAATACAAACAGTGCAGCTATTCCCTCCGCAAGGCAATCAAACAAGCAAAGTGTCGGTATAAGGACATTGTAGAGTCGCAATTCAACGGCTCAAACACGAGACGTATGTGGCAGGGTCTACAGTCAATCACGGATTACAAAAAGAAAACCAGCCCCGTCGTAGACACCGATGTCTTACTCCCAGACAAATTAAACAACTTCTTTGCTCGCTTTGAGGACAGTACAGTGCCACTGACATGGCCCGCTACCATAGACTGTGGGCTCTCCTTCTCCGTGGCTGACGTGAGTAAAGCATTTAAACGTGTTAACCCTCGCAAGGCTGCCGGCCCAGAAGGCATCCCTAGCCGTGTCCTCAGAGAATGCGCAGACCAGCTGGCTGGTGTGTTTACGGACATATTCAATCAATCCCTATCCCAGTCTGCTCTCCCCACATGCTTCAAGAGGGCCACCATTATTCCTGTTCCCAAGAAAGCTAAGGTAACTGAACTAAATTACTATTGCCCCGTTGCACTCACTTCTGTCATCATGAAGTGCTTTGAGAAACTAGTCAAGTATCATATCACCTGACTTGGTGATAGACCTAGACCCACTCCAATTTGCTTACCGCCCCAATAGGTCCACTGATGATGCAATCGCCAACACACTGCACACTGCCCTATCCCATTTGGACAAGAAGAATACCTACGTAAGAATGCTGTTCATTGACTACAGCTCAGTACCCTCCAAACTCGTCGTTAAGACCCTAGGTCCTCTATGCAACTGGGTCCTGGACTTTCTGACGGGCTGCCCCCAGGGGGTGAAGATAGGAAACAATATCTCCAATCAGCTGGTCCTCAACACTGGGGCCCTACAAGGGTGCGTTCTCGGCCCTCTCCTGTACTCCCTGTTCACCAATGACTGCGTGGCCATGCACGGTTCCAACTCAATCATCAAGTTTGCAGACGACACTACAGTGGTAGGCTTGATGACCAACAACGACGAGACGGCCTACAGGGAGGCGGTGAGGGCCCTCTGAGTGTGGTGTCAGGAAAATAACTTCTCACTCAACGTCAACAAAACAAAGAAGATGATCGTAGACTTCAGGAAACGGCAGAGGGAGCACCCCCCCCATCCACATCAACAGGACAGTAGTGGAGAAGGTGGAAAGTTTTAACTTCTTCGGGGTTGGTGTCCAACCTAAGTGTATGTTAACTTCCGACTTTAACTGTATGTCCTCTGATGTGAAATACAAGATTTGTTATTTTTCTGTTACATACCACTACTAAGCCTGTATTACTGCCCTTAATAAGGTAATTCAAGTTATCTACAGTTGAAGTTGGAAGTTTACATACACTTAGGTTGGAGTCATAATTAAAACTCGTTTTTCAACCACTTCACAAATTTCTTGTTAACAAACTATAGTTTTGGCAAGTCGGTTAGGACATCTACTTCGTGCATGACACAAGTAATTTTTCCAACAATTGTTGACAGACAGATTATTTCACTTATAATTCATTGTATCACAATTCCAGTGGGTCAGAAGTTTACATACACTAAGTTGACTGTGCCTTTAAACAGCTTGGAAATTCCAGAAAATTATGTCATGGCTTTAGAAGCTTCTGATAGGATAATTGACATAATTTGAGTCAATTGGAGGTGTACATGTGGATGTATTTCAAGGCCTACCTTCAAACTCGGTGCCTCTTTGCTTGACATTTTGGGAAATTCTTTCAAAAATCAGCCAAGACCTCAGAAAAAAAATGGTAGACCTCCACAAGTCTGGTTCATCATTGGGAGCAATTTCCAAACGCCTGAAGGTATCACGTTCATTTGTGCAATCAATAGTACGCAAGTATAAACAACATGCGACCACGCAGCCGTCATACCGCTCAGAACTGTTTGGCCATAATGACCATCTTATGTTTGGAGGAAAAGGGGGAGGCTTGCAAGCCAAAGAACACCATCCCAACTGTGAAGCACGGGGATGGCAGCATCATGTTGTGGTGGTGCTTTGCTGCAGAAGCAACTGGTGCACTTCACAAAACAGATGGCATCATGAGGCAGGAAAATTATGTGGATATATTGAAGCAACATCTCAAGACATCAGTCAGGAAGTTAAAGCTTGGTCGCAAATGGGTCTTCCAAATGGACAATGACCCCAAACATACTTCCAAAGTTGTGGCAAAATGGCTTAAGGACAACAAAGTCAAGATATTGGAGTGGCCATCACAAAGCCCTGACCTCAATCCTATAGAAAATGTATGGGCAGAACTGAAAAAGCGTGTGTGAGCAAGGAGGCCTACAAACCCGACTCAGTTACACCAGCTCTGTCAGGAGGAATGGGCCAAAATTCACCCAACTTATTGTGGGAAGCTTGTGGAAGGCTACGTTTGACCCAAGTTAAACAATTTAAAGGCAATGCTACCAAATACTAATTGACTGTATGTAAACTTCTGACCCACTTGGAATGTGATGAAAGAAATCAAAGCTGAAATAAATCATTCTCTCTACTATTATTCTGACATTTCACAATCTTAAAATAAAGTGGTGATCCTAACTGACCTAGAACAGGGAATTTTTACTAGGATTAAATGTCAGGAATTGTTAAAAACTGAGTTTAAATGTATTTGACTAAGGTGTATGTAAACATCTGACTTCAACTGTATGTGAAATGTGTGACAGATTACCTGTGACAGTCAGGGAGACAGGTGAGCCAGCAAACCTTTCTCCAGATGTTATGAATCTGAACCTGTACCCAGCAGAGTCACTCAATCTCAGGTCTGTGATTCTCAGGGTAGAGTCACTCTTCTTATCCCCAAGGTACTCTATATGACCCTCATACCCTGGCACAGAGCTCAGATCTTCAGGATCCTTACCAGACCATTTAGTAAACCAGAAAGCTTGTTTGATCTCATGATAACTGGGATATGTGTAAGAGCAGGATATGTTCACTGTTGACCCCTTCAAGGCACAGATACTCTGATGGGTGTAAGTCACACTCCAGCAGTTCTTACCTGAAAGACAAGAAGACAATAGAACACCTTTTATAAATCTATACATCTTCAATTACAATATCTACTACTATACACTGATGTTGTAAAAGTTAAAAACAACATGTTGAATAGTTTACAGAACTGAGAAAAAAAACAGAATTATTGAATAATGATCAATATTCAGTATCACAACTTTAAACAACATTGTATTCATAAGAAATTTGTATTAAAAAGTCCACACTCACACACTGCAGGAGAGTGGAGATCCTCATGGCCTTTTACAGCACAGGAGTAACTGTCTGCATCACTAAAGTAGTCTGAGTTCAGGCTGGAAGTGTCCTCCTTTATTTTGTGTCCGTTCTTGTACCAGATGTAGGTGGGGTTGTCAGTCAGAGTACAGGTGGTGATACAGGTCAGTGTCTTATCCTGATGTCCACCAGTCACCTTCACCTGAAGACCTGGAGAATAAACAATATCACTGTAAATCCCTTTATCACTGACGTATCACTCTAATACAAAGATGGAAGAAATCCTATGTTATACAGACTATAATACAAACCAAGACATGTATCCTGAACTAAATGGAATTCAACAGTTTAACTATATTGAATGTAACTGTACCGGTGACAGACAGAGTGACTCCAGGACTGCCAAAATATTTCCATCCTCCAGTCTGATCTGTAAATCTGAATTTGTAAGTAGCTGAGTCACTCTCTCTCAGGTCTGTGATTGACAGGGTGTGACCATTCTCTTCATCCTTACTGTATGTCACACGTCCTTTGTAGTCTGGGTCATCACTCAGACTCACATAATTCTCCTCAGCATACATTTTAGTGAACCAGAAGGTTGTTGCAATTGTATGACCACTGGGATATGTGTAAGAGCAGGTCAGCTCTACTGTTGACCCCTTCAAGGTACAGATACTCTGAGTGGTGTACGTCACACTCCAGCCATTCTGACCCAGTACCACTGAAACACAGTCACACAACACAAGGGTATCACAATTAAGCCCAGGTCTAATGACTCACACTGAGTGTGTTGCTGAGTGTGAATAGAAACCACAGATAAGCATCACTCAGTGAGGTGAGAATGATAACCATTTAATTGAAGTGGCGACTCCTAGCAGAACACACCAGAATAACATGTTTCTTATCCTTTTAGAAATGTATGTAGATTGACAAACAGAGCAACTAAAAGAGCATGTGACCATACCTGCTACAGACCAGAGAAAGACCACCAACACACTTCCTGCTGTTCTCAAGGCCATTATTGCATCTCCCACCCTGCAGTCTCAGAAACATAAACAACAACTCACTCTATAGCTGGTGAATAACTCCACCTGATTCGTAATGGATACAATAAAGTCATAATCAACAACAACCACTTATTTAACAGATCTGTAGTACTGTAAACACATATTTCTACATTGATTGTTCAGAAGCTGCTTTATTCTCAGGAGCGCAAATATAGGAACTCTCTGCGGCCCGGCAAGCTGAACACTGACCACCAAGTTCAAGGATAGCTCCTATCCCGAAGCTGTGAGGCTAAACAGCACACACACACACACACACACCACATTCACACCATTGGACGCTCCTCAGAGGAGGCAGGGGAGGACCATCCTCCTCAGTGAATTTCAAATAAATAAAAATAGTAAAACATGAAAAAAGTTATACATTTTAACAGAACTATACTAAATGTATTCTCATGTCTCCAAATAATTGATTAAAACACACTGTTTGCAATGAAGGTCTCAGTAGCCTCAGCAGTACTCTGTAGTGTAGCACCATGGTTAAAATCTAGGAGGCTCATTGTTCTCACTCCTTTCCATAAACTTACACGGTAATTATGACAGCTTCCAGAGGACGTCCTCCATCCTATCAGAGCTCTTGCATCATGAACTGACATGTAATCCACCCAATCAAACGATCAGAGAATTAGTCTAGTCCTGAAAGCATAAGCTAGCACTGCAGTGCATAAAATGTGGTGAGTAGTTGACTCAAAGAGAGAGAAAGACAATAGTTGAACAGTTTTGAACAAATTCATTTCTTCCAAAATTAAGAAGAAGCAAGAGAGAGAGGGATAGATGGATAGAGAGAGAGAGAGAGATATTTGGTTGTATTTTTTTTTAAACTTTCACTTTCACTTAGCTACCTAGCTGCCTACTTAGCTACCTACTTAAACACCTGGCTCAAACAGAGGGGGATGCTATGTTAGCTTAGCTATCTAGTTTAGCCTACTTAAACATCTGGCTCAAACAGAGGGGGGTGCTATGTTAGCTTAGCTACCTAGTTTAGCCTACTTAAACACCTGGCTCAAACAGATGCTATGTTAGCTATCTGGCTATGTCTAGTCAACACTGGAACTCTTTCAAGTAAGGTAAGCTTTCGGTTTTATTAATTACACCGGCCCGCATGATTGTAGTGGGTTAACTAACACGTTAATTCTAGTAGCTATTTTATTTGTATAATTTTTTTATTTCACCTTTATTTAACCAGTTAAGCTAGTTGAGAAAAAGTCTCATTTACAACTGCGACCTGGCCAAGATAAAGCAAAGCAGTGCGACACAAACAACAACACAGTTACATGGAATAAACAAGCGTACAGTCAACACAATAGAAAAAGAAAGTCTATATACAGTGTGTGCAAATGGCATGAGGAGGTATGGCAATAAATAGGCTATAGTAGCAAAGTAATTACAATTCAGCAGATTAACACTGGAGTGATAGATGAGCAGATGATGATGAGCAGATGATGGTGTGTAAGTAGTGATAGTGGTGTGCAAAAGAGCAGCAAAGTAAATAAAAACAATATGGGGATGAGGTAGGTAGATTGGGTGGGCTATTTACAGATGTACTATGTACAGCTGCAGCGATCGGTTAGCTGCTCAGATAGCTGATGTTTAAAGTTAGTGAGGGAAATGTAAGTTTCCAGCTTCAGCGATTTTTGCAATTCGTTCCAGTCCATGGCAGCAGAGAACTGCTTTGGGGATGACCAGTGAGATATACCTGCAGGAGTGTGTGCTACGGGTGGGTGTTGTTATCGTGACCAGTGAGCTGAGATAAGGCAGAGCTTTACCTAGCATAGACTTGTAGATGACCTGGAGCCAGTGGGTCTGGCGACGAATATGTAGCGAGGGCCAGCCGACTAGAGCATACAGGTCGCAGTGGTGGGTGGTATAAGACGCTTTGGTAACAAAATGGATGGCACTGTGATAGACTGCATCCAATTTGCTGAGTAGAGTATTGGAAGCTGTTTTGTAGATGACATCGCCGACGTCGAGGATCGGTAGGATAGTCAGTTTTAATAGGGTAAGTTTTGCGGCGTGAGTGAAGGAGGCTTTGTTGCGAAATAGAAAGCCGATTTTAGATTTGATTTTGGATTTGAGATGTTTTATATGAGTCTGGAAGGAGAGTTTACAGTCTAGCCAGACACCTCGGTATTTGTAGCTGTCCACGTGTTCTAGGTGAGAACCGTCCAGAGTAGTGATGCTAGTCGGGCGAGCGGGTGCGGGCAGCGAACGGTTGAAAAGCACGCATTTGGTTTTGCTAGCGTTTAAGAGCAGTTGGAGGCCACGGAAGGAGTGCTGTATGGCATTGAAGCTCGTTTGGAGGTTAGTTAACACAGTGTCCAAAGAAGGGTCAGATGTATACATCTTGGCCATATTCTGTTATAATCTCCACCCGGCACAGCCAGAAGAGGACTGGCCACCCCTCATAGGCTGGTTCCTCTCTAGGTTTCTTCCTAGGTTTTGGCCTTTCTAGGGAGTTTTTCCTAGCCACCGTGCTTCTACACCTGCATTGCTTGCTGTTTGGGGTTTTTGGCTGGGTTTCTGTACAGCACTTTGAGATATCAGCTGATGTACGAAGGGCTATATAAATACATTTGATTAGATTTGATTTGATACAGAATGGTTTTGTCTGCGTAGAGGTGGATCAGGGAATCACCTGCCGCAAGAGCGACATCATTTATATATATACAGAGAAAAGAGTCGGCCTGAGAATTGAACCCTGTGGTACCCCCATAGAGACTGCCAGAGGTCCGGACAACAGGCCCTCCGATTTTACACACTGAACTCTATCTGCGAAGTAGTTGGTGAACCAGGCGAGGCAGTCATTTGAGAAACCAAGGCTATTTTGTCTGCCTAAAAGAATACGGTGATTGACAGAGTCGAAAGCCTTGGCCAGGTCGATGAAGATGGCTGCACAGTACTTTCTTTTATCGATGGGGGTTGTGATATTGTTTAGTACCTTGAGCGTGTCTGAGGTGCACCCGGGACCAGCTCGGAAACCGGATTGCACAGCGGAGAAGGTACGGTGGGATTCAAAATGGTCAGTGATCTGTTTATTAACTTCTCTAAGGTAGGGGGCAGCATTCGGAATTTTGGATGAAATGCATGCCCAAATTAAACTGCCTGCATCTCGGGCCCAGAATATATGATATGCATATAACTGGTAGATTTGGATAGAAAACACTCTAAAGTTTCCAAACTGTTAAAATAGTGTCTGTGAGTATAACAGAACTAATTTGGCAGGCAAAAACCTGAGAAAAATCCATTCAGGAAGTATTTTTTTTTTTTGGTTTTGTAGTTTTCTATTCAATGCCAATACAGTATCCATTGACTTAGGACTCAAATGCAGTTTCTATGCCTTCCACTAGATGTCAACAGTCTTCAGAAAATGTTTCAGGCTTGTATTCTGAAAAATTAAGAAGTAAGAGCAGTCTGAATGAGTGGACCCTGCCGGGTCACAGAGCTTTTTCCTGCGCAAGACCGAGAGAGTGCGTTTCTTGTTTACATTTTATATTGACAACGTTATTGTCCGGTTGAAATATTATTGATTATTTAGGCTAAAAACAACCTGAGGTTTGAATATAAACATCGTTTGACATGTTTCTATGAACTTTACGGATACAATTTGGATTTTTTTGTCTTTCCGTTTTTACTTTGTTTGAGCCTGTGGATTACTGAAGAAAACGCGCGAACAAAACGGAGGTTTTTGGGTATAAAGAGACTTTATCGAACAAAAATAACATTTATTGAGTAAATTAATGTCTGCTGAATGCAACCATATGTAGATCATCAAAGGTAAGGGATTCATTTTATCTCTATTTCTAAATTGTGTAACTGTTCTACCTGGCTGGCTACTGTTTGTAATGATTTGTCTAGTGGGCTATGTTCTCATAATCGTAATGTATGCTTTTGCTGTAAAGCATTTTTAAAATCTGACACGGTGGTTGGATTCACAAGCAGTTAATCTTTAAACCTATGTAAAATATGTTTTGTTTTCTGACTTTTTATAATGAGTATTTCTGTATTTGAATTTGGCGCCCAGCAGTTTCACTGGCTGCTGTAGAGGTGGGACGCTATCGTCTCACGTGCCCAAGAGAGGTTAACCTGTTTTGGCTGCAGGGGCAGTATTGAGTAGCCAGATAAAAGGTGCCCATTTCAAACGGCCTCGTACTCAATTCTTGCTCGTACAATATGCATATTATTATTACTATTGGATAGAAAACACTCTCTAGTTTCTAAAACCGTTTGAATTATATCTGTGAGTAAAACAGAACTAATTTTGCAGCAAACTTCCTGACAGGAAGTGGAAAGTCTGAAATTGAGGCTCTGTTCTATGGGCTGCCTATTAAAGTCCTTGTTATTTATTAGTTTAGATGCACTTCATACGTCTTCCACTAGATGTCGACAAGGAGTGAGAGAAGAAATGGAGTGTGTAACTTGATCTGGACTCGAATTACAGCTCTTGGAATGACGTGTCCCCCATTTCCTGTTTTCAGGAAGGCGCGAAGAGGGACCTGGATTTGCCTTTTGAAAAGCTGTCGTTATAGGCGACTACTATCTCCGGCTTTGATTTTATTTGATACATGTGACCATATCATCGTAAAGTATGTTTTTTCAATATAGTTTAATCAGATTATTGAAATTTTTTCGGGAGTTTTGCCGTGTTCCGTTCTCTTCCGTTTGTTGACATGGAGAGATTCGTGCCACTTGGCTAGTGTGCTTGCTAAATCGAGAGGGAAAGAGGCCGTTCTAAATCCAAACAACGATTGTTCTTGACAAAGGACACCTTGTACAACATTCTGATGGAAGATCAGCAAAAGTAGGAATCATTTTATGATGCTATTTCATATATCTGTCGTACATGTGAACTAGTCGTCGGCGCCCAGCTTTTGGGTACTCTAGCTATACCGAAGCTGTATGTCGAAATGAAGTTATTTTTAGAATTCTAACACTGCGATTGCATTAAGAACTAGTGGATCTATAATTTCCTATACAACATGTATTTTTTAGTTATGTTTATGAATAGCTATTTGGTCAGAATATGTGTGTCAGAAAAAGTGTCAGAAAAAAATCCGGACGTTGTGGGAAAAAGTAGCTAAGTTAGCACAATGTATAACCATTGATTTCAGCTCTAAATATGCAAATTTTTGAACAAAACATAAGTGTATGTATAACCTGATGTTATAGGACTGTCATCTGATGAAGAATATCAAGGTTAGTCAAAAAT
The DNA here is from genome assembly GCF_016432855.1 of Salvelinus namaycush. NCBI lineage: Eukaryota > Metazoa > Chordata > Actinopteri > Salmoniformes > Salmonidae > Salvelinus > Salvelinus namaycush. The sequence continues at coordinate 2,319,592 of NC_052345.1, forward strand.
TATATATCTTTTACTGGTTTGTTACGATCGCTAACTTTTACTGCTGGGAAATGGCTTGTGTTTTTGGCTATTTTGGTAAGCTAATATAACGCTATATTGTGTTTTCGCTGTAAAACACTTAATAAATCGGAAATATTGTCTGGAATCACAAGATGCCTGTCTTTCATTTGCTGTACACTATGTATTTTTCAGAAATGTTTTATGATGAGTATTTAGGTATTTGGCGTTGGTGTCTGTAATTATTCTGTCTGCTTTCGGTGCAATTTCTGATTGTAGCTGCAATGTAAACTATGATTTATACCTGAAATATGCACATTTTTCGAACAAAACATAGATTTATTGAATAACATGTTATAAGACTGTCATCTGATGAAGTTGGTTCTTGGTTAGTTTGGTTGGTTCTTGGTTAGTTAGGTTGGCTTTGTGCATGCTACCTGTGCTGTGAAAAATGTCTGTCCTTTTTTGTATTTGGTGGTGAGCTAACATAAATATACGTGCTGTTTTCGCTGTAAAACATTTTAAAAATCGGACATGTTGGCTGGATTCACAAGATGTGTACCTTTCATTTGCTGTATTGGACTTGTTAATGTGTGAAAGTTAAATATTTCTAAAAAATATATTTTGAATTTCGCGCCCTGCACTTGAAGTGGCTGTTGTCATATTGTGGGTGGCCTCGGGCTTGCAGCCAGAAGAAGTTAACTTGGCTTTCAAGAGTTTAGTAAGGCAGGGCAGGATGGATATAGGTCTGTAACAGTTTTGGTCTAGAGTGTCACCCCCTTTGAAGAGGGAGATGATCGCGGCAGCTTTCCAATCTTTAGGGATCTCGGACGAAATGAAAGAGAGGTTGAACAGACTGGTAATAGGGGTTGCAACAATGGCGGTGGAATAATCTTAGAAAGAGAGGGTCCAGATTGTCTAGCCCGGCTGATTTGTACAGGTCCAGGTTTTGCAGCTCTTTCAGAACAACTGCGATCTGGATTTGGGTGAAGGAGAAGCTTGGGGAGGCTCGGGCAAGTAGCTGCGAGGGGTGCGGAGCTGTTGGACAGGGTTGGGGTAGCCAGGAGGAAAGCATGGCCAGCCGTAGAGAAATGCTTATTATTGAAATTTTTGATAATCATGGATTTATCGATGGTGACCATGTCGCTTAGCCTCAGTGCAGTGGGCAGCTGGGAGGAGGTGCTCTTGGTCTCCATGGACTTTACAGTGTCCCAAAACTTTTTGGAGTTAGAGCTACAGGATGCAAAATTCTGTTTGAAAAAGCTAGCCTTTGCTTTCCTGGCTGACTGTGTGTATTGGTTCCTGACTTCCCTGAACAGTTGCATCACGGGGACTATTCGATGCTATTGCAGTCCGCCACAGGATGTTTTTGTGCTGGTCAAGGGCAGTCAGGTCTGGAGTGAACCAAGGGCTATATCTGTTCTTAGTTCTACATTTTTTGAAAGGGGCATGCTTATTTCAGATGGTGAGGAAATTACTTTTAAAGATCGACCAGGCATCCTCGACTGACGGGATGAGGTCAATATCCTTCCAGGATACCTGGGCCAGGTCGATTAGAAAGGCCTGCTCGCAGAAGTGTTTTAGGGAGCGTTTGACAGTGATGAGGGGTGGTCGTTTGACCACGGACCCATAGCGGATGCAGGCAATGAGGCAGTGATAGCTAAGATCCTGATTGAAAACAGCAGAGGTGTATTTGGAGGGCAAGTTGGTCAGGATAATATCTATGAGGCTGCCCATGTTTATAGATATAGGGTTGTTCTTGGTGGTTTCCTTAATCATTTGTATGAGATTGAGGGCATCTATCTTAGAATGTAGGACTGCTGGGGTGTTAAGCATATCCCAGTTTAGGTCACCTAACAGAACGAACTCTAAAGATAGATGGGGGGGCAATCAATTCACATATGGTGTCCAGGGCACAGCTGGGAGCTGAGGGGGGTCTATAACAGTGAGAGACTTGTTTCTGGAGAGATTCATTTTTAAAATTAGAAGCTCGAACTGTGTGGGCATAGACCTGGAAAGTATGACAGAACTTTGCAAGCTATCTCTGCAGTAGATTGCAACTCCTCCCCCTTTGGCAGTTCTATCTTGAGTATGAGGGTTTAGCGGTCATGATATGAAAGGTTTTTTCACCTGGTCACAGACAGCTGATGTGTTGTGCACTAAAGTCCACAATCGAAGGGAAAAGGTGAGAGGAGGAGAGCGCGTACATAGTTGCGAGAAGGAATTACATGTGACTCGTTTCAGGATACTAGCCTTATGTCACACGTCACTACTTCACAGGAGAGGCATTTATTAAAATACATTTTTTGGGTAGAATTGCCTTCTAGAACATGTGAACTTTCATGTGCCTTAATAGCAAACTTGTATCTGTAAATACAAATAAAATTGTTAAATTACGAGCCTTGTTGGTTTAGCAACGGAAAAAGCCAGGAACCTTCCCACTAGCCATGATTGGCTGTTATATTGGATGGGCTGGACATGCCAAGAGTTAAGTTCAGATTGGTGTGCCATGCAGGATGCTTCTGTCTATAACATGAGCTGCTCAGTATGTTTAGGTAATCCTCTTTACCACAGCTTTTTTGAAAGATATCATGAAGTCCTGCAAAAGCGTTGCTAGGGCTCTCCACTTTCTGGAGGACGATCATGACATGCTGACTCTCTCTGACTGAAAATGAATCAGACGATGAGGAAATCCCTGATTTAGGTCAAAACATTTTCATTGAACCAGACATTGTAGGGTCTTCTGATGACAGTGGTTAGGAAGAAACAGCGATCAACAGTGTTGTTGTTATGGAGGAAGTTGACCAAGTTTTGAAATCAGTGGAATACCAGGTGGAAGCAGAATATGATAGCTAAGGAGACGGAGAAAATTCTGGCGTTTGATTGCAAATATGCGGAGGGAGTCGAAGAGAGAACACAGAAGGCTGTTGTATAAAACACCTGTCTCCGGATTACATTTTCAAACTTAGGGCAACCATGCCATCTGTGACAGTGAGGGAGAAGCGTTAATCCATGCATATGTGTAAAAGTCTAGCTGGCTACATTTACAGATAATATACGATTCTAATTTAGTCAGAAAGTACCTTTCATTGCAAGTTAAAGCATACTGTTTGCTAGCTAGCTAACGTTACCTGGTTAGCTTGCTAGCTAACATTACGTGTATGATCTGTGAGGTAATATTATTTGTATCTCAGAAATCTATTTGCATTGCTAGTTATAGCCTAACATTAGCTAGTTAGCTAACATTGAACCTATTTGGTTAGCTTTAGCTACCTGCTAGCTATGATATTCAGTATGGATTGGGGTTATTTCAGCGTTGAAAACAACTGGGAACTCTGAACTGGGTACCCGGAAATCTCTGACATCCTAGTGCTTTCAAGGAATTCTGAAAAAAATGAGCTCCAACTGAAAAAAAAATAGTTTGAAAGGTAATCCAATTCGGAATTCCAACTCAGGAACAGGCCTCTTTCTAGAGCTCCTACTTTCCGACCTGAAGATCACTGACGTCATGATTTTACCTCATATTTTTCCCAAGTCCCTGGTTGTCTTGAAAGCATCATTAGGTTCATTGTTTAGCTAGCTAACTACTAGTCTAACCAAAAGACTCCACTTCGCCAGATGATTACATGACCCATCAAGTTAGCCAGGTGTGTCTGGGTGTGATTACGGTCATCTATTGTATTTTATGGACATGTGTACATGTCTAGACAATATTTACTCATCCACTTTGCTAGATGTGATTGGGGGGTGGTTATATTGTTGGTTCCGTTTTTCTGTGCCCCGTTTTATTACTTAACAAATAAGGAACACTCAAAATGTGCACTTATAAATCATAACAATTTTTACCAAAATACAGCTGTAGACAGAAGTCAAAGATCAAACATCACACATACAACTGATGTCTCTCCTGACTTCTGCCCCATAGGAAAAGTCCAAGTTGCTTTTATCATGCTTGTAGTCAACCCCCTGTGATGTCACTGCATACGTCATTACCTTATACTCATCAGACCAAGCCCATGCATACACAGCTATACAAACTTGCAAGAGAGATACAGTAGTTCCAGTGTTTTCTAAGGGCTCAGCAGTAAATGTCCACTCCCCCAAGTTGATTTATAGAGGTATGTCTGACTAGTCTCTTATCTCTTTTACTCCCCTGCAGGGTCCTGTGTTAATCTTTGAAGTGGTTTCTCACATACCCCATGCAATAATTCACACATTTCTCAGACCGTCTCTTTATAAGAGGCAGAGACTTAGAAAAGACTGTGGAACAAATGTAAAACCTTATAATGAATATATCTAATGTTAATCTGTAGTCTAGGACCCTATAAATATGGAGGGGGAGGGGTCTTATAACCCTTCTATTAATGCAACATTTTATAATAAATTATTATATTACATCAAACATTTGGTACAACCCCTATCATGACCCCAATTTGACTCCACCAATAGCATTTCATTCACATGACCATTCAATTTAGAAAAGTGTGTCTGGGTAAGAATGATCAAATAATTATCACATTTTTAAACAATATTTGTCTGGACACTTTCTATATTTGATATTGCTACGATGTAAATGTGCAAGTAACCATTTCACTGTACACCTTCTGTATCCTGTGCATGTGACAAATAAACTTAGATTTTATTTGATATACTGTGTGTTTACCAGAGACGGTAATGTGAAGAACAACATGTACCAAAACATTCAAGGGCCATATTCTCAAAAGTTTATCAACTTTCAAAGCAGAATTACTTTCCCATTGTTCCTCAACTGCAGTGTATGACATACCATTTTCTATCTCTGAGTCTTTACTTTTATTCAATGTAAAAAACACAATTTCAAATTTTGCTACATAGTACCCGAATCGAGCCGGTCGGTCACATATATACAATAAGCAAAGTGAGCATACTGTTTTTATATGGCTGCTATGAAAGTGAACTGTGTTTGCGTGTGGTTAGGTGTGTATTCGTTCCGCCGATTCTGTTGAAAAACATTTCTTAAACGGAAGCAAACGGAAGACAACAGGGATAAACATACATTAATTTGTCCAATAGAAACTCTCATTTGCAACTGTTGGACTAATGAATACACCCTAGATCAGCTAGATGCAGGCAAGCATGTGCAATGCAGTACTGAATGTGTCACTGTCTGTCACCTTGATTACTCAAAATTCTCTCATTCATAGGCTAGGTTGTAGCAACCTTATGATGGGTACAGAGTAAATTAGAGTATCATGTAGTAGCCTAACCCTATCGATGTTACATTGAGCTGGGTGAACGGAATATGAATGACAGTCATCCAATATGCTGTATTAGAAATAAGTCCATGCTCCTACATTTTTATTTTATCATCCTCTCTTATCTTAAACACTCCCAAGTGGTGCAGCGGTCTAAGGCACTGCATCTCAGTGGTAGAGGCGTCACTACAGACCCTGGTTTGATTCCAGGTTGTATCACAACCGGCCGTGATTGGGAGTCCCATAGTGCGGCGCACAATTGGCCTAGCGTCATCCGGGTTAGGGTTTGGCCGTCATTGTAAATAAGAATTTGTTCTTAACTGACTTGCCTAGTTAAATAAACGTTACATAAAAAAAATAAAAAAATAAACGGCACTGACCGCCATTGCATCACACACACACTGCAGTGTTACACTGAGCTGGCATACAAATGTTTGTTTGTCTTTTATTATTTTACTTCTTGCCACTATAGGGGGTGCTGTTTCGCATTAGCATAATTTGCTCTCCAGATTAAACTGCCTAGTACTCAATTCTTGCTCGTACAATATGCATATTATTGTTATTATTGGATAGAAAAAACTCTCTAGTTTCTATAGCCGTTTGAATTATGTCTCTGAGTGAAACAGAACTCATTCTACAGCACTTTTCCTCCCAGTGTGTGAGATTTCAGAAATCTTGGCCTCTGGTTCCAGATCAGTTTTAAAGTCCCTGTAAATCCTATGAGGATACAAACACTGCCCACGCCTTCCTCTAGATGTCAGTAAGTGGTGACAATTTGAATGGAGTCGATTGCGCAATCAGTGCCTGTATAAAACGGCAAAGACCGGATGTACCGTCCCTTTGCTCCCTGCGCCTGACGCAGGATGGACGTTGGACCTCCTCTCTTTCCAAGCTTTGGTTTAGCCACTTATATATTGCCGGTCATGTTTTTACTCGTTATTGGTGTTAAAAACATCATAAGGTAGTTAATTTAAACCGTTTTATAGCAATTTATATCCGTTTAGTGCGATTTTGAGGCAGTTCTATGTGACGCCCATCCAAGAGCTGGGCACGTTTCGGGGTCCCGGTCGAACGTTAGTGGGCATTTCGACGGACAGAGGACATCTTTCGACCAAAAGAAGATTAGACCCAAGAAAGGATACATTGCCCAAGATTCTGATGGAAGATCACCTCATAGTAAGAAATATTTAAGATGATAAATCGTTGTTCTGTCGAAAATTTTTAAACGCATATTCCGCCATTTTGTTTGGTATAGCTTCGCTTGGCGAACCCTGTATTGCACAGTAAGGATAATTTTAGAAATGTAATTCAGCGATTGCATTAAGAACTAATTTGTCTTTCGATAGCTGTCCAACTTATATTTTTTTAGTCAAGTTTATGAATAGTTATCCATGAGACAAGATCACTGTGAAAGATGGCGTCCGACATTTTCAGGCTAGTTTTGCTAGTATTGTCATTGTATAACCACGGTTGTTTGTGGCTAAATATGCACATTTTCGAACAAACTCTATATGTATGTTGTAATATGATGTTACAGGAGTGTCATCGGAAGAATTCTGAGAAGGTTAGTGAAAAAATTAATATATTTTGGCGATGATAACGATATCGCTCTCTTTGGCTTGAATCAATGGTCGGGTAACGTTTGCATATGTGGTATGCTAATATAACGATTTATTGTGTTTTCGCTGTAAAACACTTAGAACATCTGAAATATTGTCTGAATTCACAAGATCTGTGTCTTTCCATTGCTATGAGTTGTGTATTTTTAAGAAATGTTTTATGATTAGTAATTAGGTAATACACGTTGCTCTGTGTATTTATTCTAGTCGAGTTGTGATGGTGGGTGCAATTGTAAACTAGGATTTATACCTGAAATATGCAAATTTTTCTAACAAAACCTATCCTATACAATAAATATGTTATCAGACTGTCATCTGATGAGGTTTTTTCTTGGTTAGTGGCTATCAATATCTTTATTTGGCCGAATTGGTGATAGCACCTGATGGAGTAAGAAACTGATGGAGTTAGGAAAGTGCTGTCTTTTGCTAACGTGGTTAGCTAATAGATTTACATATTTTGTCTTCCCTGTAAAACATTTAAAAAATCTGAAATGGTGGCTTTATTCACAAGATCTGTATCTTTCATTTGGTGTCTTGGACTTGTGATTTAATGATATTTAGATGCTACTATTTAATTGTGACGCTATGCTAGCGATGCTAATCAGTGTGGGGGGGGTGGGGGGTGATCCCGGATCCGGGGTTGAGGTTCGGTAAAGGTTAACCTGGTTACTCATCTCATAAATCCCTGTGTGTCTTCTGTGTTACGATCTGTTTATTGACATGATGTTAGGATCTCTGTGTGTCTGCGTGCGTGTGTTAGAATCTTTCAATTTCTAGGATGTTTAACATCAAGTGTCTTTAAATAGTTATATAGACCTAGGGCCCTGAGCCTAGATCAACACTCCTACTCTGAGACACTTTATGAATACTGGCCCTGATGAAACAACCATGTTCTCAACTAAAAAGAATCTAACAAAAAGTAAAAGGATACATTACCCTCAAGTATGCTCTGAGTGAACAAAACATTAAGAACGCCTTCCTAACATTGAGTTGCATCCCCCCTTTTGCCCTCAGAACAGACTCAATTCGTCGGGGGCATGGACTCTACAGGGTGTCAACAGCATTCCAAAGGGATGCTAGCCCATGTTGACTCCAATACTTCCCAACATCGTAAAACTGACCATACTACCGATCCTCGACTTCGGCGATGTCATTTACAAAATAGCCTCCAAAACCCTACTCAATAAATTGGATGCAGTCTATCACAGTGCCATCCGTTTTGTCACCAAAGCCCCATATACTACCCACCACTGCAACCTGCACCCTCGTTGGCTGGCCCTCGCTTCATGCTCGTTGCCAAACCCACTGGCTCCAGGTCATCTACAAGACCCTGCTAGGTAAATTCCCCCCTTATCTCAGCTCACTGGTCACCATAGCAGCACCCACCTGTAGCACGCGCTCCAGCAGGTATATCTCTCTGGTCACCCCCAAAACCAATTCTTCCTTTGGCCGCCTCTCCTTCCAGTTCTCTGCTGCCAATGACTGGAACGAACTACAAAAATCTCTGAAACTGGAAGCATTTATCTCCCTCACTAGCTTTAAGCACCAGCTGTCAGAGCAGCTGTCACGTTCCTGACCTGTTTTCTCTTGTTTTTGTATGTGTTTAGTTGGTCAGGGCGTGAGTTGGGGTGGGCATCCTATGTATTGTGTTTCTATGTTGGGTTTAATGTGTTGCCTGATATGGTTCTCAATTAGAGGCAGGTGTTTGACGTTTCCTCTGATTGAGAACCATATTAAGGTAGATTCTTCTCACTGTTTGTTTGTGGGTGATTGTCTTCCGTGTCTGTGTATGTTGCACCACACGGGACTGTTTCGTTTGTCGTTCGTGTATGTAGTCTGTTCGTGTTCGTGCGTTCTTCGTATATTGTAAGTTCTCAAGTCCAGGTCTGTCTACATCGTTTATTTGTTTTGTAGTTTGTTGAAGTGTTTTCGTGTTTCGTCTTTACTTTAATAAACATCATTATGTCCACATTCCACGCTGCGCTTTGGTCCAATCCCTACTCCTCCTCTTCAGACGAAGAGGAGGAGAATGACCGTTACAGAACCACCCACCAAACAAGGATCAAGCAGCGTGAGAGGAACCAGCAGCAGCGGCCAAAAAGCCAGGACTCGTGGACTTGGGAGGAAATATTGGACGGAAAAGGACCCTGGGCTCAGACAGGGGAATATCGCCGCTCTTTTGAAGAGAGGGAGGCAGCTAAAGCCCAGGAGCGATGGTATGAGGAGGCAGCAAGGAGACGTGGCTGGAAACCCGAAAAGAAACCCCAAAAATTTCTTGGGGGGAGGCTAAAAGGGAGTGTGGCGAAGTCAGGTAGGAGAGCTGCGCCTACTCCCTGTACTTACCGTGGAGAGCGAGAGTACGGGCAGACACCGTGTTACGCAGTAGAGCGCATGGTGTCTCCTGTACTTGTGCATAGCCCGGTGCGGTACATACCAGCTCCTCGTATCGGCCGGGCTAGATTGAGTATTGAGCCAGGTGCCATGAAGCCGGCTCAACGCGTCTGGTCTCCAGTGCGTCTCCTCGGGCCGGCTTACATGGCACCAGCCTTACGCATGGTGTCCCCGGTTCGCCTACATAGCCCAGTGCGGGTTATTCCACCTCCCCGCACTGGTTGGGCTACGGGGAGCATACAACCAGGTAAGGTTGGGCAGGCTCAGTGCTCAAGGGAGCCAGTACGCCTGCATGGTCCGGTATATCCGGCGCCACCTCCCCGCCCCAGCCCAGTACCACCAGTGCCTACACCACGCACCAAGCCTCCTGTGCGTCTCCAGAGCCCTGTTCCTCCTCCACGCACTAGCCCTATGGTGCGTGTCTCCAGCCCATTACCACCAGTGCCTACACCACGCACCAAGCCTCCTGTGCGCCTCCAGAGTCCTGTGCGTCCTGTTGCTGCTCCCCGCACTAGCCTGAAGGTGCGTGTCCTTAGCCCGGTACCTCCAGTTCCGGCACCACGCACCAGGCCTACAGTGCGTCTCAGCCGGCCAGAGTCTGCCGTCTGCCCAGCGGCGCCTGAACTGCCCGTCTGCCCAGCGGCGCCTGAACTGCCCGTCTGCCCAACGCCGTCTGAACTGCCCGTCTGCCCAACGGCGCCTGAACTGCCCGTCTGCCCAACGCCGTCTGAACTGTCCGTCTGCCAAGCGCCGCATGAACTGCCCGTCTGTACTGAGCCTTCAAAGCCGCCCGTCTGTACTGAGCCTTCAAAGCCGCCCGTCTGTACTGAGCCTTCAAAGCCGCCCGTCTGTACTGAGCCTTCAAAGCCGCCCGTCTGTACTGAGCCTGCAAAGCCGCCCGTCTGCCATGAGCCTTCAGAGCCGTCCGCCAGACAGGAGCCGCTAGAGCCGTCCCCCAGACAGGAGCCGCTAGAGCCTTCCGCCAGACAGGAGCCGCTAGAGCCTTCCGCCAGACAGGAGCAGCCAGAGCCTTCCGCCAGACAGGAGCAGCCAGAGCCTTCCGCCAGACAGGAGCAGCCAGAGCCTTCCGCCAGACAGGAGCAGCCAGAGCCTTCCGCCAGACAGGATCAGCCAGAGCCGTCAGCCAGCCATGACCAGCCAGAGCCGTCAGCCAGCCATGACCAGCCAGAGCCGTCAGCCAGCCATGACCAGCCAGAGCCGTCAGCCAGCCATGACCAGCCAGAGCCGTCAGCCAGCCATGACCAGCCAGAGCCGTCAGCCAGCCATGACCAGCCAGAGCCGTTAGCCAGCCATGACCAGCCAGAGCCGTCAGCCAGCCATGGCCAGCCAGAGCCGTCAGCCAGCCATGACCAGCCAGAGCTGCCCCTCAGTCCGGAGCTGCCGTCCCTCAGTCCGGAGCTGCCGTCCCTCAGTCCGGAGCTGCCATCCCTCAGTCCGGAGCTGCCGTCCCTCAGTCCGGAGCTGCCCCTCAGTCCGGTGTTGCCCCTCAGTCCGGTGTTGCCCCTCAGTCCGGTGTTGCCCCTCATTCCGGTGTTGCCCCTCATTCCGGTGTTGCCCCTCATTCCGGTGCTGCCCCTTAGTCCGGTGCTGCCCCTTAGTCCGGTGCTGCACCTTAATCCAGTGGGGTTAATTTGGAGGGTGGTCATTGGGAGGAGGTTAAAAGCGGGGATTGACTATGGTGGGATGGGGACCACGCCCAGAGCCTGAGCCGCCACCGTGGACAGATTCCCACCCAGACCCTCCCCTAGACTTTTGGTGGTGTGCCCGGAGTTCGCACCTTGAGGGGGGGGTTATGTCACGTTCCTGACCTGTTTTCTCTTGTTTTTGTATGTGTTTAGTTGGTCAGGGCGTGAGTTGGGGTGGGCATTCTATGTATTGTGTTTCTATGTTGGGTTTAATGTGTTGCCTGATATGGTTCTCAATTAGAGGCAGGTGTTTGACGTTTCCTCTGATTGAGAACCATATTAAGGTAGGCTGTTCTCACTGTTTGTTTGTGGGTGATTGTCTTCCGTGTCTGTGTATGTTGCACCACACGGGACTGTTTCGTTTGTCGTTCGTGTATGTAGTCTATTCCTGTTCGTGCGTTCTTCGTATATTGTAAGTTCTCAAGTCCAGGTCTGTCTACATCGTTTATTTGTTTTGTAGTTTGTTGAAGTGTTTTCGTGTTTCGTCTTTACTTTAATAAACATCATTATGTCCACATTCCACGCTGCGCTTTGGTCCAATCCCTACTCCTCCTCTTCAGACGAAGAGGAGGAGAATGGCCGTTACAGCAGCTAACAGATTACTACACCTGTACATAGCCCATCTATAATTTAGCCCAAACAACTACCTCTTCCCCTACTGTATTTATTTATTTATTTTGCTCCTTTGCACCCCATTATTTCTATCTCTACTTTGCACATTCTTCCACTGCAAATGTACCATTCCAGTATTTTACTTGCTATATTGTATTTACTTCGCCACCATGGCCTTTTTTGCCTTTACCTCTCTTATCTTACCTCATTTGCTCACATTGTATATAGACTTATTTTTCTACTGTATTATTGACTGTGTGTCTGTTTTACTCCATGTGTGATTTTTTTTTTTTTTTTTTTTATCTTTCGAAACGAACACTTTTACAAAACAAAACAACAAACGATCGTGAAGCTATAGACGTAAGTGCAAACACAAGCTACAAACGTACAACATAGACAATTACCCACAAACACCTAAAGCCTATGGCTGCCTTAAATATGGCTCCCAATCAGAGACAACAATAAACAGCTGTCTCTGATTGAGAACCAAATCAGGCAACCATAGACTTTCCTAAACACCTACACTGAACACTACCCCATACCTACTACAAAACCCCCTAAACAATACACACACCCTAAACTAGACAAAACACACAAACATCCCCCATGTCACACCCTGACCTAACTAAACTAATAAAGAAAATCAATATAACAGAGGCCAGGGTGTGACACTCTAAGCCTTTAGGTCATCTTGGGACATGTCTATTGTGTTTACGATACTTTCTGGTGTCCCTAAGAGAGTGTGTGGACTGTGCTCTACCAGCCACTGTTTTTTTTTTTTTTTTTTTTTTTTTTTAGGGGGGGTGGATCAGCTTAATATTGCGGAAAGAATTTTGCTTCCAATGTAATTGTCTGCATCATTTCCAATCCCCCATATTTTTTGGGGTAAATATATATATCCATTCACGTATGCATACATATACACATATATACATACACATACCTATATAGACATACATACTTTTTTAAAGAGTATACCTTTATTATTATTCCCCGCAAACCCTACTCCAATTGGAGTAAACTGATAAACATTTCTGTTTTTACCTTCAATTTATACATCTTATACACATTTTACAGACACAGTCTACTTTATAATAGTTCTCTCTTGTTTGTTCTTAGTCCTTCCTCTATTTCTGTTGTCCATCCAGTTTGATTTCCACTTGTAACTGTGCTATTTCACAATAGCTCCGCACCTATACACATTTCACAGATCCCGTATGCCCTACATTGTTTATCTTGTTATTAGTCCCACCCTTCAGCTCCACTCAACCTTTCCCATCTATCTTCCAACATCATCCATTTCGGATTTTTATTTGCCATATATTTTTCAACTGTGCTGTGATGCTTCACAAAAGATTTGAATCTTCCTATTCTCATAGCTTCCACGGATTGTAAATTAAAAATAAACATTTTTGCTAAAATAATTATTATATTATTGATTGATTGACTATGGCTTTTCAAATCCCCCAGTATTGCTATCTGTAGCGTTAGTTCTACGCAAATGTTGCAATTCTTCAACCATTCCTGGACCTGTGACCAAAAACGAGCTACATGCGGACAATACCAAAATAAATGGTCTAATGACTCTGCCTCCTCACAGCAGAATCTACAGAGCTGGGAAGATTGTATCCCCCATATATATAACATTCTATTAGTTGCAAGAATTTTGTACAATAATTTAAATTGAAAAATTCGAAGTTTTGAATCCGGCGTTGTTTTGCGTATCAATTCATACACCATGTGCCATGGAATGGGTACATCGAAAATCTCTTCCCAACTATTTTGCAATTTATATGGCACAGCTGTAAGTTTTTTGGTCCTTAAATGAAATTGGTATATGTTTTTATTTATCACACTTTTCTTTAACCATTTATGTTCTTTAATATAAGGCCGACATACAAGTTCCTTACTTTTATCCCCTTCCACCTGCCTCTTCCATTTTTGTGGTAATGCTGCAATTAATTGGTTGTAATTTTGGGTAGAGCAGACATTTCCATATGTCTGTGTTAGCTGCATGTGTGACATTACTCCACCAGTCCTATTTATGATATCATTCACAAAAATTATACCTTTTTTAAACATTTCTTCGATAAATACAGTTTTTTTATCAATTACTATATTTGAATTTAACCACAAGATTTGTTGTACTATTTGTTCCGTCCTTTCAGGTGGATTAAACTGAAATTGCAACCAACTTTCTAAGGCTTGCTTAAAAAATAAAGATATTTTGGAGATTATTTCCTTTTCAAGCAACCGAAAGTGAGCAGGTGTAATCTGAATAAAGGGAAAAAGGCCCTTCTTGAACATAGGATGAGACATTCGTACCAATCTACTAGAGAACCAGTTTGGATTTAAGTATAACTTTTGTATGACTGATGCCTTTAGTGAGAGGTCTAATGCTTTAATATTTAATAATTTCTGCCCTCCGAATTCATATTCGTTATATAAATAGGCCCTTTTAATTTTATCTGGCTTGCCGTTCCAAATAAAATTGAATATTTTTTGTTCATATAATTTAAAAAGCAGGTCACTAGGTGTAGGCAAAACCATAAGCAAATAGGTAAACTGTGATATGATTAAAGAGTTAATCAGGGTGATTTTCCCACAAATAGACAGGTATTTTCCTTTCCATGGTAGCAAGATCTTATCTATTTTTGCTAACTTTCTATAAAAATTTATTGGAGTGAGATCATTTCTTTCTTTTGGGATTTGTATACCGAGTATGTCCACATCACCGTCAGACCATTTAATTGGTAAACTACATGGCAATGTAAAATGTGTATTTTTTAGTGATCCAATACGTAATATGGTACATTTATCATAATTTGGTTTTAATCCAGAGAGGATAGCAAATGTATCTAGATCCTCTAAGAGGCCGTGGAGAGATTCTAGTTGTGGTTTTAAAAGAAAACATGAATCATCAGCGTACAATGACACCTTAGTTTTTAGGCCCTGGATTTCTAATCCCTTAATATTAATGTTTGATCTAATTTTAACAGCTAACATTTCGATGGCAATAATAAATAGATATGCCGATAGTGGACAACCTTGTTTTACTCCTCTAGATAGTTTAAAACTTTCTGAGATGTAGCCATTATTTACTATTTTACACCTAGGGTTACTATACATAATTTTTACCCATTTTATAAGAGATTCCCCAAAATTGAAATATTCTAGGCATTTATATATAAACTCCAGTCGTACTTTATCAAAAGCCTTTTCAAAATCAGCTATGAAAACCAGGCCTGGTGTCCCCGATATTTCATAGTGTTCTATTGTTTCCAGTACTTGCCTTATATTATCTCCAATGTATCGTCCATGTAAAAAACCTGTCTGATTAGGATGAATAATATCTGACAAAACTTTTTTTATTCTATGCGCCAAGCATTTTGCTAGGATTTTTGCATCACAACACTGAAGTGTAAGAGGTCTCCAATTTTTTAAATGGACTGGATCTTTATATATACCACTTGGGTCCTGTTTCAGTAATAATGATATCACACCTTCTTGTTGCGTGTCTGATAATCTATCATTTATATAGGAGTGGTTAAAACAAGCTAATAATGGTCTTTTGAGTATATCAAAAAAAAAATTGTATACTTCCACTGGTATGCCATCCAGTCCTGGAGTTTTCCCATCCTTAAAGGCCCCAATTGCATCAAGTAGTTCCTCCTCTGTAATTAGGCCTTCACATGAGTCTTTCTGTACAGATGTTAATTTTACATTATTATTAGGGAAAAAATCCATACAATTAGTTTCAGTTAGTGGAGATGGAGGAGCCTGAAACGAAAATATATTCTTAAAGTACTTTACTTCCTCTTTCAAAATATCATTTGGTGAATCATGCGTGACTCCATCATTTGTAACAAGTTTTAATACGTTTTTTTTGGTAGCATTTCTATATTGAAGATTGAAAAAGAATTTGGTGCATTTTTCCCCATATTCCATCCAGTTCGCTTTATTTTTGTAATATATTACACTGGATCTTTCTTGAATAAGTTCCTCCATTTCTTTTTGTTTTTCCTCTAACTTATTCTGTGCCTCTATGGTACCGTTTTTATTGTTATCTAACTGTACTGTTAGTCCTTCAATTTCCTTTGTTAATATGGACTCTTTTGATCGAAATTGCTTTTGTTTTATAGATGAGTACTGAATTGCATGGCCTCTAAAGCCACACTTAAAAGTGTCCCATACAATATGGGGATCTGCTGTACCTATGTTATGTCTAAAAAAGTCAGTTATAAATTCTTCTGTCCTAGTTCTAAACAATTTATCATCTAGTAGGCTTTGATTAAATTTCCAATATCCTCGCCCACGTGGAAATTCTGTAAGAGTAATATATATGCCAATTATGTGATGGTCCGACCGCATTCTGTCCCCTATCAAACACTTTTTAACTTTTGGTGCCAGAGAGAATGATATAAGAAAGTAGTCAAGGCGACTAGCTTGATTAAGCCTCCGCCATGTATATCTCACTAGGTCAGGGTATTTAAGTCTCCATATATCCACTAATTCCAATATATCCATGACATTCCTGATTTCCTTAAGTGCCTGAGGGTGATAGTTTGTAGTGTGATTTCCTTTCCGGTCCATAGAGGTATTTAAGACCGTATTAAAATCTCCCACTATAATAATAGAGTCTAGTGTTGCTTGTAGAGTTGATACATTCTTATATATATTGTCAAAGAAGCTTGGATCATCATTATTCGGACCGTATAGGTTAATAAGCCATATATGTTTATTGTCCAATAACATATTTAAAATAATCCATCTACCTTGAGGATCTGTTTGGACAAGTTGCACATTTGGATCAAAGTTATTATTAATTAAAACCATCACCCCTTTTGAATTTCTTTGCCCATGGGAGAAATATATTTCGCCCCCCCAGTTCTTTTTCCACAAAACTTCATCTAAAACTGTCGAATGGGTTTCCTGTAAACAGTAGATATTATAATCCTTCTCTTTTAGCCAGGTAAATACTGATCGTCTTTTCTTATTATCTGCTAAGCCATTACAATTGTAACTGGCTATACTTATTTCACCACTTACCATAATGAGACACACCTTTCAATTATTTTTATCAAAATATATGTTTGTAAACGTCCTATTAAAAAGTAACATAATGATTGAGTGTCTATATAGTTGTACCATGACATTTGCATCTCCACTAAGCAAACCTCCAATTGGTCCCCACTATTCCACCCGCCAAAAGCCCCCATCTCGAGTTGGGTTGTCATCCCAATGACCGGCAGACCACCCCCGACCCCCCGCATCGCACAGCCCCGGACCGACTGGGATCCATCCTTCGAAAAGTGCACACAGCGCCATCCACCGAACCGAAGCAGATCCATTGCCAAATGCATTTCCATCGCCCTCACCTCTATTTTTATTACATATTGCTGTGAATCATCCTCTATAGTCCCTAACATCTTTTACTTCTTCCTTCGCAACAGTTGTGGGATACACACATACACCCACACACATTCAGCCCTTACCCCCACACAACCATAAGCTCACCCTCTCAACAATTGCACCATCCCAGAGCCCAACTCAAGATGGATCATGATTTACAAATGTACTTGCAGTTGCAGCTGCATGAGAAGGCCTGCAAGACCGCGCAAAAAATGAGCATAAATGTAGAGATTTATTTACCATTGTCACATCCTAAATGATGGAGGTCAAATGTACACCTTCTTCCTGAAACACCCACAATACGGTCATCCATTTTGACCATGTTCCCAAGCATCTCCATGCAGTCCGACTTGATTTCGTGCCACCAGGGCCACAATAATATACCCCCTCTCTGAATGTCCGAGTGTGACCCCCTCCCCATGGGTTACTGCAGCTAGTGTTGCCAGCACTGCCACTGCCTGGGTGGGGGCACCCCACCGGAATCCCCACCGGCTAGGTACAAGGTCGTCAAGGTTCTCATTAGCAGCTTTGAGAATTTCCTTGTTTATTATGCTCTCCCTTTAGGGGGCTTTGGCTTTGCAGGACCAACCCTGCCAAGCAGGCTCAGAATCTTGAGGGGGCAGTGCTGCTCTTGGTCCCTGACCTCATTTTGGCTGCATACAGACCGCTTACAGCATGCACATAAAACAGTTAGGGACTTCTCCTTAGTATCTGGGCCATTCATGTGGGTGTCTAGGGTATAGGGCCATGGACCGTACCATTAAAATAGGATAATAAATAATTAGATATAATTTATTTTAAAAATGTAGTTCCCCATGATAGGACAATAAATAAATAAGACGTATAATTCATTATAAAAGTATATCCATCATCTGAACAACATTGAAAGCCCTCTCATACCCGGCCCACAGCAATACACTGGCTCTGGGATATGCAACTATTTCATTACTCACTCACTCAACTTTCCAAACATAACAAATAAAAATAAACACACACCACACCATCCACACATACTGTGCCTTCTGTTTACTTAGTTTTTATCTTCACTATGTAGAAATAGTGCTTGTGTTCAATTAGTTATATATGAAGATTTATAGAAAAGCTATATTTTGTATTGTATTGTTACAATCAATAACCGGGCTTGAATTGTGTTTATTTTCCTCATCTATGAGAACTTTGTAATTTTTAAAATAACCATGGAGTAGTCTTTGTGTCTCTGAACAACTGGTTATCAATATATAGTTTATCAACGACGAGAGCTACTCGTTTCGCTTTTAATCTATTTTCTTTGAAAATTGGATACAGAACTTTGCGCCGTTCTGCAATTTCTTTCGGAAACTGATCATTCATGCCAATTTTGGTCCCAGCAAGTCTTTTACCCAGGCTTTTAACCATTATTTTATCTTTAAATGAAGCAAATTTGGCAACGATTGGGCGTTCGTACCTCTGCCCTCTCTGTCCGAGGCGGTGTACACGTTCAAGTTGGATCTTATCGATAACTTCGCGTGGAATCTGAAGCGCTGCAAAAAGGAACTCTCTAACTACAGATTCAGGAACCTCTCCTTCTTTCTCTTGGATACCTGTAAGTACCAAATTCTCTCTCATGGATCTAGTTTGTATGTCTAGTAAGCATTCCTTCAGAACGGTGTTCTCCTTTTTAATTTCATTCATTTCGGTTTCAATTTTATTGACTGTCCCTTTTAGCGCGTGTGTTTCCTTCTCCAATGTCGCAACTTTTTCATCACTCATCTCTAGGCTTGCCTTCAACTCTTTTATATCTTTACTAACTAATTCAAGTATACCCAGTTTGTCATTTATTGATTTTAACAGATCGGTTTCGACCTTTACCATTGCCGGTGGTGAGAATATTAAATCATCAGTGTCGGTTGAGGAGTCACGTTTTCGTTTTTGAATCGGTTCCCCTGTCTTACTCTCCGTCATGTTTGGGTGTTGCTTGTTTTCGTAATATTTGTCGATAAATGTCTCTAATCTTAGGATTTGTTTTGTGTTATTATCCAGATTGAAGGTTATCACCCACCAGATTATTTAGTGCTAATATTTTAGTCTAATTTAGCAGATATTTCGAATATTATGTTTTATCTTGAGGTGCTCTACATAACTTCGTTCAGTCCGCCATTACCTTTACGTTACCTTTACGTCCGCCGTCCTACGTCCTCTACCAGCCACTGTTTTCTCTGAATTTACAAACGGACAATCTGGCAAAACTCTGACTTTACGAACGGACAATCTGACAAAACTCTGACTTTACGAACGGACAATCTGACAAAACTCTGACTTTACGAACGGACAATCTGACAAAACTCTGACTTTACGAACGCTCTGAGCGCACTCCAGATTTACGAACAAGCACGTATCACGCGTTTGGAACGACGCGGTGCTGTTTGCCTTTGTTCACCCCGCCACCCGGTGGCGGAACAAATATTTTGCGGCAAAGTCATGACTTCTTTCTGGTCCAATCATCGAGGGTTGCTGTTGCTATGTGACGTTGACTGCAAACGTTAAGTTGCTATGGATTGAAAATGAAGTTGGCCGATCTCTAAACCAAATCAACTTTTTCTATAATTTTAGCAAATTAACTCTCTTACTCCTCATGTGCATTTCCTTCAGACCAATGCTGACTTCGCACTTAAAGTGTTGTTTTTTTGGTTTTTAATATTGTACGCTATGGAATGTTTATAATATCTTAGAATGTGTTGTCTTGCCCCTCTGAGTTCTACATGGAACAGGTCAAAGTTCCATTTACATTTGGTCAGTTCCATGATGTCATTCATTCTATTCTACAAACACATTCAATTTACACTCCTCATCAGCTGCATCAAAGTGGTACTGACGGTTCCAGTGTTCTAGACTAGAGCTCCACCTTCTGGCATCTCAACATTACTGCACCATCCTAATAATAATGTCCTCAATAATGGTGGGCTAATAACAACATAAGAGACTGGCAATCAATCGATAGAAAGGTAAAACACAACACTGTCTACTTGACAAAGTCACATGTAAACACAAAAACACTGATGTCTGTAGTATTACAACATGCCACTATCATATTATGTTACACTGTTGACCCTTGTGTACAGTACTGGTAGTAGCATTAGCTAGCAGAGGAATCAGTATCATCATCACCATAGTCTGCTGTCTTGACTGCTGCTGTCCATATACTGTATAGTCTAATGTAGCCTGTTACCCATATATAGTCTAATGTAGCCTGTTATCCATATATAGTCTAATGTAGCCTGTTATCCATATATAGTCTAATGTAGCATGTTGTTCATATACTATTCTGTGAATATAAAGTGCTAATGAAGTACATACAGTATAATGTTCATATAAAGAACTCTGATATGGTTCAGGCTGTAGAGGTCTATGGATGACAGGAAGGTGATGCTGAGTCAGTTCATCTAAACCAACAACACTTACTGGCAGCGCAGTGAAACAAGAAGTAGCCAACTGTAAGTGTGAGTTCTGTGGTTGACACATTTTAAAGAACCCTTTTTAGCCTAGTCAGGACGTAAAGACATTAACATGCGTAAACACTATGTCAGAAAAGGGTTGCATTTCTTATTCTTCTGAGGAGTGGGCCTAAATTTTTAAAAGAGGCGAAAATGTGACTCATTCCCATCACTCCTCATCTGCTGCATCAAAGTGGTACTGAAGGTTCCAGTGTTCTAGACTAGAATTTTCCCTACTGGCATCTCAACATTACTGCAGAGTACAATGTCCTCATTCATTTGGGCAGTAATATAATGCCACTATGATATTCCCAAATGGCACCCTATGTGCCCTGATCAATAGTAGTACACTATTAAGGGAACAGGGTGCCATTTGGGACACAGACACTGTTGGCCATTGTGTGCAGTACCAGTACCTAATAATAATGTCCTGAATAATGTTGGGCTAATAACAACATAACAAACTAATGAAACAAAACACTGGCTTGAAAAATTCACATTTACCAAGCACACAAACATTGATGTCTGTACTGCAGAACATGCCACTATCATATTCTGTTACGCGGTTGGCCATTGTGAACAACAGATGGCACTGCAGTGGATGGCAGCCGACCTACTCTGCTATTTTGTGTATTTTTTATGCTGATCTTAACTTCTTTTGTACATTATGTCTCTGAAATCATTTCCTTTGACCGAAAAGAGCTTCCAGACATCAGAACAGTGATCACTAAACCTTCTTGAAGTAGGGACTCGAAAGAGGAAGTGGCGGCGATTGAGAGGCAAGTGAGCAGGCATCCTGACAAGATTACGTTGGCGATCAAATAGACCGCCATTGCCCTCTGTTCTATTGGTGAACGTGAAGTCACTGGAGAACAAACTGGGTGAGCTCCGTTTGAGACTATCCTATCAACAGGACTGTAATATCATATGTCTTGGCTGAAGAAGGACATGGATATACTTCTCACTTTGTCTTCACAAAATGTGTTGCTTTCTAGAACCTAAAATGGTTATTTGGCTGTCCCCAAAGGAGAACCATATGAAGAACCCTTTTTGGTTCCAGGTATAACTATTTTGGTTCCAGGAAGAACCTTATTGAATTCCAGGTAGAGCCTTTTTGTGTTCTGTTCCATGTAGAAGAACCCTTTTCACAGCGTGTTCTACATGTAACCGAAAGGGGTTCTACCTGGAACCAAAAAGGCTGCTCTTATGGGGACAGCCGAAGAAGCCTTTTGGAACCCTTTTCTCTAAGAGGGCATGCATCTTCAAGAATGGAAGGCAGACTCTGGCAAGTCGAAGGCAGGAGGGGTGTGTCTCTTTTTGCTCGCCTGAGTTAGTATACCTTGTGATAAGCTGCAGTCCATACTGTTTACCAAGAGAGTTTTCATCTACGCTGAACAGATATATAAATGCAACACCAACATTTTCAAAGATTTTACTGACTTAGTTAATTTAAGGAAATCATTCAATTGAAAAAAATAAATTAGGCCCTAATCTATGAATTTCACATGACTGGGAATACAGATATGCATCTGTTGGCCACAGATACCTTTAAAAAATAGGTAGGGGCGTGGATCAGAAAACTAGTCAGTATCTGGTGTGACCACCATTTGTCTAATGCAGCGTGACACATCTTCTTCACATAGAGTTGATCAGGCTGTTAATTGTGGCATGTGGAACTAATCTTCAAAGGCTTTGCGAAGTTGCTGAATATTAGCGGGAACTGGAACACACCGTCATATACGTCGATCCGAGCATCCCAAGCATTCTCAATAGGTGACATGTCTGGTGAGTATGCAGGCCATAGAAGAACTGGGACATTTTCAGCTTCCAGGAATTGTGTACGATCCTTCATGGGGCCATGCATTATGATGCTGAAATATGAGGCCTCAGGATCTCGTCCCAGTATCTCTGTGCATTCAAATTGCCATCGATAAAATGCATTTGTGTTCATTGTCCGTAGCTTATGCCTGCCCATACCATAACCCCACCGCAACCATGGGGCACTCTGTTCACATTTTTGGCATCAGCAAAACGCTCGCACAGACGAAGCCATACACGCTGTCTGCCATCCGCCCGGTACAGTTGAAACCGAGATTCATCCATGAAGAACACACTTCTCCAGCGTGCCAGTGGCCATCGAAGGTGAGTATTTGCCCACTGAAGTCAATTACGACGCCACACAGCAGTCAGGTCAAGACCCTAGTGAGGACGATGAGCACGCAGAGCTTCCCTGAGACAGTTTCTGACAGTTTATGCAGAAATTCTTCAGTTGAGCAAAGCAACAATTTAATCAGCTGTCCAGTTGGCTCGTCACAGACCATCCCGCAGGTGAGGAAGACAGACGTGGAGGTCCTGAGCTTGTGTGGTTTCACGTGGTCTGTGGTTGTGAGGCCTGTTGGACGTACTGCCAAATTCTCTAAAACGACGTAGGTGGTGGCTTACGGTAGAGAAATTAGCATTAAATTCTCTGGCAACAGTTCCGGTTGACATCCCTTGAGTCAGCATGCCAATTGCACACTCCCTCAAAACTTGAGATCTGTGCCATTGTGTTGTGTGACAAAACTGCACAATTTAGAGTGCCATTTTTATTGTTACACAAGTTGCACCTGTGTAATGATCATGCTGTTTAATCAGCTTCTTGATATGCCACACCTATCAGGTGGATGGAATATCTTAGCAAATGAAAAATGCTCACTAACAGGAATGTAAACACATTTGTGCAAAACATTTGAGAGAAATAAGCTTTTTGTGCATATGGACATTTTCTGGGATCTTTTATTTCAGTTATTGAAACATGGGACCAACACTTTACAAGTTCCGCTTATATATTTGTTCAGTATATATTTTTCCTAACTGTCTAATAAAACTTCTTATGGCTGCAGGGGCAGTATTGAGTAGCTTGGATGAAAAGGTGCCCATTTCAAACGGCCTGCTCCTTAGTCATAGTTCCTAATATTTGCATATTATTATTCATATTGGATAGAAAACACTCCAAAGTTTCTAAAACTGTTTGAATTATTTCTCTGAGATTAACAGAACTCATATTGGCAGGCAAAATCCTGAGTTGAAATGAAAACCGGAAGTCAGAAATCTGAGATTGTCTGTATTCAACAGAGTACCAAAATAATTCCAAATGACGCATGGCAGGGGTTGCACTGCCTAGGGGTTCCACTAGATGTCAGCAATCAATAGAAATTCCAATGAGACTTCTATGGTCTTGTTGGAGAGAATGAGGGCAGAATCAGTCAGGTGTCCATCAGCACCCATTTCCTGATCATGCATTTTCTTCATGCAAGTCACTTGCGTTCCATGGCTCACGCAGACACGAAGGAATACTCCGGTTGGAACTTTATTGAAGCTATATGTTAAAAACATCCCAATGATTGATTCAGTACTTAGTTTGAAATGTTTCTTCGACCGGTAATATCACATTTTGAAGTTTTTGTCCGATATGAAGCTGACCAGAATTAGCGTTTGGATGTGTTTACCAAACGCGCTAACAATTGGACATAAATAACGGATTTTTTCGAACAAAACAAACATTTCTTGTGGACCTGGAGTTTCTGCTAAGCCTTCTGATCGAAACCAACAAAGGTAATGAAATATTTATATTATATTTTGTTGTTTATAGTGACGCTATCTTTGCAGCTGTGATATGCTAATTTGAGCGCCATCTCAGATTATAGCGTGCAATTATTTTTCCTTCAAGTTTTTTAAAAATCTGATACTGCGGTTGCATTAAGGAGAGGTATATCTATAACTCAATGTGTATAACTTGTATTATCATCTATATTTATGATGAGTATTCGTGTTGAAACGACGGGCTATGCAACGTCACTTGATGTTTTTGCATTTAGTGATTCTTGTAGCCTCAATGTAAACTCTGATTTTTTTATATAAATATGAATTGAATCAAACAAAAAACGCATGTATGGTGTAACATGAAGTCCTATGAGTGTCATCTGATGAAAATAATCGAAGGTTAGTGAATCATTTTATCTCTATTCTGGTTTTTGTGATGCTATCATTAGCTGGGAAAAATGCTATGTTAATTTTTAGTTTTGTGGTGACCTAACATAATCGTTTGTAGTGCTTTCGCTGAAAAGCCTATTTGAAATCGGACAGTTTGGTGGGATTAACAACATGATTACCTTTAAAATGATATAAGACACATGTATGTTTGAGGAATTTTAATTATGAGATTTATGGTTTTTGAATTTGGCGCCCTGCACTTGGACTGGCTGTTGTCATATTGATCCCGATACCGGCTTGCAGCCATAAAAGGTTATTAACCATCACAAATCCATGCTGGCACTAAGACCGCACTCTGCAAGCTGTGAAGAGCCATAAGCAAACAAGAAATTCCACATTCAGAGGCAGGGTTTCTCATGGCAGGTGATTTTAATGCAGGGGAATTGAAAACATTTTTACCTCATTTTTACCAGCATGTCAGCTGTGAAACTAGGGGCGACAAAACTCGAGATCATCTTTACTCCACACACACATAAAAGACCCTCCCTTGCACTCCCTTAGGCAAATCAGGCCATATTTCTATCCTTCTGTTTCCTGCTTACAAGCAAAAACTCAAACAGGAAGTACCATTGACACGCTCAATGCGGAACGGGTCCAATCAAGTGGATGCTAAGCTACAGGACTGTTTCGCTAGCACAGACTAGAATATGCTCCGGGAATCAGCCGTTAACATTGAGGAGTTTACCACATCAGTCACCGGCTTCATTAATAAGTGCATCACCGACATTGGCCCCACAGTGACGTACGTTTATACCCCAACCAGAAGCAATGGATTACAGGCAAAATCTGCACAGAGCTAAAAGGCTAGAGCTGCCTATTTCAAGTAGCGGGACACTAATCCGGACACTTATACGAAATCTCGCTATGACCTCTGATGAGCAATCAAACCGGCAAAGCGTCAATACAGGACTAAGGTTGAATCCTACTATGCTTGCTCTGAAGCTCGAAGGATGTGGCAAGGCTTGCAAACTATCATGGATTCCAAACGGAAATCCAGCCGCGAGCTGCCCAGTGACACAAGCCTACCAGACGAGCTACAGTAAATGCCTTCTATGCTCGCTTTGACGCAAGCAACACTGAACCATGCATGAGAGCACCAGATGTTCCGGACGACTGTGTGATACAGTCAGACATATGCCAACACACTTAACATGAGCACACATGCATACTGACACCACACACACACATAAACATACTCGCGCACACACGCACAGACAAACACACAGACACACTTTCACTCACACTATATATGCTGCTGCTCCACATAAGCTGCTGCTACATCTCAGTCTGTTATCTATCCTGATGCCTTGTCACTTTGCTCCTACCTATGGGGCAGCAGGTAGCCTAGGGGTTAAGAGCGTTGGGCCAGTTAAAGTTGCTAGTTCGAATCCCGAACGGAAAAGTTGGAAATATCTGAAGTTCTGCCCATGAGCAAGGCAGTTAACCCCCAGCCACAACTGATCCCCGGCACCGATTATGTTGATTAAGGCAGCTGCCCACACTGCTCTGATTCAGAGGGGTTGTGTTAAATGTAGAAGACACATTAAAAGTCACATACAAGCAGCCTTATATGTATGTACATAGCTACCTCAATTACCTCGTACCCCTGCACATCAACTAGGTAATGGTAAATAGATATGTTATTTTTACTTGTTACTGTTATTTGTTATTCACTGTGTATTTATTCCTTGTGTCACTGTGTCTCATGTTAATACTACTCCTAAACACAACCCACCATCACTGTGTCTCATGTTAATACTACTCCTAAACACAACCCACCATCACTGTCATGTTAATACTACTCCTAAACACAACCCACCATCACTGTGTCTCATGTTAATACTACTCCTAAACACAACCCACCTTCACTGTCTCATGTTAATACTACTCCTAAACACAACCCACCATCACTGTCTCATGTTAATTCTACTCTTAAAGCTCTTACGAAGCATACACTCAATCACTCTCACTCTTACTTAGGCCATTTTCAAAAAAAGTCTCATAACAACTATTACTCTCAGAGCCCTTAAAATAGCATGCAAAAGTATTGAATGTGAAACAACATGTAAAATACTGTATCAGATGAATATGCAAAAATACATCTTCAAAATGTACTGTACAGAAAAACAAAACAACATACATTACAATAGCATCACCATGCACATAACAGGATATAGTTGTTCATGGTTACAAACAAATTGTAAAATATAAATATTTTAAGATATTGTGAAGCATACTTACAGAGTGAAGGGGAGATGTGTTGTAAGTTAACTTACTATCAGTCTATATAAATAGAAACTGAGTGTGAGGTTTGAGGTCTGTGGTTGGCCAACTTTGAAGCAGTCAGGGACAATAGAGTTGAATAGTTGGCACAATTGCTTCAAAGCCATTGAATACACCATTTCAGCTGATTTACCGACTGTCATTTAACTTATGGAAGTTGAAGAAGACATTAACTACTTTAAAATGGAGATAGCCCTCAATGATCCTGCTCAATGATCCTGCTCAATCTGTCACAGAAGCAATCATGACAAAGTTGCAAAAATGTACCCTCTACCCAACTCTATGTCAGGGACCAAGAAGCTTATGCAGAGGGCTTCCTTCCGCAGTCACACAGACAGTGTTCGAGAGCATCAAAACTGTGATGTATGATGGGTAAATTGTGACTGACTGACTGATCTATAAATAATATTGAGTAGTTATTCATCAAGCAAGGTGATTTGTAGATCTCGACTCGCTATGAAGTCGGCTACAATGTCGAACACTCCTACATTTGCATAACATTACAGCATTTGTAGCAAAAATCCCATTCAAGTCATGGGACCGATATTAGTATTTCGCATATTAACAATAGCACATCATGTTCAAATCCTCTATAAGTGACTTTGTTGAGCTTCAATGATGTGCGAAAAATGCTAATATTGGTCGCATGGCTTGAATGGGATTTGTGCCACAAATGCTAAAATATTAGCAAGTGGAAACAGTGCCAAGGGAAACTACACCAAAGCATGGATTGCTGTCATACCATGTTCATAGACTGCTTACAGGGTAAGGAAACCAATGTGCCATTTTGTGATTTGGGTGAGCTATCTCTCTAAAGCAAATTTTCTGGAAAACATTCTAGATATCATAGCAATATGTTAGTTGTCTTCAGGCCAGATTCTGTGATGATACTCTTCAATCCAGTTTCTGTGGTGGTTCTCTTCAGTCCAGGTTCAGTTATGGTTTTCTCCCCTGAATGGTCTGATACACGGAGGGCTGAGCGTCTCTCTGAAGAGCTGTGAACGTGTCACTGGGCGAGTCACTCACACTCTGAGAGACAGCGACACAGGAAACACAGTATGAGCACTTTACACACTGCTCTATGGCATTCTCTCTCACTTCTACTTTCTGTGTCCATCTCTCTCCTCCTCTCTCTCTCTCTCTCTCTCTCTCTCTCTCTCTCTCTCTCTCTCTCTCTCTCTCTCTCTCTCTCTCTCTCTCTCTCTCTCTCTCCTCCTCCTCCTCCTTACTATCTCTGTCCTCTCTCTCCTCCTCCTTACTCTCTCTCTCTCCTCCTCCTCTTCCTCCTTAATCTCTCTCTCCTCCTTAATCTCTCTCTCCTCCTTACTCTCTCTTTTTCTCTCTCTCTCCTTCTCCTCCTCCTTACTCTCTGTCTCTCTCCCTCTCACACACTCTCTCACACACACATATATAAATACTATATACAAAATAAACACATACATTAATACATTAAAACATACGTATTGCCAGTGTATCATAGTCAGGGCCCTTGGTTCTCATTTTCAGAGTCACTGATAGGGTCAGGATGGACAATATGGAGATAGAAAGAGAGAGAGAGAGCTGTGCCAAGGTGACAGTGAACATTGTCGAAAAGGGAATATTGTGACACAGTAAATTAAAGTCACCAGGTGTGGGGGTGGAATTTTAACTGATATAATCACCTGTGTGTCTGCTGTGGCATCACTTCCTCCTGTGGATCTCCTGCAAAGAGGGACAGAGTGAGTTTTGCTCTCTAGTGACCTCTAGTGGAAGTTGATATATATCACATGTAAACCTGGCTAGGGAACACTGACCTCTTCAGTGAGCACGAGATGGTGACTAGAAGAGCTCCAACAGTCAGGAAAGCCTCACCCCCACCACAGGAACCCAGAGAAACACTGGAGTCTGGAGAGCTGGACACAAGCCAGTGTGTGTTGAATACAGAGATGGAGATATGAATGGGGAAACAGGAAAGAAGAAAATGAAACAATATTTATTTAAATAGAGGCCTACTAATTGTATCTTATGGTATGACAAGTGTGTAACATTGTTCATGATTATTCATGGTTGTTGACCTGTGTGATTATCAATGAATGTATTAAAATTGGGTGTACTTACACTGAACATCCACAAACACAGAAGAAGAGATGAGACGTCATATACTCTCAGCCTCACAGTAATATTCACCACTCTCCTCAAAGATTATGTTAGTGATGCTGTAACTCTGTCCTGATGATTTGGGTGAGGTTACATTCTTCTTGTACCAGGTGTATTTGTCCGCAGGTGGGTTGGCATCACTGCTGCAGGTTAGAGGCACTGAACTGCCCTCCACTATTTTAACAGAGGGACTGACTGACACTGTGGTCTTTGGTTTATCTGATGTAAAAGACAACAATTTTGTTAAAGTAAAATTAATAATGATTATTTTGCATGAATGCATGATACTTGCTAAGTAGAAAACTGTGTTATTGTGTTGTACTCACACACTGCAGGAGAGCTGAGATCCTCATGGCCTTTTACAGCACAGGAGTAACTGTCTACAGCATTAGAGTAGACTGAATAGGGGGAAGTGTTGTCAGTTACTATCTGTCCGTTCTTGTACCAGATGTAGGCGGGGTTACCAGTCAGAATACAGGTGGTGCTACAGGTCAGTGTCTTTGACGTTGCCCACCGTGTTGGAGTCAACTTCACCTGAAAACCTGAATTAAAGGGGAGTAAAAACAGAGTACATCATATAGAATTAATGATTCATTTCATGACTCTTCAAAACTATATAATGTGCTATGCAGTGCTACCTGTGACAGTCAGAGTACAGAGTACGTAATGATGAACATTGATAGGTAAAGCAAAACCCTTCTCATTCACCTTAAGTGATTGATACTTCCTAAGTAGAACCCTAGTTTCATTCATACTCACAAACTACAGGAGAGTGGAGACCCTCTTGACCTTCAACAGAACAGGAGTAACAGCTATTGTGTCAACTTAAAACTTCCATTAGATACTTCACATAATTGTCCATTTATTAATTACTACATTTAGCTAACATTAGATAGTTCATCCGGAGATTCTTACCTTTGCCTCGATTAGGCAGTCTCATCCAGATCAGAGTATGTGAGTGGAAAATTTGCACCATTCATTAAAATCACAATATAACTAACACCCATCTATTTTTTTGTGACTACCTGGAACCATCATTTGGTTTTGAAAAAGTATTTTAATAAGCAACATGAAAAGGTGACTGTAAGAAGCGCTCATCATTTCAAATAGGCTACATGTGGTATTAAACAGCATATAAACTCTCTAAATAGGCAAGACAGGTAGCCTAAGAAGGACAAAATGAATTATTTAAGGTATATTATTTCAATTATTTCAAGGCTACATCCTACAAAGAAATAAATGGTGAATTGTTTAAATCAAGCAATAATCTCACTGCCTGGTCTGATCTTGTTAACTGTGAGATGATTTATTATCAATCATCGAACATTCCAGAATGTTCCATCTCTCAGTGTTCTGGAATGAAATGCACTTGCTGATGGAACTACCTTTTTATTTATTTTTATTTATTTTTTATTCAAAAAACAGATCAACAATTTACATTCTTACATCAAAACATTACATCAAAACAGAACACAGGTATTAATGAGAAAATACTGGAACAAACCAAAAATATTTACAAAAATAAACAATTCTAGTGCAATTGTCACGTTCCTGACCTTATTTCCTTTGTTTTGTCTTTATTCAGTTGGTCAGGACGTGAGCTGGGTGGGTATAGTCTATGTTCTATGTTTCTATGTTAGGTTTGTCTGATTGGCCTGATATGGTTCTCAATCAGAGGCAGGTGTTTTGCATTGTCTCTGATTGGGAACCATATTAAAGTAGCCTGTTTTCACTGTTGGTTTGTGGGTGATTGTTCCTGTTCTTGCGTTCATCTGTTTTTGTGTTCTCTAGTTCGGGACTGTAGCTTCGTTGGGTTTTCGTCTGTTTATTGTTTTGTTCATTATAGAAAAAGTATTCTAATAAATATGGATACATTCCACGCTGCGCTTTGGTCCTCCTCTCCTTCTATCGACGAAAGCCATTACAGCAATTGTAATCACTCTGAAAAATTCTTATTGTAATGATTTAGGAAATTGTTATTCTTGTTATTGTTCACTAGGGTTAATGTTTTAATAAAATAGTTAAATTCAATCAAAAAAATGTGTAATTTTGGTCCAGAATTTTGGAATTTTTGTTTGTGTATGAAGTGTTTGGCAACAAGAAGCTGATGGAACTACCTTCAACATTCCAAACATCCATGTCATACTGTGTCTGCATGATGTGTTTTAAAATAACAATGAATAATATTTCATGTAACTGGTTGTGTGTCTAGGTGCTGGACATTGGCCCTTCTGAAAGTGTCTATGTATATTTTGTACTGATGATGACGATGAAGGTGAATAAACCATTGTTGCTCTAGAAACCAGTGTAAATGTATTATTTGTAGTTACTATATGTACTGTAAAGTACAAGAGGTGAGATGTTGAAAGCTTTCCATTTTCTCTCCACTAAATACACTGTTATAACAAGGTAAAAACAGTGACAATTAAGTTTAACCTTATACATTTATTTCATAAAATATCACACTTCACACATTATTATTTTTAAAGCAATAAGAAACGTTGCATCAAGCATAACTTTTTCCTGGACATTGAGGAAAATTTGTGCCATAACTGTCATAAAAATAATTTTAAAAATGCAAATTGATATTATGTGTATCATCTAACAATACCATATGAAGTATTACAATAAAATAGAACAGATAGAATAACTATTGTTGTTAGACTTCATATATTGTCTCTGTCACTCCCTGGTCTGTTTCACCTGTCCTCGTGCTTGACTCCACCTCCCTCCAGGTGTCGCTCATATTCCCCATTATCCCCTGGGTACTTATACCTGTGTTCTCTGTTTGTCTGTTGCCAGTTCGTCTTGTTTGTCAAGTCAACCAGTGTTTTGTCTCGCCTCCTGCTTTTTCCCAGTCTCTTTTTCTCGTCCTTCTGGTTTTGACCCTTGCCTGTCCTGACTCTGAGCCCGCCTGAACCTGCCTGTCGTCCTGTACCCTTGCCCCACTACTCTGGATTATCGACCTCTGCCTGTCTTGACCTGACGTTTGCCTGCCCCTGTTGCTGTAGTAAACATTGTTACGTCAACACAGTCTGCATTTGGGTCTTACCTGAAACGCAATGGTCTCATACGTTTGATGATTCTTTCTGACAGATAACATATAACAACATATAGTTATATAAAATATAACTGGACATCGAGGCTGCCTAATTCAGATAATAAAAAAGTTATTGTAGTCAGATTCTGAGTTTACTGTAACTTAAAAAATATTTAAAAAAAATACATATATACTTTTCTAAATATTTACAATGCCCCTTTCTTATTCATCATAGTTTAAAAGTTAAAACTGACCCTAGATCAGCACTCGTACTCTGAGTGTGAATAGAGTAGTCCTGTGTGACTCATTTGGTAGAGCATGGCTCATGGGTTCCATTCCTGCTGGGACTTCCCATATGAAGGATTTATGCAAGCATGTTTGTAATGACTGAGTGAATGACTTTGGATAAAAGTGTCTGCTAGATGGTATATATTATTGTAAACCGGGTAGTATACGTGTTTACCTTTCTATTTATGTTGGTAACCAGTTGATAATAGCAACAGCTAAGGGCTGTATCCAGGCACTCCGCTTCACGTCACGTTGCCTAAGAGGAGACATTAGCCGTGGTACAGTAAATTGGCCAATATACCTCTGGCCTTATTGCTTAATTACATATATCTGTATACACTGAGTGTACAACACATAGACTGACAAGGTGAATCCAGGTGAAAGCTATGATCCCTTATTGATGTCACTTGTAGATGAAGGAGAGGAAACAGGTCAAATAAGGATTTTATGCCTTGAGACAATTGAGACATGGATTGTGTATGTGTGCCATTGAGGGTGAGTGTGTCAAGAACTGCAACACTGCTGGGTTTGATGAATCCTGGCTCCTGCTGTATCACGCTGATGGGAGGACTAGGGTATGGAGAGAACCACATGAGTACATGCAGCCATCATGCTGCGTGTCAACATTACAGGCTGGTGGTGGTGTGACGGTGTGGGGTGTGTTTTCATGGTACACACTGGGCCTCTTGATAAAAGTGGTGCAATGTTTGAATGCCACAGGATATCTGAACATCATCATTGCCAATCAAGTGCATTCCTTCATAGCACCAGTGTATCCATCTGCAAATAGATTTTTTCAGCAGGATAATGCCCCATGCCACAAGGCTAGGATTGTCCAGTGATAGTGAACTGATGGGGAGTTCTGCTTACTCAGTAGCCTGGCCAGTCACCAGATCTCAATTAAATTGAGCATCTGTAGGATGAGATGGAACGAGTTATTCGGAGTAAAGATCCACTACCAGCCAACTTGACACAACTGTGGGAAGCACTGGAGTCAACATGGGCCAGCATCCCTTTTGACACCTTGTAGAGTCCATGTCCTGACAAATTGAGACTGTGCTGAGGGCAAAAGGGGGTGGAACTCAATATTGGGAAGGTGTTCCTAATGTTTTGTATTGTCAGTGTATATCACTTAGTTTGAATATACGGTTCCAGATACAAAGTACATCACCATAAGAATGTGGACACCTGCTCGTCAAACATCTCATTCCAAAATCATGGGTATTAATGTGGAGTTGGTCCCCCCTTTGCTGCTATTACAGCCTCCACAATTCTGGGAAGGCTTTCACTAGATGTTGGAACATTGCTGCGGAGACTTGTTGCCTTTCAGCCACAAGAGCATTAGCGAGGTCGGACACTGATGTTGGGCGATTAGGCCTGTCTCGCAGTCGACGTTCGATCGGGTTGAGGTCAGGGCTCTGTGCAGGCCAGTCAAGTTCTTCCACAGCGATCTCGACAAACCATTTCTGTATGGACCTCACTTTGTGCATGGGGGCATTGTCATGCTGAAACAGGAAGGGGCCTTCCCCAAAATGTTGCCACAAAGTTGGAAGCACAGAATTGTCTAGAATGTCGTTCTATGCTGTCGCGTAAAGATTTCCCTTCACTGGAACGAAGGGGCCAAGCCCGAACCATGAAAAACAGCCACAGACCATTATTCCTCCTCCACCATGTAGGCACTATGCATTGGTGCAGGAAGCAGTCTCCTGGAATCCGCCAAACCCAGAGCCGTCCATCGGACTGCTAGATGGTGAAGAATGATTCATCATTCCAGAGAATGTTTCCAATGCTCAAATCAAATCAAATTTTATTTGTCACATGCGCCGAATACAGTGAAATGCTTACTTACAAGCTCTTAACCAACAATGCAGTTTTAAGAAAATACCTAAAAAAAATACAAATAAAAAAGTAAGAGATAAGAAAAACAAATAATTAAAGAGCAGCAGGAAATAACAATAGCGGGGGCTATATACAGGGGGTAACGGTACAGAGTCAATGTGCAATGGTGTTTGTGCAACAGAGTCAATGTCTCCAGAGTCCAATGGTGGCGAGCTTTACACCACTCCAGCCGACGCTTGGCATTGCACATGGTGATCTTAGGCTTGTGTGCGGCTGCTCGGCCATGGAAACCCATTTCATTAAGATCCCGACGAACAGTTCTTGAGCTAATGTTGCTTCCAGAGGCAGTTTGGAACTTGGTAGGGAGTGTTGCAACCAAGGATAGTCAATTTTTACGCGCTATGCACTACCACTTCGCGGCTGTGTGGCCTATCACTTTGCGACTGAGCGGTTGTTGCTCCTAGACGTTTCCACTTCACAATAACAGCACTTACAGTCGACCGGGGCTGCTCCAGCAGGGCAGAAATTTGACAAACTGACTTGTTGGAAAGGTGGCATGCTATGACGGTGCCACGTTGAAAGTCACTGAGCTCTTCAGTAAGGCCATTCTACTGCCAATGTTTTGGCAGTAGAATGAATGACTGTGTGCTCGATTTTAGCTGAATGGCTGAATGACTGTGTGCTCGATTTTATACACCTGTCAGCAACGGGTGTGGCTGAGATAGCTGAATCCACTAATTT
Source organism: Salvelinus namaycush (assembly GCF_016432855.1). Classification (NCBI taxonomy): domain Eukaryota; kingdom Metazoa; phylum Chordata; class Actinopteri; order Salmoniformes; family Salmonidae; genus Salvelinus; species Salvelinus namaycush. Next base: position 2,354,392 of record NC_052345.1, read on the forward strand.
GAAGGGGTGTCCACTTTTGTATATATAGTGTACAAGGTTTTTGTTACACTTTTTGTGTTCAGGTCTTCTTGGTTCTGGGTTTGTTGTGTTCAGGTCTTTTTGGTTCTGAATTTGTTGTGTTCAGGTCTTCTTGGTTCTGGGTTTGTTGATTCTACTGTAGATCTCAGAGCGGTCCTCCTCAGCTGCTTGTGCCTCCACGGGTCTGAAGAGAGAGAACCAGAAATTAAACAAATCCGCATCCCAACTAAGGTCAAAAGGAGTGCACTAAATAGGGAACAGTGTGCCATTTGGAACGCATCAAGAGAAAACTTCCTAAAAAATCACTCCCTCATTATTGTCATAGTAATTGTCTTGAGATGTCGATTGTTGGGTTGGTAGTTTAAGGAAATGACATCACTAGTGGTCACTAGGGGTCAATTGTTTTTCTTATTGATGACATCTCCTACAATAAGCAGCAGCATATGAATGACCTTATTCCAGAATATGGTCACTGGGGGGCAGCAGTGAGGCGGTTATATTTCACAGCAGCTTATTGCACATCCTCGTCCTGTTTCTGTTGTCGAGGCATGAATTACCTTAATGCAGAATATGCATTAATGATGACATCATCATTGTCTACTCCTCCAATGAGCATATGGCCGTAACTACATATGAGGACACTGAGATTCGGACTTCTTAATTGTTTTCTAATTTAAAACTAATAATAATAGCCTAATACAAAATAATCTACACAATAAAGAAAATTAATTATGGATCAACATCTAAATATTTCTCCCAGCGTTGGTCAAAGCTCAGAAGTCTAATATTCTTGATCTGACTAATCGTGCCTCTTTGTGAACGAGTGGAATTATGAACAGTGGTTTGATTGTTATGTTCTCCTGCGTCCCCCTGATTTGACTTTTCAGCAGCACATTCACCATTTTCTCAGAAGGATAATAATTCCCCTTCTAGCGGCACAGGCCGAGGGCAACGTGAAACGAACTACCCCAGGCCGCAGGTTGCTCTGCTAACAGTGTGTTTGCGAGATGCCGGACAAAAGGCAATTTTTAAAACCGTCCCACCGTGTCTAAAGACATCCCCCAATCAAAAAATCACTCTCAGAGAATGAGTGCACAGCTGGTAAATAGTCTCTGATAGATACTGTAAGTCAGTCAGTCAGGTCGGGGGGATAGTTGCAGCAGAGACTTCTATTGCAGTAACATTGAAGGGTTCTGGTTAATATTACTTAGCCAGCTAGAAGGATGAAGTAAGATGCTAACGTTAAACAGAGCCTACCTCAGCAGGAGCAACAAATACACTACTAAGTCCTTTACAGAGAGTAGGCTACTGAGACAGACAGTTATGTGGGACTCAGTGGAGAGGCTGAGGCAGGCTGCAATGCAGGAAGAAGTAGAGGAGACAGAGAGAGAGGAAGCGAGCAGAGAGAGGTTATTACAGTGGTTCCCAAACTTGGAGTCGGGGACCCATATTTGGTCCCATGAGAAAATCTGTACTAATCTAATCAAACACTTTAGGAACATAAAAAATATATGTTTCAATATGAACACCTCCACAGGACCTATCTTCCCTATAGTCCTACATTAAAATACTATCAACACGCAAACAATATAGTTCTAAAAATGTCACGTTTTTTCTTCTTCTCTGATTAGTTTGTCAGTGTGAATCATTCCCATATTTCCTCCCTTCCAGGTGTATAACATTATAACTGTATAGCTAATAGGTTATGTGTTTGTAGATGGACTGAGGTGAAATAACCCTCAGCAGCCAAGGTGATAATGCCCCCCCCCCCCCCCCCACACACACACACACACCAGCAGCAGCGTACTGGACATCCAGATTTGGTTGTAAACAAACAATCTCCTCCTTTAATGCTGTGTTCACAATGTTCTAGGATTGACTCTA